>NC_079205.1:63662296-64012132 GCF_026745355.1 Beta vulgaris subsp. vulgaris | reverse complement strand
ATTCGAAATTCGTCAGTTGCATAGATGTTGTTATTTATATCAGGTAGAGATGGGTCTACTGGGTATTCCTTCTTTGAGGCCATTGGAGAAGAAGGAGCCTCCAAGGGGTGGAGAGTGATTGCTCTCAAAACGGTTGGAATAGACAAAGGAGCAACCTTCAAATCGTTGACTAAATCACAGAGATCTTTCTGATCATTAGAACCAAGGTGGAAAAGCATATCTTCAAGGGAACCTCGAAGCTGAGGAAGCATCCGCGAGACAGTAATAACATCATAGGGCCGATTCCCTTTCGCATCCACTAGGTTAGGATCAGCACCATTTACTACAAGCAGCTTCACTGCATCAATGGCGTCAACAGATCCACCAGAAGCAGCATAATGAAGGGCAGTGCACTTATCAGAGCCACAAGAACAATTTACATCAACCTCAGCCTGAGCAAGAATAACCTTCATCACATCCAAGCTTCCATACATGGATGCAATTATCAATGGTGTTCGTACTCCAATACCATCCCCCGTGCACCCAACTGCCGGCCATACCACAAACCAATCTCATTTATTACGTTTGGGTTCGACTCTACATTTAGTTTGAACCCTTCAACATCGTTATCCGCAGCAAGCTCAAGCAAATGAGAAAAACTAATCTTGGCTTCCAATGTTTCACTAAAACTGTTCATTTTTGCATCCATGATTCCAAAATAATCCAAATTTACTTGTTTTGAGTCTACATACAAGTTTCAATTACCTGAAAGCCAATCTGATAATCACACAAACAACCATCTCCAATCAGCCATTTAATTCTAGATATTTTTCAATTAATTAAAAAATACCCTTTATAATATAGCTAATTTGTCACTAATACATAAAGTCAACAAAATCTACTCTCTAATTACAGGGTATCAGCTTTGATAACAGCAATTATGATGATTACATAAGAAGGAAACAAATTTACCAACCAAAAAAGATAGCAACATAAATCAGATAAATGTATGCACACAAGCAAAATCCCAGATTTTAAGGTCCAAAACCAAAAAAAGGGCAAAAAGAAAACACAAAGACAAAAAAAACTTACAACATACTAAAACTAACTCAAAACTCCACAAAAATTAACATAAAAAAACACACAAAAAATCAGATGAAATTACAAAGAAACAAAAACTGAGTAATTAGAGTAACAAAATACTTACTGATTTCACAGGAATTAATTTGATTCTGAGTAGAAACTGACTATCCATTAATTGAAGAAAATGGGTCCTCCAAAATCAAAAAATAATGGATCTACTGAAATAAAGCAACAAAACCCAGAATAAAAAAAGCTCAATAATCCCCCAAAAAAATGGTGCAAATATCCATTTTTTTAAGCAACTAACTAAGTAAAACCACCATTTTTCTCCCTCTTTTTCTTCAAATGAAATCACACAAAGTAACGTATTTGTAAATACTAAAGTTTGAAACTTTGGAGATTAAAATGAAATGGGTTTGATTTTTTTTGTTTTTTTGTTGCTGGAACTTTTGATTTTTCTATTGTTGTAATGTTTTTGTGTAATTAATTTGATGGTGCTACTGTATAATGGCTTTGGTAGTAAACTTAAAACTCTGTGAGAATTAATATAGTAGTAGTTTTGAGAGTGAAGATGAAATTGTGTGGAAATTAAGAGAAGAGAGAGAAAGAAAGAGAGAAGAGAGAGAAAGAATGTGAGTCGTTTAAATTTGCAGATGAGTATGGGGTTATGGGGATGGGGAACCGGAAGAGGCGGTATGTGTAATGGAGGGTATACAATATACAAGTACATTTTATTTATTTTATTTTATAATGGGATTTTATTGTTTTTTGTTTGAGGATAATGGGATTTTTTTTTTATCTTTTACATTTGTTAATAAAATATTTGGAATCCTCTAAAAAAAAAATTGGAATCTTTTTTAGTATTATTTGGAAAAGTAAATTATAAAAGGTTTGTTTTTTTAAAGTATATATTGAAACAAATTTAACAAGATTTATGACTATATTAGTACAGTATTTTGATATTTGCACGGTTTATGTATCAACTTTGATTGAAATTTTTTAACTAATATATATATATATATATAAAAAATTAAGTATGTAGGATAAGAATTGGGTATCTGGAATTCTGGATGGGGGACCTTATGTGAGGGTAGCTCAAATGATTTCTTTTTAACTATTAAAATAAAAGTATGTATGATGATGTGGTTGGATTTGTCACGTTTATATGTAAAATATTAATGATTTGTAATTACATTAGATACGGAAATTCTTAGTACCTGATGTCAAAACACAAAGTAGGTGAATATTATCATATTCGACTAATATGGTTTAGAATTATTAAGATTTTGAGATAACTCATGCTCATCCTAATAATTTTTTAGAGGAGGGTTTCTTATTTGCCAACACTATTATTGAATCTTGAGTTTCTTCTCCGAATTTCATACTTTTTAATTTTTTGTTGCATTAGGTAATTGTTTTTTTTTACTTCTCTCTTGATAACTTCAGATGCTTACTACCAATTCTTCTTTAAATCATATCAACAAATATAAAATTAGACCACATTAGAAATATTAAGAATAAATCATATGTTTTATTTTACAACTTATTATCACTATTATTATTATTGTTATTATTGTTATAATTATTTATCACTATTATTCTTAATTACGATTATTATCATGAATTACTCCATACCCTTGAATAATGATAACAAGATAATAATAACAAATAATAATAATATTAATAATAATAAAAATCGTATTAGATCATACAATAATCATTTATATTCGACCATACTTAACCATTATATATATTCCAAATTAAAATACCTTATGATATGTAATGAGATTATAATCTTGATTTTGGATTTGCTTATACGTTATATAATTTGGCATTTTTTTTAACAATCTTACCTATAAATATATTATTGAAACCTCTTTTGGAACGATATATAGGGTCCTATTACAAGAAAAATTATGATAAGGTTATTGACTTGTCATAAATTGCTTCAAAACTTCATCATATGAGACATTCAAAATTGCAAGATATCTAATTTACACCCAAGTATATATACAACTAGGCAATACATGCATAGCATACTCTACGTGCTCTAGACAAAACACTTAAAGTGTACATATATCAATCGTGTTATAAAATTGACAAAAAAAAAAATACATGATAATAGCACTCAATATGAATACTACAAATACATCGCTTAGAGGTGTTCTTACAAGCTCAGAAGCAAGATCTCATATTACTCAAATGACATTGGCTCTAGTCATGTTGCAACATCCAAGTATAGTTTGCCATAACACAAGCACAAGCTAGACATGAGACTATTCATGTATAAATTGTGCTAAATCACATTTTAAGTTAAGAATATAGTGCACTTTAAGATACAAATCACAACACCACGAAGTACACCCAACAAATACAATGGTTTCATATCGTGGACTCAGGACTAAACTTATTTTGTATTCAGATAGCATATCCTCTGATACCACTCAATGCCATTTGTAAATAAATTATTGTAACTATTACCATCTTTGTGTTCACATTACATCTTAACCCAAATCTATAAGGATATGAATAACTTTTTTTTTTTTTTTGTAGAGAAGTGGACAAGAATTACCTAATAAGGAAAAGAAAATTGCACAAAAAAATTTAAAAAATTCCCAAAAAAAACACACAAAAACCAAAAAGCAAGGAAAATCACACCTCTTTTTTCTCTCTCCTTCCGCTCTCTCTCTCTCCTCCGCGCTGTATGAAAAACCGTCCGCCGCGGAGGCAATGCCGACATCAGCGACGACAAATCGGCCGGAAGACCTAATTTTCCGACTAACATCGCCGGAAAATCAAACGAAGTTCAAAGCACTAAGAGAATTGAAGAATCAAATCATCGGAAATCGCACGAAAAAGCTCTCGTACGTCAAAATCGGCGTCGTAGTTCCAGCCGTAGTAAAATCTCTTTGTTCAAGTGATTCATCTGTTATTGTTCAAGCGTCTGCTGTTATCGGAAGCTTCGCATGTGGTGTCGATGCTGGTGCTCAAGCTGTTCTTGATGCCGGCGCTTTCTCTCTCCTCTTCGGTTTGATCTCTCATTCTGAAGCTAAGGTAGGTTATATAGTTTTTTAATTGTTTATTTGGATTGATTTTATTTGGTTTGAGTGTTTGATTTATTGAATGTTGAATGGAATCAGGTTGTTTTTGTTTCTGATTTGAAGTACAGGATTTTAAATTTTAGGTTAAATTGTGATGTAATGAAGGTTGAATTGATAATTGAGTTGATTTTGCGGTGTTTTTAGTTTTTGATTTGAAGTACAGGATTTGAAATTTTAGGTCAAATTGTGATGTGATGAAGGTTGAATTGAGAATTGAGTTGATTTTGGTGTGTTGTGGAAGTGTTTTTGTGAGATGAAATTTGAAATGAAGAGGTTGTTTGAGATTGATGCTGGAATTATTAATATATTTGATGGTAAGTTAGGGTTTAGTTTGTTTAACTTTGATTTGAATGTTTGTTTTAGTAGTTGGTTGAGTGGAAGTGAGGGCCGGTGTTAGTGTTGTTTTTGAAGATTTCGATGGAGTTTGGTGTGATGAGTGACTGAATTGTGGAAATTGAACTGATTTTGGTGTGAGATTGGGCGCTGGAAGCCTGGAATTCTGTGATTATTGATGTGAGACCAATGGATCTAATGGTTGTTTTAGAACTTTTGATTTGAATGCTTGATTTATTAGCAGTTTGAGTGAAAATGAAACATGGTGTCGAATGTTGTGTGTTTGATTTGATCCAGAGAAGTTAGGGTTTTTGAAATTTGTAAGAATATGATATATGGCTGAATCATAGAAATTGATATGGTTTGAGGTGGTTTTGGAAGTATGAGGTGGAATATGAACTGAGGAGACGGTTAAAATGGTTTTGAGATGTGTATTTTAACAGAGTTCAAAATTCTTAAATACTAGATCAAACTTGATTAGATGAATGAACTCATTCTGAAAATTCAGCTGGTTTTGAGGGGAAAGGGGAAATGAAGAGCTGAATTTGAGTTACTTTTAAGGAGTTTCTTTGTTTGAGACTGGTGTTGAAATCAGTGTTTGAAAAGGCTGAAGGGCCACTAAGGCGATAGTGATACCGCGATACTTGATAGGTGTTTTAGAGCCTAACATGCGCAAGCTGAGGCACATTTTAAGTATTTTGGGTGTAAATCAGGTTGTCATACATGAATATATGAAATTAATGCAGCCATTGTGCCTTTTTTCGGCGCCTCCATGCACCTCATTCGTATCACCTCTCATAGGCTTGGCAGCTGCACCTACTGGTTGGAAACTTGGAATACTGAACTTTCGGAAATTGTGTGATAAGAGGGGAAATGTGAGAGCAACTGCATAGATGCTGTTTTGAAAGTTTTGCTTTTGATTTAAATGATATTAGGGATTGAGTTTAGTAGCTTATTCCATTTTGTGTAAGGGATTGAATTGAAGCGGAACAACTAATCTAGGGTGAGTTCTCTTTGCCCGGATTTCACCAAACTAAACAAATTTGAACATTTTACGACTGATTGGACTTGATGAGTCATGAAACTTATGTTTACACATGATTAGATTTGATCGAATTGGAACTTATTTTCAAAACGTGAAGAGAACACACCATTAAGTTGGTTTGCATTTTAAGTAAGGAATTAAGGTCGTTTTTATGAAATAACTTTTCTAGCCACATAATGCTGTTGAGTAACGTGTGTTTCTAAATCACACACACACACACACACACACACACACACATATATATATATATATATATATATATATATACACTGCAAGCTATTCTTTTTACTAAATAGCAAGATGATGTGTTAAGAAGTATATTTTAATCCATATTTTAGAGATACTCTATTGAAATTGTCAATTTATGCCTCAACGGATGTGAAATGCATTTGTAGCACTTGTGAGAAGCCACTACTTCTGCAATACCACGACTGCGTTTTCATTTTTATGGTTTGAACACATTTCACATATAAAGGTCTTGATGCTAGGGAACGAGGGATTTGTGTTCAAAGAACTTAAAGATGAAGGCGATGGCCGATGAGAGAAAATTCTAGTCATTATTAGCGGTTTGTATTGGACGTGTGCAGGTAGTTTATTCTGAACCAACCAATAAAAACAGAAGAGGATTTGTTTTTAATACTTTCTAGCATATATTATGGGAAAAATTGGCCTCAACGCACCCAACACCACCAACTACGACTAGTAGCCTAAACACCACCAACTATGAGGTGGGGTGCATTCCGTACCATAAATGAGGACGGAAGCCTAAACTGTTGCCGAAGGTGGTGGTTTTTTATGGTACATACCGCAACCCGCCCCGTAGTTGGTGGTACAGACTGCACCCCACCCTGTAGTTGGTGGTGTTTAGGCTATTAGTCATAGTTGGTGGTGTTGGATGCACCCGAGCTATAGTTCGGGGTGTTGAGGACTTAGAGGCCAATTTTGCCTTATATTATGGGCTCGAGCTGTTCCCAAAACAAAGATGTTGAATTTGTGAAGAACTGTTACCTTGCATTCCGACCAAAGGTGTTTCAATATCTGAGTATCTGGATGCAACTTTCCGATAGTGTATTGGCTAGTAAAAGATGACGGTAGCTTTTGTTTGTATTCAATTAGTGTGTTTGCTGCTATTAAGCAAAAGTGCATGTACATGTACTTCTGTAGTTTTGCTGACTTTACTACGTAACGCCAATCTACTGAACAATAAGTGTCTAAAAAACAACCTCCAGATATTTATACATGTGAGGAGCTTAATCAATTGCTTCACAGTTAGGTGATTTGTCTATCTGAAAAACCTCAGGTATTGAAATCTATCCTTGAGCTAAAATCTTAATTCTCTTTAGATGTGGTTGCTTTCTATCTGCTTTTGTCGGTTTCATTTGCAGAATAATCAGGAATTATGCTATACTTATACCTTCTCTAGTTACTTTAAATCCTTGAACTACTATGCAGGTTGTGGATGCTGCTGCTCGGTCACTGAAAATGATCTATCAGTCAAAGTTGGCCCCCAAGTATGACTTTCTTTCAAAGGAAAATATATGCTTCCTTACTTCGCTATTGAATAGTGAGAGTGAGAATCTTACAGGGCTCGGTGCTACTATTATAACGCATTCATGTCAGATAACTGAAGAGCAGAAAGTGTTGTGTGAAGCTGGCATCTTAAAGAAGCTTTTAGACCTTCTACATGGCTCTCTGAGCCAGAGAGATGCTAGTTTGGAGGCGCTAGCTGCTGTCATTAGGAATAATCCTGATGTTAATTCAGAGTTTGTTGAAGCCGATAATGGAAGAGCTTTTAGAGTTGTATGTGAACTAACAAAGGATAAGTTGCCTCGGACAAGGCTTCTAGCCTCCATGTGTTTGATTGCTATGTGGAACACTTCACCATGTCATCTGCAAGATGTTGGACTCAGAACAAAGCTGATACATATGCTGATTGAGCTTCTTGATGATCCTGGTCAAGTCGGTGATGAAGCTCCATTTGCTTTGTCCTGTTTGATCACTGGAAAAGAGGACCTACAAAAACTAGCCCTTGAAGCAGATGTCATTGACAAATTGAGTAAGCATCTAAGGAAAGACGCATTACAGGCGAAACGTTTGCAAGGGATATTTTTGGCTCTTGCTGATGTATGTTCAAAGCTGGAAGTCTGCAGGGCAAAGCTTTTGTCTCTTGAGGTTGGTGTTTCCTTATTAGTTTCTCCTATTTTGTAAGTTGGTTTCAGTGTTATGTACTTTTATGGATCAGTAATTTAGATTGATATTATATCTTTTCCCAACTCGTCTTGCAGTCAGATTGAGAGGATTCCATTATCTTAAAGAGCTTAAAGAATCTTATACTTCCTCCAGTTTGTTTTACTTGCAACACTTTCTTTTCATCAACTCCAATGCAAAATTTGGTAGGAGAGAGGTAGAGAGGAAAAAAAGAGAGGGTCTCATGTGATTGGAGAGAGATAGAGAGAAAGGAAAAGTAAAAGTAGAAAGTGTTGTAAGTAATTATTATTTCCTTTTTATGAAAGTGTTGCAAGTAAAAAAAAACCCAGAGGAAGTAGATTAATATACTCTTTTGTGAGTTGACCTCATAAATATTATTGTAATGAACAGAAATTAGCAGAGCTTAAGGCTACATTAGTTTTTGCACTATTTCCAATATCGTACTTTCAGATAATACATGCTTTACAATATACGTGTAATCATGTCATATGATCTTGACACTTATTCCCTATGTAATTCAGACCTTATTTTCCTTTTTCTATAAAAATATTATGTTTGAACTTTGAAGTATGAGTGTAATACTGTAACTGTGTAAGTGAGGCAGGAAGGAAAACTTCCAAGATTTACCAGGTCATAAAAGTTATCTGATTGCGTAGTTACTGCTTTAGTTATGAAAGTCATAATGATAACATTCTGAACCATTTTGATTTTCTAGCGGTGGAGAGGGCTGAGGAAGCTGTTAATTTCATCTTAACCTGCAGCATGAGTTCATATGTAGGAACTGCCTTAGTGACTCAGCTTGTAGACTTTCATGAATTAACTTCTGGAACTTCTGAGCAAGACAGCAGGGGATATCATCAATAGTATAAACTTAATAAGTGGAATAGTGAAAATAAGTGGTTGAAGTTACAATTGTTCTACAATCTTTGGGGCATGCCAATATATGAAGTAGGATGTGCAGAGTATTTAGATGTTACCAAAGCAAATATTTACCTTATGATGCCTAATTTTACCTCGTTGATTTAGGTCCTCAAGTTGGTAGCTGATGCATTAAATCATGACTGCTCTGAAGTACAGATTGCAGCTTGCATGTGTTTGCGGAGTGTTTCTCGGTCAGTCAAGGTTTGGACTTTTGATATCTGTATGAAGGGTTGCATTGCATTGTATATTTGCTCATCTTGAATGTTTGTTCTTATATCATACTACTTCAGAATTTGAGTGCAGGTGTGTTCATGAATGAATTGATCGTGATTCCATTGATTCATCGTCTAAATGATGCTTCTGCTGCTGTCCAGGTACTGCTCTTAATCTTCCATATGCTAATAATGTTGTCATAGTTCTATTTCAGGGTGGATTGCAATGAAGTAGTCTTCATTTCTTTGATCTTTCCTCCCCTGCAACTATGGAGGCTGTGCAGGCCGCTGGGTAAATGTATGGCTCGTTATCTATCAGATCAGAGATACTTTTGAAATTTTGAGACATAAAGATACTTAAGGAGGGTTTTCTGTTCTTGAAGCAGTTGAAGTTTGTGGGAAAAGGAACTATCTTTGCCATAGCTCAATCACTATTGTATTTCTTGAGAATTGAAGAAGGGGTAGGATTATTCTGAGTGTACTATTATATACTCGTTGACTTGGACGTTTAGGCAAAGATCTCTGTGCTTAAGATTTGAGAAATAAAATAAATTGGTTTGTTGAGTGGTTATATCTGAGAATAAAAACAAAACCATGTCCAGCCTATTGCTAAAACTTCATTGGCATACTTTTGCATGTGGATACTGTGGATGTGGTTATTACCCTACTTGGCCTTCTATCCTTTCATTCTTCTCTTTTTGTATTTTTACTATTTGGGATTGATATGACTATATGACTCTGATTGTGCTTTCTTTATGAGAAGTCCGACTAATTAATCAGAAGTATTGTAGCTGATTTGTTGTTTGTTGGATTAATTTTGATGGAAGTGTCCACAACTCCTCATAGAAGTTATGTGACATGACTCGTTATATTTTTCTTATCTTGTTTAGGTTGCAGCACTCAGTGCTTTAAGTAATGTAGTGGTGGAATTCACAACGCGTAAGTCAATTTTTCTTCAATATGGGGGTGTCAAACAACTTGTTCATCTATCAACATCGATGGATTCTACTGTCAGGTTGAAGTCCCTATGGGTTCTGAAAAACCTGATTTTCCTTGCTGATAACCAGTTTAAAGAGGGAATATTTCTGGAGCTGACCCCTTCCACATTGTGGAGTCTCATATGTGGTAATTGTTGTTGCTTACTAGCTATAGGAGATAATTCTAGCATTATATAATACTCCCTCCGTCCTTTATTAGTTTACCAGTTTTGATTTTTCACATTTATCGATGTAAAACTTTGAGTAATAATATCTCTAATTATGTATTTATAAAAATTTGATATTCCGAAACTACATATTAAGACGAATCAAACGTTATTCCATATGATTATATTTTTCCGTATATATAAAGCACAAATGATGATCAAAGTAATAAAGATGAATAGTGTTATAAGTCAAAGTGGGTAAACTAATAAAGGATGGAGGGAGTAGTTTCTAACTTACTATGACAAAGTTATGATCGTCTCTGTTGCATTTGCATCCAGATCATGATCCAGCTGTCCAAGAGCAAGCTATCTGTTTTGTTTCGAATCTTGTTGACGGATGTGTTGACTCTATCGAGTATGTCTTCACTGAAGAGGCTATTATATTACAAGCAATAGGAAGACAACTGAGGATCTCTTCCAAGTCTGAAGTCTGCATTCAGGTTAGGTCTCCTCTAAAAGTTGCAAGGCATATAGGTGTCTTTAGAGTTTAGACTGAGCAATATGTGGTTTATGTTTCTTGTGTGTTATCGAGATGCTTGCAAGATGGTAAATGAATCTCCTCTTTCCATGACGTTTGTTAATCGGTCAGTCCTTTTTAAGACAAATAGGGATCCCAAGCGCGAATTAATTGATGACAATAGTTCATTAATACAGATATTCACTCTAAGCACAAGGGTTTATTGGGATAAGTTTGTACCGATTAAAATTAATGTACATCAATTGCATTGTTCTTCCTTAATGACAAATGAGCCTTTCACCAAAGGAATTCGTCGAGTCGTAGGGAGCAAGCTATAGTCTAAAGAAAGGAAAGTACCAAAAATATGGTTGTAACATAAAAGAGAAAGGGGGTGGGCACTTTTTTCTGGTTTACAAGAGCAGGGTAACAGCTACGGCACCCATGTTTCCCAATAGTAAGTTGTCGGCTGCGAGAAACTTTGTGTTTGTTGACTTGAAGTAGAACAAAGTAATCTGTTGGCATGAATTTAGATTATTGCTGCAATCGCTCCAAGGGTTTGTGTTCTGGATTCAAAGGTTGGAGCTTGGGTAAATTGCAGTGCATTAGGTGAACTCAGCTTGCTTGCAAATTCAGTAAAAGAATTCCCACACTTGATCTGAAGCAAATTCACTATGTACGCTTCTGTCGCTTCAATAAATGTTTCGCTGACTTTGCTCCTTTCATTGATTTCACCCGCCTCTTGGCCATTTCTAATTTTAAATTTTTACTGTTAGTCTCTTCTTCGTTCGAATTCTAAAGAGGCTCTTCTCTCTGGTTGCAACCTAAAGCGCTGAACATTGCCTTATAATGCCTTCTACGGCTTCATTTCATAGCCTAATAAGCTTACACTAACATTCATAACTTTGGCTCTTTATATTCGTGCTTCACTTTGTCTAATAAGTCTATTTCCCATACTTAACCCGGGAAGCATTTAAGATTCCTTTTAAGCCTCCATGAACCTTATATAGGTGATTTTATGGGTTATAGGGGGAGGAACGAATTAAAATGATTTAGGGATGAATCTTAGTTGATCATGGTAGTCACGCCATTATGCCATTTAAAATACTCCATCGCGTATTTAAGTGTGCTGCTCATTAGGAATTTTACTCTTTTATACTACAAAAGTACTAGGGGACCGAAACCTCCTTTATCGAGGGTTCCAATTACTCGGGATTCATTCTAAGGCTCTACGAAAAGGTCTCAGATTAAAAATATATTGGGCTTGAAAAAATTCGAAAATGACCCAAAATAGCCAAGTTTGAATGCACACTTCGAACAATTCTCGGCCTAGGCAGAAACCCCATGGAATGCATCGTAGTTTCATAATTTGTCATTTGAAAGCACACTAATGCTTAAGAACAATATATGGGAGCTATTTTTGGTTTAAACAAGAAATATACAAAACAAGCTATGGAATGCATTTAAGGCATTATAGAGGGTCCCAACCACTTGGAAGTCATCCCAAGGCATCCTAAGACACTCAAGAAGGTTTCTGATAAAAAACATTGTCGAACCTACAAATGTCTAAAAATGGCTTCAAAGTAGCAAAATTTGAAGATCATAATGCACGTTTTCAGACACTCCCATAGCATGGGTAACAGACCTTATAGGATGCATTCAGAGGTCATTGGAGGCCAGTTCAAATCATCTTTGGTGCCTTAGAACAGATACATAGTGGCCTAAATTTGGCTTGTTTTGTTTAATTTAAACCCAACCCCAAAATAGCTTTGAGGCTACCATATGTCTGTTTGTAGGTAGTGTTGTGTCTCCAAATGACCTGTTATGACCCTTGGGTGCATCCCATATGGTTTGTTGGCTGCACCCTTGGAATGTCCAAAAGCGTGTGTTATAGCCTTGACATATGCTTATTTTGGGACCATTACTCATATTTTCTTTTTTTTTTAGCATGGCAATATTTTTATCCGGGGCTTTTCGGAGGGCCTTGATTTGGCTTGGGATGACTTCCGGGTGATTGAGACCTTCTGCATTGCTTTAAAATGTCTTCTACAACTTCTTTTGCATCTTTCTATATTTATCCCAAAATAGCTTGAAAGGGCGCTACATTCTCGTTCTTAGGCATGAATATGCTTTCAAATGCTTCTGGTGACCCTAGGATGCATCCCATGGGATAAGTTTCTTGATCTTCAGGTGTCTCCGAAAGCGTGTATTATGGCCTTCAGAATTTGGCTATTTTGGTGTCATTTTAAAACGTCTCCGGGCCTAACCATGTTTTGATTATGGAAAATAGGGCTTCATATAAGAAACTAAATGAAAATGTTAAGCAACAAATAAGCATTAATTACATTGATTGACGCCTGATTGTTTCATCAATTCCTAAATTATAATACTATTATATGAAATGTTTTAATGATTAGTTGCAACCCTAAGGGCTGAATATATCAAAACCCTTTTATTATTAGGGGCCTTCTGTAGGGCATTGAGATGCCTTTGGATGAGTCTTGGATTGTTGGGACCATCTACATTGCATGAATATGCTCTGTAGGGCTTTTTACCATTCACAACTTGCCATATCATAGCCAAATAAGCCATTTATAGCCTAATAAGTTTTATGCTGATGGTTCATCCTTTTAAAAATACTAATACATTATTAGAGTCATCTCCTTTTCATTGCTGCACAGGATAAAACTTGCATGATATGTACAAAATCTTGAAGTTTGTGAGAGTACGTAATTTTGGTTTGACGACCCAATACTTCATGTAACTTGTTCAGAAATCTACTATTTAATTGTGGCATTACCCAATGTTTCAAAGCTTGTCTTTACTTGATGTTGCATTGTCAATTTATCTTCTTCTTAGTCACTTGTTGGAAAAGACCAATGTGATCTCACAGTAATTGTCACTTATAAACGTTTCCTCAAATTTTATCCTTTGACGACTTACGTGATTTGATTGCTGATGATGTCTTGATCCTTTTTCTCCTGCTAGGGAATGTATGTACTTGCAAATGTGGCAACTGGAAATGAATTCCACAAAGAAGCTGTACTGCAGCAACTTCTCCCATCAGCTGGCAGCGATGACCAATCTGTTTTAATCAAGCTTTTGCAGAGCAGTGATGATAGACTACGCACAGCAACTGTTTGGACTGTGGTAAATCTCACTTTTCCCAGCAGCCCTGGTGCATATGGTCGGCTTGTCAAGCTTCGTAGTGCTGGTGTATATTCTCAGATAAAGAATATGGCCAATGATTCGTGCCTCGATGTTAAGGTGATTTATCTGTTACACAACCTAGGCATCTTTACCAATTTTATACTATTTATATTAATTGCATCTTAAATTCTCTTATGTTTTTCCCTGTTCTCATGCTGCAGCTTCGAGTCAGAACTGCATTGGGGCAGTCAATGACGTTTGCTGACAACTCTACCTAGTCATTCTTTGACAAAGTTGAGGCCTTGATGTAAGATTAGAGTCCATGAGTTTGGACATGTTTTTTTGTAGCAGATCTGCAGCCATTAGTTTGGAGAGCAGATGAAGCCTTAATCCCTGTGAACCTCAAAGAAGAATGAATATATGCTGAATGCTAAATTGCTGCATAAAGATAGCAGATACATGGAAAGGCGCGGTGTCAGAGTTGAATTAGCAAAGGGGATTCTGGCTTTCTAGGTAAAGCACCTAGATTTTCAGTAAGTGTCGAATATAGAAATTGTTGTAGATTAGATATTGTTGCTTAGATTTTGAGATAAATCTAAGCTGTATTTTGAGTTATGTGAGGCAGATTTTTTCAAGATTACAGGCCATGCAATGACTCTTTGCCTGTGTGGTATTGTTGTAATTACTATAATTATTGTATTTGCATTAAGAGGATTAATTTTTCAGCCTGAAAGTTGCTTTGTCATGATCATTTGATTGAAAGTACTTGCGAGGTCACTGCAATCTTGGACGACTTCTTACTAATTAATATAGCTAGTATTAAGTTGAGCTTTCAGAAATAAAAAACCCCATGGTTTTCCCTGGAATGGAAGTTAGATATGACAATTGATCTTATAGACCTGATCTAAATTCTTTTTGTAGGATTCAAATCTTTGATATTTTGGATCGCGGATCGATCTGTATCTAGGGTAAGATGGATCTATATTTTTACTTGCAACATTTGGCTTTGCACAAGGACGGAGAAGAGGAGAAAGATAAAAAGAGAACCCTATGTGCTAGAGAGAGAATATATTGCTAAAAATTTAATGTTTGCAAGTAATAGAGAATTGGCAAAAGAGGGAAAAATGCAAGTAAAAAAAAGAAAGTATTTAGCACATGACAAGTTATACATATTATCTTTACAAAAATGTTGTTTTTCTGATATATTCTTTGTTTCGTAATATATGCACAGAAGGAAAGTGGCACAAGAAGCAAGGGAGAAGAGAGAGAAAGTGCAAGACATCTTTTGTTGATCATGTGATTAATAATAAAGTAGTACACATGGGGATAGTGGTGCATGACTGGTTAAAAAATCAAATCGAGTTCATGTTTAAGTTTATGATAATACACAACTTTACTAAAATTATGCATGATTAAAGGTTTTTTCAAATATAATTGATGTAAACTACTATTAGAATTTCTTGAAGTTTTGCATTTCTAACACAACAATTTAAGAAATTTATATGTAAATAAGTTAAAAGGATCAAAACGAGTTAATGACGGGTCAAAAAAATCAATCAATATCTAACCTATTTAATTAAACAAGTTATGTACACTAACCCGCTATTTAGGGTTAGGTTTAAGGTCAAGTTAACAGACCGAATTAATTTTTCCAGCTCTAGGTGGTAGATGAAAGCACGGGTGCCTGTTTGCATAAAAAAAGCTTATGAAATAGAGATTATAGATATTATGAAATATCTAGAAAAGAAAATGTTGAGGAAGTAGCACAATTTTACCTGTAAAACATTTGTGTATCCAAGAGACTAAGACAAAATACAAACCTAATAATTTCAAATCCAACAAAATTGGGTTGAATCTAGATCTATGTATGAAAATTCAGATTTGAATCTCATAGGATACGATTCAAATCCGACCAATTGCCATCTCTACTCAAGGCAAACTATCCCTTGGGGTAAACTTGCCCAAGAAACATAAAGAGAAAAAAAATAAGGCTTTCTTAATTAAGACTAGTCTAATTCTGTAGCTGCATAGAAGATATTGAACAGAGTATAGAACTAGTAAAAAGAACAAAGTTCAACGAGAACCAATACATGAAATAGGACTACAAGTCTACAACTTGCTTCATTAGTTCTAAACCACAATCCATAGCAACCAATTAACTAATGATATTGATATGCTGCTCTGGAAAATTTTATATATAGTGTCCGAAGGCATCCTAAAATATTCAGGAACACGATATAACACTGAACCGGAGTACAACGAGCGGCAAAATGATCATAAAATCACCGCCCCTTCGAGAGTGCCTCATTTAAATCTTCCTGTGATGACGCGAAGAGCTCAATGTAGCGGCTTCCAAGGGTCTTTCTGTCCTTTTCCATTGCTGCCTCTGAATCTTCAGCACTGGCAAACTCAACAAATGCTTCACCAGTTGGCCTCCCTCTGACATAGATGTAATGTGGATTGAATCTTCTGACAACACAAATCCATCGAAGAATTCTATAATATCCTCCTTTGTGGCTGAAAAAGGCAATCCCCTCATTTTCAAGACTCCTGTATGTTTCACTGGCTCATTTAGGTCGTCTTGAGAATTTGCCCTATATGTTACACAAACAAGTTAATACAATGAGTGACGATTTAGGTCAGCCTGTAATATGATCACCACGATTGAGTGAAAACCTAAAATCAAAGAATGGTCAACACCACGAAAAGCTACAGCAAACACAAACCTCCACAGCATGACATCAGAGACCAACAAAATGACATGTGAAGTCCCATAAATCCTTACCTATCTTGCCCACTTACTGAACTGGTTTAGCTAGTCTCCTACTTGTCACAGGAATAACTTGGGGTGTTTTATCTTACTCGAAAATTATCTTAGGGCTGATTAGGTTCCAATCAGGTGTAATATAAGGTGAAACAGGGTTCATCAGGTCTAGTAAGTTAAGATAAAATATGTTCAAGTAAAGAGAACACACTCTTGATAAGTTTCTTGCATCCACATGCAAAGAAAAAAAGATTACCATTTTGCAATTATATACGTTGTCACAAAAACAGTTTGGGAGGCTACCATATGGTGAACATAAAGTTTGTTAATGGAATATTAATGGAGATTTCATAATTAAAAAACCCAAGAAAATGAGTGTCAGATGTTGACAACCACATATATAGTGCATGCTATAGCTAGCAGTAGTGGAATACTTAAGGGGGAAGAAAAAGGATGGAATGAAGAGAAGGAAAGCACCTTCCTTTAGCAATTGCTTCAGCCATATCTTCTCTTGATGCAGGAAACAGCTCCACGTATCGACTCCCAAGAGTCATTTTGTCTTTAACCATTGCACCCCTAGAATCTTCAGGACCAGGAAACTCTACAAAAGCTTCCCCAGATGGCCTACCAGCAGAATTATATGTGATATGGATGACATCATCTGCAAGAACAAAATCTTTGAAGAACTTCTTAATGTCCTCCCTTCTAGCAGAAAAGGGCAAACCTCTTAATCTCAATATTCCTGTATGCTCCAACAATTCCTTCCCTTCATCATATGACTTCGCTCTCGAACCTCGATGTGGAGAAACACCACTAGCATCTGCAACTTCATTTGTAATGGCCTTATAATATTCATGTCTCTTGCTTCGGAAAACCTCTACATATCTCCGACCAATATTTTGCCTATTTCTCTGGAGGGCAAAATCCACCTGCATAGGATAGCCTAGAACACAATATGCTTCTCCAGAGAAGCGGCCACCTTTATGAACAAAAAGGATATCAACTAGGTCCAGACCACGAAGAAACTCTTGAACATCAGCCTCAGTACAGTCAAAGGGCAGACCACGAAGTCGGACGACAGGAAATGGAGGAAGTTGGCTGACATAGCCTGTATATGGAGAAGGATTATACATATAACTTGAACCAGGTGAGGCTCCATACGGAGTTGAGGTCCCATAGCCTGGTGAAGCTCCATAATAAGAAGATCCCTGGTCCATCAACCGTTGTCGCTTCGGAGCCATTTCACGATCATCAGCATAATCACCATATCTAGTCATTGTTCCAAAACCAAAAATCAAAAGACTTAGAAATGGTTAAAGATTATATGTCCCATTTATGTCTCATCTTATGTCCAAGTCCCCCTAAACTTTTCCACCCCGTCAATCAAAAATTAACTTCCTTAAAAGGTTATGCAATTTAAATTATTTGGGACACTAGATGAGGCGCAATGTGGGACAGTAGATCCCATTAAATACAGATTGAGAACAGTGGGAAAAAAAAGTACTTTCAAAATATAGAAATTCCAGCAATCAGCTCATAAACAGCAAGTTGCTGGCTTGACCATCCAAACAACCACCATAACATAAGGGTATTTCCATCCTCAAGTGAGGATGGAAACATGATCTACAATATCTCTCCTCTAGTCGTAGTAGCTGCTTACATATCTAGGTTGAAGCAAACTACACTAAATTTTCTACTTACTCCCCCAGATATATCCAACAAATGCACATTAAACAAAAAAAAATTGTAAAAGAAACCTAGAAGAAGACCTAAAGGCAGAGGCTGTAGAAAAACAGATCTTACACAGTGGAAATATTTCACAAAAACAGCTAGCACTCTTCTCAATTCACTTCCATAAAGAATTCAACTAAACCCGCGAAAATAAATTCACAAGAACCAAACACTCAGCAGAGTCAAACCCTAGATCATTCAATTGCTACCGATTAATGGCCACGAAAAAACTATCCCAATAGTTGCAATCTTTTTCCCATCTCCCAATCCCAAAAACCACCAAATTTAGCATCAAAATAGAATCATAATAACAAAAATAAACCAACCCTAAATAAACACTACTCTCATTTCGATTTCAATCGATGATTTAACAGAAATCAACAGCCTCAAACCCTAAATCCTCCAATTGCAACTATAAACCTATAAAATAACATCACAATAGAATACATAACAACAAAAAATCAAAATACCCTAACTTTCATTTTTAGCAACCACCCAAAATTACTTAAAACTAACAAAATAATTCTAAGAACAAGTTTGACTTTATATCATTAAAGTATCAAACATTAAACACCCAAAAATCATATGAATCAAAACCCAGATAAATATCAAAGTTAACTAAACTAACAACATCAGAAAGCAAGATATATAAAACTATTATTACAAAAATAATTAGTAACATTAAAATCATGCGCATAAATTAAACATAAATAATTAACTTACCCTCTATTGTAAAACATCGTTTCTTAATTTTTCTGGGTATTTATTTGTGTTTCTTCTCTCTTCTTCTTCCTTTCTCTCTCTTCTTCTTCTCTCTAGGGTGTTTTTCTAGGAGTTCGTGCCCTTCGAACTTCGAAGGTACTGGTTTTGTTGTTGGGCTTGTATTTGGATTAAAGTGGGCTTTTTGGGTATTTTTATGGCTTGGCTTGGGCTTGGCATATTGGGCTGTCGAATGCTGTAATGTGTGAAAGGTCTTTGATGAATCTTATTTGAAAAAAGATGAAAACTGATGCGGTGATTCCAAAAGTGTTGGAAGAAGATATTGGACATACACATACAAGTCTTATTCGTACCCTATTAACGTATTTAAGGTGAATTGAGATGTGCCCTTTTATTGTTCTTGTTAGTGAAGGATACAAATTTTATCATACAGTCGGTGTACGTGATCTATACACATAGTTTTTTTTTTTATTATTTATTTTCATTTGAAATCATCCAATTAAGCAAAAAATAGTCATTAGACTATGCATATGGTACACTAAGTATCGATTTGGAATGTAACACAAATCAAACGACAAGTATCGATTTCTCATAATCGAGTCAACTTTGTGTTCGGATCGGGTCCATTCGGGTTGGTCCATCTCGAGTCGTGAAATTTCAAGCCATATCGGGTCGAGCTAAATCGGGTTTTCAATCTCGCAAACAAATAAAACAAATATATTACTAATGAGAGTAAGCTAAATAATTAATTGGCATTGGCTAAATCGTATATAGTATTTCATGTCAATTTTTTCATTAAATTTGTTTAAGAAGTAACTAATATGACAAGTTTTCGGATCGGGTCGGATTCATGTCACCATTATCGGGTCAATTCCATGTCGGGTAGATTCGGGTTCGTGCCATATCCTGGACTATTTTACTTTCGAGGCAGGGTTATTTCGAATTTCAATTCTGTTCCGTGTTATTGTTTTCCGGTGAACCGGGTCTAATGTCAGATATTTCAAGTCGGATCAACGAGTACAAATTTATTATGCCGTCTATAATTACTAAAGGGATGGAGAGAAAAAAAGAAAAAGGAGTTTTAACACGTAAGATACTTAATATGAGTAGTCCTTCAACTCAAGAACTTTTCTTGTAACACAACACAAACACAACTGAATTCAGAATTTGATACTTAACATTACACGTTGCGTAAAAGTCACAACCCCAAAACGTTGGAGCCCTCTTAACCGTCCAGGTGAAGAAAGACAAATAATTTGGGAAACTGTTAAACTAATTTCAACCATTTTTTCTTCTCTAGGAAAATTTGGACCTCATAATTTTTTCTGGTCATCACTTTTTAATTGAAATTTCACGACAAAAAATCACACCCTCTCCTGTACATTCAATTCTCTACCAAATCTTCAATTCCAAAATTCCAAACCTTTTTCGTCCTAGTACATATTTGATATTTCTTTCTCTAAATTTAATTCTGAATCTTCAATCTTCAACTTTTTTGAAACACCCACAACCTGTTTGTTAAAATTCCCCAGTGAACATCATTTACTAATCTGATCATACTTTCAGATTCTGAACATCTGGGTGTTTTTCATTTCCTGTGAATTTAATTGGGTTGTAATTTGTTTGTAACAAAAATGGTGGGAACTTTCTCTCTCCTGAGTTCCCCTGTCATAGATTCTGCACATACTTGTCCATGTATTTGTTTGGATACTATGAATTCATCTAGTATGAATCTCAAAAGCAGTGGAGATTTTGGATTAGGCAGAAAATCAATGGATAAAAAGCAATTAAGGAGCAGGCAGATTGAATCACTAGATTTGAGTAGTTCTTTTGTTGATCCAGGGAAAGAATTTTTGGGTATTGTGAATAAGAGGAGCTTAAGAAAGCAAACAAAAGTTAGAAGCCCTGTTATTGTT
Source organism: Beta vulgaris subsp. vulgaris (assembly GCF_026745355.1). Classification (NCBI taxonomy): domain Eukaryota; kingdom Viridiplantae; phylum Streptophyta; class Magnoliopsida; order Caryophyllales; family Amaranthaceae; genus Beta; species Beta vulgaris. The sequence continues at coordinate 63,991,311 of NC_079205.1, read as the reverse complement.
AATAACCTTGGAGGGCAGTATGAGGACAATTTTGAGGATGTTAAGACGGTAACATCTTCAATTTAGTGTTCTTTTCATAGATTATGGTGGTTTTCTTTTGTTTGTTGATGTTAATATTGAATCTTGACTCATGCAGTCGACGCCGTTTTATTGGGATTAAGGCTTTGTTGTTGTTTTTATTGATGTTCATATTGAATTAGATTGACACTGCAGAGTAGATTTGTATGATCAATTAGGTGGCTATGTGTTGTTTTGATGTATGCATGTGTAGCCATAGATTATGCAGATTTTAGTAAAATTCAGGTTGTTTGTGCTGTGGTGTTGTTTGTGCATAGAATTTGCTTCTAGTGTAAAAACCTATAGGAAAACTGAAAAAAATTGCCATCCAATTCTTTGTTCTAAGTTATTATGTTTCATTTTGGACATGAATTTTAGGCAATATTTCTCTTATTTAGAAGTCTGAGGTGGTAAATAGGCATAATTCCACAGGTTCATGCTGTTCTCTGCATCAGAGACATTAATTCATTTGTAAATTATCCTAGGTAAAATGTCTTCAAATTTTGTTTGTATTATAGAGGCTATCATTGAAGTTTATGTAACAGAATCCTATTTTGCCCTTATTTGCTATAAAGATGCAATTTTTGGACCATGCATCCTCTTGGATTCGTGGTCATGCTGCTTGCAGAAGACTTGCTGCCTTAATTTGTGACATTGCTTCCTTAGTTTGTCTCAAAATCTCCTTCACTTCTTTCAATTCAAGGAGGTATTAGGTGGAGTATCCTTTAGTAGTTATATACCTTGACGGCCGTTTGGTAGTTGGTTATAAATTATGGTAATGGGAATGAATTTGTGTGTAAATTTGTGAAGAATATCATTGTCCATTACCATGGTAATGCTAATTTGCGAAAAATTGTCTACAACAAGTGTATGTATACAACAGGAAATAATTACCTCATGTCAAATTTTAGTCACCCCATAATGAAGTTCACTTTTATGTGGTTTGGGTTACTAAAGCCTGTTGTACTATAGTGTTGTTGTATAGAAGACCTACAGCGGAATAATTTATATTAACATGACCTCAACAATGCCTATATAGAGGATTCTGCCGAGGGTAAGGTAGGGTTTGTATATACACAGGCTTGACCCTAATATAACAATTAGATCTTTCCTCTGAAACCTTGATGTGAAATCGAATACCACAACCATTGATTACTTCATAATGAATAAGAAGCAATGAACCATCTTGTTTTAGTCCTTGTAGTTCAATGCCATAGAGTAGTGAATCTTTTGTCTCTGCTATCGGTAGTAAACATTGAAGGCGTGATTTGATCAATATTGTCAATCTTGCTTCAAGCAAACTCATGACTCATCATGTAGCATATAATTACCGTTCAAGTAGATAAATGTTTAATACTTTTCTATATTGCTGACTAACAACAATGTTGTTACTTGTTCTCCGTCAACTTCTCTATAATTTGCTTGACAAAGATACACTCATATTTGCTTGCAGCAATTACTCAATTATTTTACTTACAAAGCTTCAAGGACTGTTCTAAACCAGCTTTATGAGATGAACCCTCCTGAATATACATGGTTCTATAAGTAAGTAGATAATTATTTTTGCCAGTTTTTAGTTAAGTATATCTTTTACATTTTACCTTGTCACTAGATGCTAAGTTTTATGGCAAAGTAACGATAGACTTGGCTGGCTTGAAAATGTTTAGAAGAGCCACTCTTACTGATTGGTGTTTCATAGTCTTCATGACAATCTTAAATTCTTTCCGTCTCAAAAAGTAACTTTTGTGATATCTGACGACTGACGCACATGGCACACATTGAATGCTTGGAGAAGTTTTTAATGGAGTTTCTGTTTGGTTATGGCTGACAATGGAACAAACCAAGCATGAAGTCAGACTTCAGTTTCTTTGTCTGAACAGAACATGGTTATGTTTATACTTGTCCGCGATGATTCCCAATTATATTTTGGATAGATGACATAGTACCTCCTATAGAACATATTTGGAGCTCTTAAATGAGACAAATAGCACACTATGGGACCATGGTAGGGTATTCAATTCTAAGGGGTGACTTTTCACATCTTGTATGCGTAATTTGCCGACATCTTATGGTAATTTAGTTTGTGATCGTCTCACCCAAGATTTGGTTCTTCAACTTTAATGAACTTGGTTTTTATCTATGCAGTTTCCTTGTTGCTAACAAGCCTGGGGACGGGAAGGTCTTCATCCGTAAACTTGGAAAGGTAAAGTTTCTAAAGACATCATGCTATGTACAATATTCATTTCTGAACAAGTGCATTGATCTCAGAATATGAAGCACAGGCTTAGGACCAACAATGCAATTAACAACCCCCTTCCCGCCTTAAGAAAATAGAGGGAGTGAGGGACCAAGTGCCAAGGGAATCGTACTAAATCTGTTTTGAATGACAGGAAAAACAAGAGCTTGCAGAAAGAATAATGGTAACACGCCTTCATCTCTATGGAAAATGGATTAAGGTGCGCTACTTACCCCCTCTTTCTTGGTATCCTTTTGATACGCAAGGCTGACTAAATTGTTTCGATAATATTTCTTACCCCTTTTTTCTTCCCATCATTTTGTTGTAGAAATGTAACCATGGTGAAATATATCAGAACATATCAGAAGAAAACTTGGAGTTGATGCGAGAAAGGCTACTGCAGACCATTATATGGCCTTCAGATGACACAAACACAGAAAAGATCGGATGAACATCCGATAGGCGATAACATCTATTTTTCGCTATTCTATCTGGTGTCATTTTATCTTCATTAAAAAGATGAAGATGAACAACACAATGCTGCATTTTGTAGACGCTGTTGTATATAGTATTGGTTGTTTTAGCCTTTAGGTATATTGTAAGAAATTTTATTTTCATGCTCACCTTATTAGATTGTATTAAATTTTAAACCCAAATGATATTTCTTCAGGTTTTCATAAAGTCTTGTTTGTTTTGGTTGAAATCTTTTTTGGATGTGCACATTTTTCTTTGCCTCATGATTTTGGTTTCCTTTGACCCAAAAAGCTGAAGAAGAGAATTTTGCGTCATTGTTTGTGTAAATTGTGATGGTGGAGTTGGAGGGGTTGCATAGATTGTGCTTTTTATTTTTATGTTGATTACATGATAATATAATATTGATTTGGGCTAAACTTTTCTTTTCTGTTTGTTCCCTTTCGTTCTTTTGTGGTTGGAATGAGGTGAGAACACTGAAGGTACTAAAGGAACAAGAACCACTACTACTAATTTATCCGCTAATATATTTCCGAAAGTTCGAAAGCTAACCGAAAATTCGAAAGCTACGGCTCCGTTCGTTATCGTTTTTTGTTTTCAGTTTTCAGTTTTTTTTTTAAAACTAAAAACTAAAAACTGGAAACTAGAAAAAGTGGTTTTCACTTTTCGGTTGTCAGTTTTCAAAATCATCATGTTCCTAATAAATTTGATTAATTTTTTATTCATTATAAAACAATCCCACTAGTGGCATGGAAAATTATACAACTGCCTAAGGCTTTTGGGGGCCTTAATGTAGGCAATCTGTATCACCGCAATTTAGCTTTGCTGTTTAAGTGGCTCTGGAGGTTCTTAAACGAACCAGACTCTCTTTGGAAACAATTGGTGCAAACCAAATATAAATATGGGGCTGCTTTCACACTTGCAAAATTATCACCACCAAAATCCGGTGGGCCATGGCGAAACATCATCACAGCATTATTTAGAAACGAGGCCGCCAAAAATCTAACTCTCCACAACACGAGGAAACAAGTTGGTGCAGGCTCCCACACTCTTTTTTGGGAAGATCTTTGGGTTGGTGACAGCACGCTTGCAAACCAATTCCCTCGCCTATTCAGACTCAATTCCAATCCACATGGTATGGTGGACTCCTTTGGTTTCTGGGAAGGAAAAAAATGGTTGTGGTCTTTCAACTGGAAACGGGAATTTCGGCCCATGGACGTGGATGAATGGCTGAAACTTCAACTCCTTCTAGACCGGGTTGTTTTCAATCCTCACCAACCGGATTCGTATGTATGGGCTCCTCACAAATGTGGGATTTTCTCCGTCAAATCCTTCACATATGAATTAGCCAAGTCTGATCCCACTTCTCATCAAACCCATTTCAAGAGTCTATGGAGAGGTCTTGTACCACATAGAATAGAACTATTTTCATGGTTCGCAATCTTGAATAAGCTCAACACAAGATCTAAACTCGTCAAGCTTGGTGTAATCCCCCTCTCTGAGGCCCAATGTGTCCTATGTGGCAGCGCCCTTGAATGCACCAACCACCTATTCATCCATTGCTCACTAGCAAGAAACCTTTGGGAATGGTGGGCTGGAATTTGGAACTTTCATTGGGTTCCCCCTCTCGAGTTGCAGGACCTATATGCTCAATGGTCTCCTCCTTTCAAAGGTATCTTCTTCAAAAAAGTGTGGCTGGCAATATTTCCCATTATACTATGGTCCCTTTGGAAGGAACGGAACGCTAGGATCTTCCAAAACTCTCCCTCATCTCTATCTCAAATAAAAGACCTCATCCTTCTTCGACTGAGTTAGTGGATAAAAGGGTGGGGCGATCCTTTCCCCTACAATGAAAATGACATTTTAAGAAACCCTTCATGTCTTCGGTGGTGTCACAACGCCTCAGAATCAGAACCACCGAAACCTTCCCCCATGAGACTATGGTCCCCTCCTTCACCTTGTGCTCTCAAATGGAATGTGGATGCATCCTTTCATCCACAATGGCAAAAATCTGCTATAGGGGGAGTCCTCAGAGATAAAGATGGCCACTTTAAATGCTTATTCTCCTCACCCATTCCTACAATGGAGATCAACCTAGCTGAAATTTTCGCTATTCACCGAGCCATAAAAATTTCAATGGGCTCCAACCTCACCAATGATCTCCACTTGATAATTGAATCCGACTCCGCAAACGCGGTCAAATGGTGCAACGAGGCCTCTGGTGGCCCATGGAACGTGCACTTCATTCTCAGTTTCATTCGATCCCATATCTCTACAGGGGCAGGCATTTCCATAATTCATAGAACTCGGGAATCCAACGCAGTTGCAGACTGCCTTGCCAAGCAAGGGCTCAGCAGATATGATGACTTTGTAGCGTGGCTATAAGCCCCTTTTCAGGTTTTAGAAGCCTCTAGCTGTTTTATTTGACTTACATGTTCATGTATGAGGGCCTGGGGCCAGTATCTTTGTAATTGTCTTCATCTTTTGAAGACCATGGCGTTTTAAGCCTTCTTTAATAATACAACAACTATCAAAAAAAAAATATATCATATGACTTTGAAAATCAAAAAACCAAAAAATAGAAAACCACAGTAATATCAAACGGGCCCTAATATATTTCCGAAAATTTGAAAACTAAAAATCTTGGTTGTGCTATGAAAGCCAACCTACAAGTTTTTTATTTTTTGAAAAGTTTACATTTTTTTAAATCAGAAACCAATGGATTATTGTGTCTATTCTTTACATGGTTAATAACCCTAATAGATATATCTAAGGAATCTTCTAGAGTAGCTTTAGAGAAAAAGTGCTTTTCTTGGTTCATAGATATATAGAGGACAATAATATAGATGATACTGTATTACAAATTATGGATATATTCTCCTAAGACTTTTAACAGTGATATCAAAGAATTTTTACCATTAGGTCATGTTTAGCTACATAGAGGGAAAAAAAATTATGAAGTATAAAGGATATGTAGACGTAATTATGTTGCCCAAACTTAGATGTAAGACGAGACTTTGGAGGATATCCTTTTAAAAGGAATTCTACTTGTTTATGTTTCTACACTTTCTAATAACTATATTCATGATACTTAGTGTTCGTTTGATTCGAGGTAGGAAGAAGTGAAGTTGTTTTTTCTTAAAGTTTCATTAATTTGCAAGTGACAAAAGTTATTTGGTTGATCATGGTAAGAAGAACCTTTTATGAAAACTTTTACATAGGAGTCCGGATCCTCTAGAGTTTCAGTGAAACTCTATAAGGTAGAGTTGTATCTGAGTCATACATTTTAAAATCAATAATGGCTCATATTGATGAAAGGGAAAGATTTATGGGTGAATTTTGATGAGATAAAATAGGAGAATTTTCGGAAAGAAAATATGTGAGCCATTGATTTTTTTATTCAATGGTTAATATTGCTCAAACTCTACCTTATTGAGTTATTTTACAACTCTAGAAGATCCAAATACAAGTTTATGTAAGTGTTTCTTACATATTGCAGGAAGTAAAACTTTTTAGAAAAAACTACTTTTTTTTTCTAACTAAACAACTTCACTTTATCATCTTACTTCATCTTGATCAAATAACTTACCTTAATTTACTTTTTATATGTTCATATATTAACCAAACAACTTCTTAATGTGATTTATCAAGGTGTAGTCATGTAGATATGTTATACTTTTTTTGTTTCGTTTTAAATGCAACAAATAAATATTTTATATCTCACAAATAATACCTTTTTGTTGCATTTAAAATGAAAAGGAGGAAGTATGTGACTTTGGTAAAAGAAATAGTTGGAAAAACGAAGTTAGTTGATTAGTACATATTCCTTGATCTAAGCTAAAAGAATCTAGGAAGGTGTAAGCTAGGAATGTAAGAAATTTTTAGAGGGATTTCTTGTTAGTTGTTACTGCAGTACTTGTCGGATGCTGTTATTTTTGTTTCTCCTATAGGTTGTACTCACCTAACTCACCTATTTTAACGGCCCGTTATTGGCGCTATATAAAATGGGTTGAGCTTGAGAGAAATGATAAACATCTAATTGCTAGATGTTTATAAACATCTAGCAGGGGTAAAATTGTCAATATACATGAAAAAAAGTTATCAGTCAAACAAAAAAGTAATCTCGAAAATTGGGCACTGTCAGAAAATTTCGATGCTAATATATGATGTTCATGCTACTACAACTTGTGTTCGTGTAACTATAACTAGTGTTTATGCAACTAAAAATAATGTTTATGTATAAACAGATTGTGTTCGTATTTTTTTAATTGGACACTGTCAGAAGATTCCGATGCTAATATACAGTGTTCATGCTACTAGAACTAGTGTTCGTGTAACTATAACTAGTGTTTATGCAACTCACACTAGTGTTTTGTATAAACAGATAGTGTTCGTATATTTTTTTTACATATCTAAATAAGAGATAGAGAAGAGAAAATAAAAATATGATGAAATTATATCAAGATGGATGTCTATTTGTAGAGAATAAAAATATATGAATATGGTATATTTTTATTTTTTCTAAAATATATTTTTTGAGATATACAAGTTTAAAAATTGGAAAAAGTAATTTGTTTGGATAAACAATATAGTGACATGTGTACCACTCACATGTTGCCACATTAATGTTAGATGTTTGGCAAACATCTAGCAATTAGATGTTTATCATTTCTCTGAGCTTGATTAGGCTAAACTATATTAAGGTCCCGTTAAGCACTAACGTTTTAGGTAGCGGATATAGGTTGAACATGGTTAAACCGCTACTTGATAATTGTGTGAGTGTTTGATAAAAAGGTAGCGGTTGTAATAGCGGATAGAGGTTGGACTAGCGGTTGATTAGCTTTTGTAGAACGTTATATTATGTAACGTTTCATCCATGTAAATAGCGGTGCAAATACAATGTTCTCGCCTACTGCTATAAAAAGCTCATTGTCTCATTAATTAATAGTACCTCCCTCTGTTTTTAAATATAGTGTTCATTTTTTCATTTATATTTGTCCCAAATAAATTTTCTATTTCTTATTTGATTTATTTTATAGGTTAACCCGACACGATCCGATCATAATTGGATTAATTAAGGTTGAATATGAAAACAACACCCTTTAAGTGTTTAAGGCCCGTTCAGTATCATTGTAGGTTTCTAATTTTTGGTTTTATGAATATAAAAGTCATACGATACGATATAAGAGGCATAATAAACTTAAAATTAGTCATACTTATATTATATACTTTAATTAAAACCGACAACAAAATAATGATAACTACTTTTTCTAATTTTCATATTTCGATTTTTAAATAGAAAACGATAACGAACGAGTCCTTAATTTATCGTCATTGTAGTTTGTGAGAGTACGACTTGAAACTCCATGTTTAACTTTATAGGTTAGGTAATCAAGCCCATCTTCACTGAGTTTTGGGCTTCCTTTCCCTCACATCCTTGTAGGACCACTTCACCAATAATATAACACTCTAGCTTTATGTATCAGATTTTAGTTGGCTAATGAAATTCATCAAACTAATAATCTGAATCTGGCCTTGGAATAAATAAGTAAATGATTGTTATTGTTTTTTGTTGTTTTTGAAATGATTGTTATTGGTTTATTATATAGATTCCAACACAATGAAAAGCCCACGAAAATTATTATAATAAAACAAAAATAATTTTGTAAAAGCCTAAAGTTAGATAATTAAGATACCTTAAATGATTCTCTATTTATTTTTGAGATCATAAAGTACTTTGGATGCAAACTTTGAACGTTTAAATAAGCTAACACCAGTATATTGAACTGTAAAGTTCTATAGTTGAGTTGCTAATTATTTTTTTTAACAACTTCGGGTTTGTTTTTCCCAAATTATTTTCAGTTCAGTTCAGTTGCAATCAGTTCAGTTCAATCAGTTGTTTTATGTCGAAGAGAACATGCCCTTAGTTGCCAATTAACTATTTATAAATTTCGCTTATAAAATCCATAATTAAAAATAAATCTGAATTTTCAATCTCCACTCCCTCCCCCACCTTCCAAAAAATAAATCACAAAATTGGAGCTTTTTGCAAAGTAAATGTGAAAGATAAGGAATAAATGTTGCAGATTATTTACGTGAAAGAAACAGTATGGACTATAGAGAAGCACTGTTGGGAGGATTAGTGGCAATGTTGCAGTGGTCACAGTATGTCGATAATAATACTGACAAATATACGTTGATAATATTAATTGTATATTCACTAGGTTAAGAAATTTCCTCAAATAATTACTAAGCGATTAGGCAATTTACTGATCTCTTATGATAGGAGAATCTACATGTAATACCTTTTAAATGAAATGAAGTACTAAGGCCTGTTCTCCCCAACTTATTTTCAGTTCAGTTCAATTCAGTTGAATTCAGTTCAGTTCAATTCAGGTCACTTCAATTCAATTCAGTTCAGTTCAGTTCAATTCAGATCAGTTCAGTTCAGCTCTTGACAATACTTTTACTCTCACATATCACTATTCATTTCAGTTCAGTTCAGTTCAAATCAGTTCAGTTCAGATCAGTTCAGTTCAGTTCAGTCCAGCTGTTTTATGCCGAAGAGAACAAGTCCTAACAGGTGTGTTCGGTAACGGTAGGTGTGGTGGTAGCTTTTAGTTGTGAGAGTAGCTATTGGTTGTGCTGGTATATATTAGTGGTTGGTATGTAAATGTTAGTTGTCTTAAGTAGCTATATAAGATATATTGATGTTCGGTAAAAGAAGGTGCCAAAGTCGTTGTTTACAAATAACTCATTAAAAACTCAAACGAAATTTTAATGTATAATCTCTACACCGCTAAAAGCTACCGAAAAGCTACAAATTGTAACTTTTGACAAGCACTACTAAAACACTACTTATATCACTAATACTACTACCTAACCAAACACTATTATTTATCGTAATCAGTGTTTTGACTAAGTTAAAACACTAAAAGCTACTTCAAAACTTATGTCGAACACGGCCAAAAATTAGTGGGAATAATCTAAGTATTGGACGATCTTTTTAAAACAGACTCACCTTTTAATTAAGTGTCTCATCTCTTACTTTACCACTTATGCACATTAATTTACCTTAATAAACAAACTTAAACGTTGAGCTAGCCCCCTCCAAATTACCTTCCCTTCATTACTCCGTCTCTCCATCTCCATCTCACTTTTCAGTTTCCATCTTTTTTCTATCTAACTCACCGCCCAAATTAAACTTGTGGAACTAACAATTCGAACCTGGACAGAAAATGTGGGAGTAAATTTAGGTTAATTTATTACTCCTTGAATTTTCTTCTTTTTTCGGTGAATTCTTGATTAGAAATTGAAGTATGTTTTTGTGTGTAACAAAAGAGAAAGGGGGAAGGAGAGGTTAAAGGGAGAATGACATTGAAGAAAAAAGAAGGGAAAAGAAAAACGTGAGTAACGACCATTAGCATGTGAGTGATTATACTTGCAATTGCAGGTTATCGACACGTAATGACTTAATGGCAGGTTATCGACACGCTTAATTCAAACATAGCAAAATGAAAAAAAATAGAAATTCCTATGAATTTTGAGTTTTTAAAAAATGGAGCGTTACTTACCTATGTCGGTGTCCTTCTAGGTAAGTAGAAATTTCCATAACAATTTAATTCCCCGAATTATCAACTAAACAATTTAACCAATTTTTCATAAATTTGATTAAGTAATTTATCTCCTATGAATTGCAATTTCATGGAAATTTTGACTTTCCATATAAATCAAACAACCATCTATATGTTGTTAATTATATACTACACGACCATGTGATAGAAAGAATGTAAAAGGATGCATGTAATGATGTACTCCATGGCATACAATAGTTTTAGCTATTCTCTTGTCCCTCAATTTGACCAATAGTTTTATGATACCATTTAATTATTTGCCTTTTTTCTATATTTGCATGTTTTTCTATTACTATGTAACATTCAAAGCTAATTGTATGACAATATAACATTTTAAGTATTTTTTAAAAATCTTTTATTAATTTTTGTTAGACTAAATTATAGCTTGTGTATATTAACAACGTGAGATACTCTTACAAAAGAATCTCATGATGTGGTTTTTAAAAATATGTAAAATATTAATTTTCTTAATAGAAAAAATAAATAGTTCTTCAAGGGCTTGTTCTCTTCGGCATAAAACAGCTGCACTGAACTGAATTGAACTGAACAGAAATGAATAGTGATATGTGAGAGTAAAAGTATTGTCAAGAGATGAAGTGAAGTGAACTGATCTGAACTGAAAATAAGGTGGGGAGAACATGCCCTAACACAAAGTTAACATGTTAGTCATAGTAACTAATTTCTCCATCATCCTTAGAAATTACCTTAATCATAAAACAAATAAAGTACCTAAATAAATAACCCTAAATAAGATTATATTGAAAAAAATCATCCATCTAATACAATAATTTTCCCTCTAAAACAGTTCATTGACGTGTTTTTCATAATAAGTAATATCTCTAATCCAATCTCAATTTCAATCTCCACATCACCCTCCAAAAATACCATAATTAAAAAACAGAGAGAATAACAAATGAATCACCCTTCCGATCGAAGACGTGTTATTCATATTAAGTAACATCTCCAATTTCAATCTCAAGTCTGTTCTTCTCAGTTTATTTTCAGTTCAATTCAGTTATGAACAATACTTTTACTCTCACATATCACTATTCATTTCAGTTCAATTCAACTGTTTTATGCCAAAAAAGAACATACTTCAATCTCAATCTCCACATCGTCTTCTAAATTACCTTATTTAAGAAACAGAGATCGAGAGTAACAAATGAATCACCCTTACATAGATATATTGAACAAATCCACCCATTTAATCCAAAATTTCCCCCTTAAAACATAAACTGGCTGATTTCCATATAACAAAAAAAATACCTTAATGGAGTCGATAAGTTTGGTGAGTAAATCAAGATTTTAAAGTTGGGTATCCAATATGATAAGATATGCTTACACAAAACCTACCATGATTTTTAATCATTTTATATAAAATGTACTACTATACAATATAAAAATATAATAAGATACTATGTCACATATATGTAGGGACAATAATATTAATATTACCTAAAATTCTCTATTTCCCACATTTCTCCCTCTTTTTTTTCTCTCTCTTTTCTCTCTCTACATCTCTCTTCTTCTTCTTCTTTTACATCTCTTCTTCTTTTAGGGTTTAATTAAGTTAGATTCCTTACAAAAGTTTCTGATCACAAAAACCCTTCTTTAATGGATCTATGCTTCTTCAGATAATGTTGTGTCCAAATCATCAAGAATTCTCTGAGAAAAATCTACCAATTTTACAACAATTACATCTTTAAGTTTACAAAAAGGTTTGTCTCCTAAAGAACTTCTCTTTAAACCTGCTTTTTTTTTTCTCATCTTTCAAGAAAATGTTATTTTCATAAAAAAAAAGTTTTCATTTTTTACTTTTTGTTTTATTTTGATTTCTGATCATATATATATGTATATAAATTTGTTTTCTTTGTTTCAGTTTATACAACCCAGAAAAAAAAAACACAAAAATGGCACCAACAACAAGTAGAAGAAGAAGATCAGAAAATACCCAGAAAACAACAACAACATCAACAACAACAAGAAGAATTATTACAAGAAGTATTTACAAGAAGGAGCAATTATTATTACTTAATCAAGAAAAAAAATCACCCAAGAAAATATTATCCAATAATTTTATTGGAGAAGTAGAAGAAGAAGAAGTTTGCAGTAATAATAAGAGCTCAAAAAATGATATTTGTTCAACACCAAAATCAGACAAGTATAAAATACCAGAGATTGTTACTTGTCCACCAGCACCTAAGAAGCCAAAAATTGATAACTGTTTAATGCAAAAAAGGAGATCAATTACCTTTTTTGCACATCCTGATTTAGACAAATTCTTCATGTTTGCAATGAGAGATATCAAGGTTTGAATTTTAATATCCTTACTTTATATATATAGTAGTTTCTATTTATATAATTAGTGTGCTTTTTAATTAGTTTTTTCTTAGGGTAAAAACGGGCGAGGGGAATTAAATTAAATCAAGTTCCGCCAAAGTAGTAATACCTTCGAGAGGAGGAATCGTACAAATACAGATGAGCTACAGTATTCCCCGCTCGGGTGCACCGTGCTTTTTATTAATTCATAGGGTTAATTATCAGATTAATCACTAGTTTTTTTTATTAAATAGTGTGAATTAATGAGGTTTTAGTAAAAACTCTTTAAGGTTAAGGGTTTTTTTTATTATTAATTATTGTTTTAACATTTTATAGGAACTTTTTATTTATATCAACTGTCAAAAAGGTCACAATCTTACTGACCAATGATAAATCAAGCATGGTGCTTGTTTTTTTCTTCTTATCTTATTTTGTTTTTTAGTGGAATTGTAGTGATAGTGAGCTTGAAGAAGAATCTTACTATGTAAATTTATTGGTGTGAAATTGTAAATTTTATGTTTGTTTTTTTCTTAGCATAATGTGGTCAAATCAAAGAAAGCAAAATGCTTTTGATCTTCTTTCTTTGTGCTACCCATACTTGTTAATTGTTGTATGAATGCTTATAATTTCATCTTTGTCACTTTATTTTTCCTTGCTTTACTTTAAAGTTTTATGATAGTCCAATATGGTGGTTGGTGGAATGTTATTTGAGTTTATATTGGGCAAGAATAAAGCTAATTTTGGAATCAAATTATGCCAAAGCTTAAAAAAAAGATAACATGCTATTTATTGGTTTCAAAATTAAAATTCCTTTATACCCTCTATATGATCGTTTATTTTGTAAAAAATAAAAACTTTGATCTTTTACCTAGTAGCATATCATATATTATGTTGAGAGTGAGGGATAGCCTAGTGGTTAGATAGTTAGAGCTTTTCTTCCGGTTTCAGGAAATTCTGGATCGATTCTCACCCTTGGCAAGTTGGATTTCCCCTTTATTCTCTCAATTTGTCAAATTTTGAGTAAAATGATCATTTGATGTATACTCCTATATATTAAGGTATATTTTCTTGTTCTAACTCGAATTTTGGAGAATTTTATATCGGACTTTGATTTTGCAAAATGTGAAATTAAATTTTACTACCCTATCAAAAAGTCAGATAACACGATGTGTAGTCCGTAGTCCAATTATTCTTTTATCAAAGTGATTAGTCAAATTCAAATACTAAAGAAAATGATGATAAATTAGGTAAAATATGAGTGCGAATTTGCCCACCGTACAATATGCGTCAAGAAGCTAAGCATATATATGAATCTATGTCCATTTTCCTCTTTTTTTGATCAATAAAAAGTGCCTCCACATTCCATTAAAAGTGACCAAGTCAAGAATTTCAACTTTTTGGGTGTTCAATTGAGAAATTCTTAAGTAGCTTAAACTTAGCTTTTACCATCCCCACATAAGTTGCATTTATTTATCAAATTTATTATTGTAAAAGTTTATGTTGATTATGATTTATAAGAGATCTGGTGATTCACCAAACTACCTACTCTGTATTAAAACATAGTTCATGTTTCTATTTTGGGAGTTAAATTTTGAAAAATTTAACCAAATACTCTCATTAATGTATATATAAAAAAACATATTCATGTCGGGTCTTGCAAGATTCGCCACAATGTGCACATTCATAACATCATATATTTTTTACTAATACGAAAGAGAAGATATTGTAGGTCAAAGATAAGTATCAAAGACTGACAAAAATAAATCGCAACTATATTTTGAGACGAAGTACATATATTTTGTATTAATTAGACAACAACTTATGCTTATTAAAGCCTAAATTTGAAGGTAACTTTTTGATTGCTCTAAATTACTACTAAGAGTATGTACAATGGGGCTCTCCAACTAGCTCTCCAACTAACTCTCCAAGGAGAGAGAAAATGGAGAGCCACCTCTTACCCAACAATGGGGCTCTTGGGTGTGTCTTGGGTGTCTCTCCATGGAGACACTTTGCCAAAGGGCTCTTGGGGAGATACCATTTGGGTTGATGGAGAGATGGCTCTCCAATGTGTGGGACCCACTTTTTATTTGTAATTACTTCAATTTTTTTTCTTCATGCAACCATTTAATGATCTTTTCTATAAAAATTAAAAAGAAATGGTAATAATTATTATGCCAACAAGTATAATTTTCCTTTATCTATAAAATGAGCCTAATATTGGATATTTAAAAATTAGTTTTTCATGTTGTAGGTTAATCCTTCATTCCATGCCAAATTTATAAAATTAAATATTAGCACTCATAATTATATTGTTTTTTAAAAATTCTACTTTGCTTAAATTATGAAAAAGATTAATTTGTAATTATATTTAATTTACATGAATAACTTAATTTATATAACTTTGATCATAATATGAAATGAGGTTCATTTATTGACATGGGGACCACAAAATAATGAAAAGTTGAATGGAGAGCTCTTTAAAGGGTTTTATTGTTGTTGGGTGTTTTTAGACATGGCTCTTGAGAGTAGCTTGAAGAGAGAGAATAGGAGAGAGAGTGTGGAGAGCTAGTTGGAGAGACACCAACCATTGTACATGCTCTAAAGAAACGTACGGCATGCACATATCATATAACCATGGAAGCCACGCGCCACTTTAAACATGTGTCTCAAATTCACATCTATGCTTTAGGACGGACGAGATAAGCTGTCAATTGATAGGCGGGCACATGATGCTCTCAACGGCGCGTGTCAAAAGATATGTAAAAATGACGCGTGAACATATATTCGTAGACACTTGTCATGTGTATCGAGCTGTAGGTCGTAGCTGAGTGATGTTGGCATTACCTCCGATCTCAATTCTCAAATCGAATGGGATCAAGTTTTATCCGTTACAAATTTCCCGTACTTGCAAGTTACAAGGATTTAAGGGACTTTAATTTACCTAAATAATAAAAAATAGCGTTCTTTACATGTATCAATCAGAGGTGATTATGGCTCGAGCCAGACCAAGCCTTAAAATTCCCATTGGTTGGGTCAGTTCGGGTCAAAACTTTGCATCAGGCGCCCGCTATTCGGGCTAAAATCAGGTCGGCGAAAAAATTGTCTAAAAGGTTTTTTTGGCTTACCCAAAGCAAAAGATCGGACCGGTCCAAACCCGGCCGCCGGCCAAAAAATTCTATCCAAACCCATCTAAAAATCGGGCGGGTCGGAGACTCGGAGTTGATTAGCTCTAAGATCAATACTCTAATATGCATGATATACACGCGCTACGTTAAACTGGTTAAAGATAATATTGCATATACAGGAATAATTTCCCACTAGCGCAAACAGCATGATTTGTAAAGATAATTGTGATGGATATACACACACTATTGCAAGCAGCATGGTTTTGTAAAGATAATTGTGATGGATATACACAACATAACAGTCAATTATTCAATCAATCTGCCTCCTAATTGGACCTCTTAATAATTTCTTTTTCTTTTTTTATTTTCTTGGGGTGGTTGAGAAAAAAGTAAATGGAACAAATTAGAATAATTCCATAAACTTTACTGAACGTGTGGGACATGGTAGACATAATGTATATAATTGGTCTTCATTTTTTAAATAATAATATGATGAACTATAAGAAGACAATAGTAGAACTATACATATATAAGCATAATGCATAATAGTCTCACTTTTTACTTGTTATATTTACCAGTGTATTATAGAAAATTTCAGTTAATAAATAAAGTAGTGTCATACTTTATTTAGTTCGTCTTATTTTTACTTCGATACTTAATAAGAAAAAATTAGTTCAGATAAGGTCTAATAAAGATTAATGAGGTCCAATATTTCGTAGAATTTTTATTCAACAAAAATAAAGTTTAATACATTAATAAAATAAGGTATAATAAGTTCAAATAAGGTTAAAAAGTGACTAATAAGGTCCAATAAGTTCAAATAAGTTAAAATAAAATGAAATTAGGGCATGTTCTCCCCAGCTTATTTTCAATTCAGTTTAGTTCAATTCAGTTCAGTTCAGTTTAATTCAGTTCAGTTCAGTCCAATTCAATTCAATTCAGTTCAATTCGGTTCAATTCAGCTGTTTTATGCCGAAGGGAACAGGCTCTTAGTTAAAAAAAATAGTCGATATAAGTGAATCCTAATTAGTACTTCCTCTGTTTAGAAATGAGTGAAACATGTCTCTTAAAAATTTCCGTTCAAAATGAACAACTATCTATATAAATATATTAAAAGACGTTCCTTAAAAAAAATGGTGTCACGTAACGCTTTCCTTAGAGGTGTTTTACTTTATCTAATCCATGTATAATTAAAAAAATTAGAAATTGCGTATAGTATAAAATTTGATCCCGTAACCTCAAGTTACTAGACCAAGTTGTATTTACTATTAACATTACAAATACAATATTATTAAAAGAGGTTTTTCCGTACCCGGACCATAACCCGAACCTGATAACTAGTTTTTTTTTAAAGAAACCTGATAACTAGTTAATTATTAAAATAAAGTTACGGGTCACAACAATAATAGTGGTTTGGTTATTTTAATATTAATGTAGGGGGTGTCTGAGTCAGAAATAGGTTCATAGCCATCAATTAGAAGGGAATCCAAGGAAGAAGTGGCTCGTGCGGGTTGTGATCATTGTCATTGTTAGTAGGGAATCTCAAGAAATACCTCATCTTTTTTTCCTCCTTTTCCTCTTAAAGTCATTATCATTATTTCCTTGATCATTATGTCTTCCATCTATTCTTGTAGATATAGAATTTCCTAATTCTATGCAGGGGTTGCACCAGAGTACATTAACTACCAATAAATTAGTTTCCATTCTTTGCATATGTTCAGAAATTTACTACTTATTACTTGCTATATATGTCTGTTGATGGTTATATGTGTGTTGTGTCTTCACGAAGCTAAGGCAATGGTACTCTCTAGTGGTTTTTTTTATCCATATTAGCTATCAAGGCAGTACAAAACAAAATACAAAGAAGGAAAGGGAGATTTGGACCTGTGATCTATCGTTTACAACACCTCAATTTTAATAACTAGTGTCAAATGACCAACTCAACCAAAAACTTAAGCTGATGTTGGAGTCCCAGAAATAGTTTAATAATATATCAGGCCCCCTTCACGCGAGAGCCCATTGGGCATGAAGTGTGGATGCAACACAGGTCTCCCTCATACTTGATACTAAATATTCCACTTTAAAATGAGGGGGTGGATGAGATTTGGACCCGTAAGCTTTATGTCACGTTGACTCTGATACCATATCAAAGGCCAACTCAACCAAAAGCTTAAACTGATGGTTGGAGTCTCAGGAATAATCTAATACTCTATCAACTAGGTTAAGACATTCTTGGTGCAATGGCACTTTAGTTACTTGAATGAGTATTTGATTTGAAAATGAGGTTTTTACTTGGTTGAAAAGTCATTGTTTTAGGTTTAATTAGTGTTTGTTTGGTGATGGACCAAATTTTATTTTCTATATGACAATGTCGAAATCTTAATTGATCAATACCATAAGGCTGGTTGCATGAGTTAGAATTTTATCCAGGGACATTCATTCACTGGATCTTATTTCAATCGCTGCAATAATTTTGGTATGAAATATGAATTGCTAATAGTTCGTGGAGCTAGTGGTTAATGCACGGTAGTATGATAACAACATAATTGTATGCTCATAAGAGCTATGTAGTATGGTAGTGGTGGTGGTGGTGGTTATAGACAGTGGCGTATCTAGGAATTTACTCATGGGGGTACGAATACATAAGTAGTTAGACTCGTTAATTTTTTTTTTCAAAATAAAGCTTTATTAACATTTTTTTCTCCCTAAGTTTAAGTAAGAACTTAGATATCATTGCTAACTATTTAAGTGTTCAATGTTTCAATTTAAATAACCAGATCTTTAAAATAAGTTGTTCAATATAAATGAGGAAATTTTGAAGGAAAAAGAATAGAATAAGACAAAATTATTATTCGGAGCTTTTATTTTGTGGGCTTATGAATTTGTAGTTGCAGAGTAAGCTTACTTATATTTTTAGTTTCACACTAATAGCCATAGGCCCATAGAGAGTAGTATATAGTAAAAGTGTTGAAAGATAAATAACATGAGTCAAAGGGTAAGTAATTAAAAGCATAAAAAGAACTTTGTGGGGTTTTGAACTTGAGACCTCCTCATAAATTCATGGATCTTTCTTTTCCCTTTTGCTACCAACAAGACAAACCTCAACTTATTGATTTGTTTTCATTATTTTCCATAAATAATGGGGGTACAGCTGTACCCCTTGTACCCCCTCTAGATCCGCCCATGGTTATAGAAGATTATAATGAGAGCGTTGGAGTGGTTGTGAAGATTATACGTGTCAGATTTAAACTTTTTCACTCGTATAAGTGAAGGATACTTTTTAGTACTCTTTATATATTGTTCCAAAGACATAGCTTCTTTCATAAGTTTTAAGGTTCGATCAGTTAAAATATGTCATGATAAAGAGTAAAAGATCGTTGGATTTAAGCATTATTGTACCTCTTTCACTCTTTATTTAAACAAATCCTTGAGTAGATAAAGAGACAGAAAATACACTTGAAGTGGTATTGTATAAGACTTACGCTTCTAAAATTTATAGACATGTACTCATATTTTTAAGATCATCATGATTCAATTTCGAATAGCTATCCACTTTTTGTAGCTAGGTGAGTTATAACTATGTTTCTTATAGAACATTATCAAAATTTTGTGTTATTTTAATATCAAATTAATCATAATGCTTTTATACTTACAAGTATTTTAAATTTAATTCATATGGAAAGAAACAAAAGTTGTAATAGAAACTAGTAATAATAATGATTTTTACATATCATAATATCGCACGATTAATGATTTACTGAATAAAAGTTAAGAATTACTACAAGCAAAAAAAAGTAAAAATAATGAAGAGACAATGTTGCAACGATTTCGTGCAAAAAGAAATGAAGAAAAAAGATATTCGCTAGATTTGGTTTAAATAGAAATTAACTCTTGGAAACAAAAATATCAAACAAAAATTAGATAATGTTCTTATCATATTGTCCCTCTAGGAAGACTAAGAAAAAAAGTGCGTATTCTTTTTCTTTCTTAGGAAATAAAAGTTGAGTGCTCAATTATAAATTAATATAAACTAATTATATGTTCTTTTTCTTTCTGTTAGTAATTGTTAGAAATTAAAACTAAAAAATTCATTAGATTATGAACATATCCCAAAAAGAGAGTTTTATGCTTGATGTTATCTATTTATCTTGATCTCAGCCTCATGTCACGTGAGCTAAGCTAATTTAGATTTAGACTCTAATATAACATTATGCACACAAACCTAGTTTAGCCCTTCTTCCATTTCCCCAAAAAATATTCCAGGTTAAAATTATGGTTCACATTGGTTGCTTTAAAGCTCGAGACTATTGGTTATAAAGAGGTGGTCAGGTGGATTCTATAATCCATATATTGGACATAATCCCCCACAAGTCCACAACCTATATGTAGAGTGTACGTAGACCTATATTTAGTATTCACTGAATCAAAAGCTCATAAGAGTATATCATGAAAATATGGTGCGAGAATGAAAGTTGGTTTAGTGGTTGTAAAGTCCTCCTTCCATTTTTATAATAGGGGATTCGATTCTCATTCTTTGTACAATCCGATTTGCGTGGACCCGGTTCATACTAAAAATAGTGTGGACCAGGCCCAGGCACGTGACCATAACACACCCTATATCACTTTAACATACACTATATCACTTTAACATACACTATATCATTGTAACATACACTATATCATTTTAACACACACTAAATCACTTTGACATACACTATATCACTTTAACATACACTATATCATTGTAACATACACTATATCATTTTAACACACACTATATCACTTTAACATACACTATATCACTTTAACATACACTATATCACTTTAACATACACTATATCACTTTAACATATACTATATCACTTTAACATACACTGTAACATACACTATATCATTTTTATATACACTATATCATTTTAACATACACTATATCATTTTAATATACACTATATCATTTTAACATACACTATATCATACCAATATACACTATCATAAACTCACGTGATATGAATCGGGTGCACACTAATTAGTGTGCACCAGGTTCATATTAGTTTTTTAATTCTTTGTAAGAAAAATCCTCAATTTCCCTCCTTCCTTGTAATGAAATTCTTCTTACCTTTTTAAAAAAATGTATTGGCAAAATTACACCATAAATCCGAACTTTTTAAAAATGTAATCTCGTATTAATCCAAAAAAAATTAATTTACCATTTTATAAAATTATATATATATATATATATATATATATATATATATATGCTTTTCCGACAATAATCACAACTATCAATTATTTTAAGATAAATATGTGGCACATGTCTTCTCTAAATGATTTAGTGACCAGAAATAACCAATAATATAATAGGTCATATAAATATATGACAATAATGTTGTTAGTTGCACAAGAGAAAAATAATAATAAAATGCAGGAAAACATAGATAACAACACTTAAGCACCAATGTTTAAACAAATCTCTTCTCTTTTGGGAACATCTAAGAAGGAACCACATATAATTAGTTTATATTGGAATAATAGTATAATACATAGTTAGGATTATTTTCAATACAATATATAATTGGGAAAATTCTTGTGAATATTTCTCCTTTATATCTAGATAGTTCTAAGTTTGCATGTATTTATTTTTCCAATATTTATACCAAGTAACCATACTTATTGTAATTTGTACATGATAAAATTTTGGGCATGTTCTTGTGAATATCCAAAAGCAAAAGTCTTAGCTTAAAGACCTTCATTTGCTTTTATGTGAAGTTCTTTTTCAGGGAGAAACTGTGAGATTTATTATAAAAACGCCATATGAAATCTATAAACTATATCTAATATTCTCCCTAAATAAGAACATATTTAAAATCTCAAAAAAAAAGTTCATTTCCAAGACATTTAAATAAAAGTATACTATAATTCGAGTCCAGGATCATGGTATAAAAGTCACTATGAGAACATGTCAAGTTATAAGACGACCTTTCAATTAAAGAGTACATCCATCATAATAGATGATACTATAGGCTGTATCATTATATTCACATGATACTAGAGCCAGCGCGACAAGAAAGTCACATGTTCAAATCTCATCTACCCCTTTTTTTTGGAATATTTAGCGTTAGGTGTGAGGGAGGTCTGTGTTGTATCCACACTTCGAGCCCAATGAGATCTCGCATGAGAGGAGGAGGATAGAATATGAAACTATTGCTACGCCTCCAACCACCAGCTTAAACTTTTGGTTGAGTTAGTCCTTTAACATGGTATCAGAGCAAAAGTCCTTTGACATGATAAACCGTATCATTATATTCATACATCACGTGGTCTGGTGTACCTGTTTTGCACTCAAAACTCGTTTCATTTTAGAATGATAGATGGAATTTCCACCATATTACTATACACTAAGAAAGACTTTCATCGCGAGAGGGATAGCTAATAACAACTCTCATACTAGGAGACAAACAAATGAAAATAAGCAAACTACACACGCTTAATGTAAATATATTGATGTATAGCTAAAGATTAAGGTTTTGGCCTATTTCCAGCCAAATAACACCTAAAAACTAATATGCCCTCCGTCCTATAATATAGTGTCTACTTCATTTTTGGTGGGTCAAACTTCAAAATCTTTGACCAAATATTCTCATTTGTATATATAAAAAAATATACTCATGTGGAATCTTGTTAGATTCGTCTCAATGTGTAGTTTTATAATATCAACTTTTTATATTTTTTATCAATACGGAGTTGAAGATATCAAAGGTCAAAGTTACGTCTTGGAGACCATATAATAAAGAAACAAACACTATATTATGGGACAGACGGAGTAACTCTAAAGAGAGTGGAGAGATGGAAAGCTTAATCACCAAGCTCTTCAAGTGGATATTTACGAGTTGGTTCCACTTATTTAGAGGTTTGGTATCTAAACTACTTCATCCATATGCACTTTAGATATTACATTTATGTTAGTTAAACAATTTCACCATTGTTTACTCTTCAAACAACTTTATTTTTTTATACAACATTTATATAATGATATTAATCAAACAAGCATTGAGTTTCAAGCTAGCGAGTCTAGTTAGGAAGTCTTAGGCTCTGTTCTTTGTGACTGAATTAATAAAAAACCAGTTCAGTTTAGACAAATTTATTTCAGTTCAGTTCAATTGAGATCAATTCAGTTCAGTTCAGTTCAAATCAATTCATTTAGTTTCCTCTCACAGTTTTCATTATTCATTTCATTTAAGTGTCGTTCAGACTAATTTAGTCCAAAAAAACAAAGCCTTAATTATGCATGTCTACCGTACCGGTGACATAGTAAAGATTTGGATTTCTGTATCTTTGTTATTACCAACTTGATGTAACATTTTATAATTTAGAGAATAACAAAGTGGGGTTACCCTCATGCATTTATTTACATTTATGAACTGAAAAAAGAATGCATGAATACTTCTAAGTTGTTTTATTGTACGGAAATCTATTATCTTTGGAATCCAACTTATGCTTTTGTTTTTCTTTAGGTATCAATTTACCAAGCCAAGATTCACAATCATTCTCAAAGTTAGGGCCGATCATAATATCTGGTTATTAAAGCTAATTACGACTTACAAGTACTACTAAAATTGGCCTTATTAGATGTTGAACATCCTGAGTATTTAGAGTTCAAAAGATTGGTTAAAGTTTACTTTGAATTTGCCTATTGATCACTTTCACTAACTATTGTCTGGGGTAATTACAACCATAGAACTAAATTTCTATAACATTTTTAATATGCTAGAATCTTAGTGGTAGCTTACGTTATAGAGATTAATTAATAGTCCACTAGAAATTAGCTAGCATCGAAAATCCAAATGATAATATATAAATTAAGGGTTTCCATAAATTAATTATATGATAACTTTTTTTTATATGGCACTATAACGTAGCTAGTTGGTCATATACACTTTTATGTATTATGTGTAATATTATTATAATCAGTTTTCGAAGGAATTAACTACACAAACGTTGTGTTAGTTTTTTTGTCCAGGAATAGTTGTCGTCAATTTTACTTCAACATTAAGATTAGGCTATAGATATATAAAACAAACTTAATTAGATCTCGTGCATACTAACTTATTGTGTACGGAGCTGGTAATTGATATTAATTTCATATAGTGAGTTGTATAGAGATATAGTGAAATTGTATACAATATAATGGATCTTTAGAAAACATATAGTGAAATTATATGCAATATATAGTAGAGAATTTAATTTCAATGTTTTAACATGCATAAAGATGTAGGTTATATATATCGTGACATGTGTTTTAACATATAGAAAGATGTAGTTTATGCATGATATACGGTAAGTGTCTAAATGTTATAATGAGTGTTTGCGTGATATAGCGAGTGACTGAATGATATAGTGCATGTTCATAAATGATGTAGTTTACACATGATATAGTATGTTTCTGAATGATATAGTGAGTTTTTGAATGATATAGTGGGTTTCTAAATGATGTAGTGGATTGTTTAGAAATGATGTTTTTGTATGATATAGTATGCTTCTGAAGATATATATAGAGTTTCTGCATGATATAATGGGTTTCTGCATGATATAGTACTAAGTTTCTAAATGATTTAGAGATGGTTCATAAACGATACATGCTTTTGACCTAGTGTACGTACACCAATGTTAACGTAAACCAGGTCCATGCAAATCGGTTTGATAGATATATAGGAAGAAATTTTAATGAGAACCAACTCTACAATTAGAAATGAAAACCAATTTCATTCTTTAATAGTAAAGCAACGACATACTAACGTATACTTTATATTGATTTAATAATTAATATCCGATTATGTAACCTTTTTATACACATTTCTTTTCACTTTTAATGAAGAAAACATCTAAAATAATTTTTAGTCTTTTTGATAAAAAAAATGTCTTAGATAAGTGTTTTTTTGAATTAATTTTAAAAGTAAGTAAATGACTAGTAAAAGTAAATATAACATGTCAAAAAAAATTGAAATTGTCGTAAAAGTAAAGAAATTGAAAACTAGTTTGTGAAGTTGCATAATTACAAATATGTTCTGATCTTAATGGGACTGAAAGCATCTAGACCATCCGATTTGATTATTTAAGGGCCAAATTGGTTCTTTTTATATTTAATGAACACTAAGTAGTATATTCATTTTAACTAATAAGTAATTCATTTTGACTAAAATGTAACTATTTTTTCTCTTACGGAGCCAATCTTCTAAAGACGTTGCATTTTAGTAAAAAGGATTAACATGTAGATCTTAATAACAAATTACATTTTAACTATGATGTAAATTTCTATTCAATTGTTCTCACAATGTCACAAAATACAAAATTAAGAATGTGTCTGTTTTTTTTAGCAATGATATGCCATCAATTAAAAAAAAAAAGTTCTCAATGTTATTTTTAAGTTTGAATTATAGGCAAAACTAACCAATGGACAATACAAAATGATTCATTAAATTTAAGCAAAAGGAAAAGTATATTTTTTTGTGAGGGAGTAGAAAAGATTTATATGACACATACAATAATACATCCATATAATGTAAATGGTCGAAGATAATGTTATTAAAAATATGCGAACAACAACGTAATTCTGATATTAGAGCTTTAGTAGTCACAACCAATCAAATTTGTCACTTAAATATTCTTTTTATTGGTTAGTTATAGAATATCACAAAATTTATTATATAGATAATACATGATTTAGGCTCTATCTTTTAGAATAAACTAAATTGAACTAAAACTGTAAGATAAACCTAACTCAACTAAACTGATGAATTGAATGAAAACTATGTGGAAAAAAACCAAGGCCTCAAAGTTTGAAGCATATCTATACAAATATATCAAAAGGCGTGCACGATAATATATACACGCCACGTGACACCTCTTTACTCCACTAGAATTGTCCAATGTGTACATAAATCATGTCAATTAACAAAAGTAAATTTAGCTTGCAACAAGATTTGAACCTATGACCTTTATACATGACACAAGTATCATTTCAACCAACTTTTAATCATGCTTTACGTGTCCATATTATTATATTTGTGTCTTATAAATGTTGAATTTTCCTATATATATTTTAATGAGAACGGGGAAAAAAATGTATATCAAGTTCGGAAACAAAAATATCAACCCGGGACAACGTTCGATCCCATATACTAGTTTGAATTAATAAGTTAGCAACAAAGCTAGATGAGATCTATTATTAGCTTATTAACACGGACACCTACTATTTACCAATAAACTAGACGTGCATCCTCTATGGATTAAACTATTCTAAGAACTTATGGTGTAGTAAATATGCACAATAATAGATTACTCCCTCCGTCCCATAATATAGTGCCTATTTCATTTTTGGTGGTCAAATTTTAAAATCTTTGACCGAATATTCTCATTTGTATATATAAAAAACATATTCATGTAAAATCTTGTTAGATTCGTCTCAATGTGTAGTTTCATAATATCAACTTTTTATATTTTTTATTAATAAGGAATTGAAGATATTAAAGGTCAAAGTTACGTTTTGGAGACCGTGAAAAAAGAAACAAGCACTATATTATGGGACGGAGGGAGTATAACATACCAAGTGGCCATTTTTAACTAAGTAAGAAAAAACAATTGTCAGTAGAGATTCTTGGAATGAGGGTTGACAAAAAAATTTGGCAATTGGGTGTTCAGAATCAGATAGGAGCAGTGAAAAAAAAATTGCATATGGATTGATGTCTTTTTCCTAAAGTTGCCGAATTCCTTTTGTAATACCAATGATGTGAAAATGTAGTAAATGTATGTTATCAATGCAAATGCTTCTTTAGCTTTAATGTTGATTATTATTAAATGGTATGTGTCATAGGAAACTCATCACCAGCTTTTCTAGAATCCGAGGTTCTCTTTGCTTCTTTAGTAAGGTCTTTGGTATAGTATTTCTTTGGCTTTTGGGTCAAAATTATTACCAGTTTAACTGCTTAAAACTGTAGTAATTGTGTCTGCTGGGGACTCAGGTAGGTCCGTAGGTGCACTTGTTTTGTTTCAGTCATTCAGTGTGTTTTTACTTTTTACCTAGGTTGCATGAATTATGCAGGTATACTAGTAGTATCATGTAGGAGACTAGGACCCGAGGTATGATAAATCTATATCAGATATAGGCAGCATAACCTATATCACCAATATAAAATTGAAAAAGTAATGTTGTGAAAAGGTTGAAGTACAAAATAATGTATTAAATTAGAAAACATATTTGAAAAGGAATAGAAGGGGAATGGAAGGGAATGGGAAAAAAGTAACATCCTCTCTCTCTCCTCTCTACAATTGATCTGACAAACAGAAAGCCATTCTCCAAAACTCCAAAATTCTTACAGCTAACTTTATTTTTATTATGGAGAGAAATAAAAACTAAATTAAGTGGGAAATTAAATGTTGTTGAATTGTGGAAAAAGGCCTCGTCAATTTGCTTGTTTTGAAGATATTGTGGAAATTTGGAGAATAAAATTGGGCTTTCATGGAGGTCGAGAGCTGGGAGAAGAATCAAAAATCAGATAATTCAGAGATGAACAATTCAATACAAAAATTAGATAATTCAAAGATGAACAAAGCATGCGTAGAAACACAATATGTATCTGCATTGTACAAAAAAGACATGACCATCACATATGTTGTTCAGAATATAGCCTAACTGATAAACACAATACCATGTTTTATTTTCATTAGTTAATAAATTGATAATAATAACATTAAGCTACAAAAATTTATATTAAAAAAATTGTTTTTATTTTTTTATACAACAAAACCATCATATTTTCAAGAAAACAAATATGTATAATCTTAATTTGTGTGAGTTATCATCCAATAAAATCATTTATATACAAATAAACCTTATAACATGTATAAATTAACCAAAACGAATATTACATTGAATGTTAATGGAAAAAAAGTTTTGCATATTAGTTCGTTTTTCACATCTGAATGATTGATCTATAATAACACAATTTTAATGTGACGTTAATAATTTACGATGGGATTTATTAAGAAAAAAGGCATGCGTGAAAATGTTCACACGAACACCATATCTATCATATTTGACAATATATGGCAACGCAGAAACACAATACGTTGCAATTATAACACCATTTCTATGTATTAGTGTATAATCTTAATTTTTGTGACTTATCATATATATATACTAATAAACCTTTTAACAATAAATTACCCAAAACCAATATTATATTGAACGTTAATGAAAAAAAAGTTTACGCATTTCATTTTTCGATATGAGGGATTGACTACTAATAACACTAGTTTAATGTCACAAACATAAGTAATTTACGATGTGGTTTATTAAGAAAAAAAGGCATGCGTGGAAAATATTCACAAGAACACCATATCTATCATATTTGACAATATATGGCACGCAGAAACACAATACGTTGCAATTATAACACCATTTCTATCTATTAGTGTATATATCTTAATTTTTGTGACTTATCATATATATATACTAATAAACCTTTTAACAATAAATTACCCAAAACCAATATTATATTGAACGTTAATGGAAAAAAAGTTTACGCATTTCATTTTTCAATATGAGGGATTGACTACTAATAACACTAGTTTAATGTACAATCATAAGTAATTTACGATGTGGTTTATTCAGAAAAAAAAGACATGCGTGGAAAAATGGTCACAAGAACACCATATCTATCATATTTGACAATATATGGCAGCGCAGAAACACAATACGTTGCAATTATAACACCATTTCTATCATTAGTGTATAATCTTAATTTTTGTGACTTATCATATATATATACTAATAAACCTTTTAAACAATAAATTACCCAAAACCAATATTATATTGAACGTTAATGGAAAAAAGTTTACGCATTCATTTTTCAATATGAGGGATTGACTACTAATAACACTAGTTTAATGTCACAAACATAAGTAATTTACGATGTGGTTTATTAAGAAAAAAAGACATGCGTGGAAAAATGTTCACAACAAAACACCATATCTATCATATTTGACAATATATGGCAACGCAGAAACACAATACGTTGAATTATAACACCATTTCTATCTATTAGTGTATAATCTTAATTTTTGTGACTTATCATATATATATACTAATAACCTTTTAACAATAAATTACCCAAAACCAATATTATATTGAACGTTAATGGAAAAAAAGTTTACGCATTTCATTTTTCAACATGAGGGATTGACTACTAATAACACTAGTTTAATGTCACAATCATAAGTATTTACGATGTGGTTTATTAGAAAAAAAAGACATGCGTGGAAAAATGTCACAAAACACCATATCTATCATATTTGACAATATATGGCAAGCGCAGAAACACATACGTTGCAATTATAACACCATTTCTATCATTAGTGTATAATCTTAATTTTTGTGACTTATCATATATATATACTAATAACCTTTTAACAATAAATTACCCAAACCAATATTATATTGAACGTTAATGGAAAAAAGTTTACGCATTTCATTTTTCAATAGAGGGATTGACTACTAATAACACTAGTTTAATGTCACAAACATAAGTAATTTACGATGTGGTTTATTAAGAAAAAAAAGACATGCGTGGAAAAATGTTCACAACAAGACACCATATCATATCATATTTGACAATATATGGCAACGCAGAAACACAATACGTTGCAATTATAACACCATTTCTATCTATTAGTGTATAATCTTAATTTTGTGACTTATCATATATTATATACTAATAAACCTTTTAACAATAAATTACCCAAAACCAATATTATATTGAACGTTAATGGAAAAAAAGTTTACGCATTTCATTTTTCAATATGAGGGATTGACTACTAATAACACTATGTTTAATGTCACAACATAAGTAATTTACGATGTGGTTTTTAATTAGAAAAAAAAGACATGCGTGGAAAAATGGTTCACAAGACACCATATCTATCATATTTGACAATATATGGCAGCGCAGAAACACAATACGTTGCAATTATAACACCATTTCTATCATTAGTGTATAATCTTAATTTTTGTGACTTATCATATATATATACAATAAACCTTTTAACAATAAATTACCCAAAACCAATATTATATTGAACGTTAATGGAAAAAATTTACGCATTTCATTTTTCAATATGAGGGATTGATACTAATAACACTAGTTTAATGTCACAAACATAAGTAATTTACGATGTGGTTTATTAGAAAAAAAGACATGCGTGGAAAAATGTTCACAAAAGAACACCATATCTATCATATTTGACAACATATGGCAACGCAGAAACACAATACGTTGCAATTATAACACCATTTTATCTATTAGTGTATAATCTTAATTTTTGTAACTCATCATATATATATACTAATAAACCTTTTAACAATAAATTACCCAAAACCAATATTATATTGAACGTTAATGACAAAAAGTTTACGCATTTCATTTTTCAATTGAGGGATTGACTACTAATAACACTATTTTAATGTCACATATGTAAGTAATTTACGATGTGGTTTATTAAGAAAAAAAAGGCATGCGTGGAAAATGTTCACATGAACACCATATCCTATCATATTTGACAATATATGGCAGCGCAGAAACACAATACGTTGCAATTATAACACCATTTCTCTATATTATTATATCAATTTCGACAGTACTTAACAATGGAGAAACAAAATATGTTGCAATTTTAACACCATATCTATCATATTTGACAATATATGGCAACGCAGAAACACAATACATTGCAATTATAACACTATTTCTCTCTATTATTATATCAATTTCGACAATACATAACAATGGAGAAACAAAATATGTTGCAATTTTAACACCATATCTATCATATTTGACAATATATGGCAAACGCAGAAACACAATACATTGCAATTATAACACTATTTCTCTCTATTATTAAATCAATTTCGACAATACATAACAATGGAGAAAACAAAATATGTTGTAATTTTGACACCATTAGATATGTTGTTGACAATATAGCGGAAATGATAAACACAATATGATGCTTCATTTTAAATACAAAATGATAAGTTCACATATTCATAAACAATAATCATACAAAGTACTTAACATCATCCATACAACCATTAGAATGCTAAGTGAGGTACTTAAAATTACACTTGCATTAGATCGTTACAAAAGAAAGCAATCCGACGCGCAAAATAAACGAACATGTCATTGTTATCTATCCATTTCGCTGTGAAATCTTCCTCCACCACCCTGACTTGCATTAAACTATCGGCTACAATCATGAACAAAAATTGTTAGAATTAAAATGTAACTCATAAACTTAAAAGTAAAGACCCAATAATGTTCTATAACGTTTTGTAATGTTTTTAGGTGAACTGCTAAAAGTTCTATAATACAAAGTAATAAATTACCAGAAAATAAGCAATTTCAAGAAGTAAAAAGTCAAATTTCAGAACAAAATCACCATCAAATAATCGTATCAAATTCCACAGCATAAAACCCACTCAATTTGCTCTAACACCACCATAAAACAAACCCACGAATGGAAAAAACATGAAATTTGCTACTCATAATACACGAAATTAAGACAGTTTAGAACTTTAACATGCAATTTTCATGAATTAAACCACGAAATTTAAAAAACCCAAGAAATTTCTTGATGACACACACACACATTTTCAAGTAATTAAACATACCTTCAATTCACGAAAAAACACAGTTACGCCTCTTTCCGGCGAATTTTCCGGCGAATTCCGGCTTCAAACCTTCCGGTTCTGGTGGGTGGGTCTCCGGTGGGTGGGATGATGACTGAGGTTGAGGAGTGAGGTTGAGGAGTTAGGTTGAAGAAGAGATTGAAATTGGAATGAGGGGGAATACCCATTCCTTGCTTTTGCATTCCATTTTACTAAGTTATTTGAAATGACAAAATTGCCCATGATATAGGTTATGAAACCTATATCTGATATAGATTTATCATACCTCCTAGGACCCTCCACTTGAAATATCCGGGATTTTGGAAAAAGTTGCGGGGGCTGGGCCTAGGGGTGTAAATGAGACGAAACGACTCGTGAGATTTTTGGAATTGATTCGGTCAAAGTTTGAAGCGAACTCGAATTCGACTCGTTTTGTTGGGGAGTTGGAAACTCGTGCGAAGATTCGGCATATTTTCTACCTTATATCTGCTTTTAACCCGAGACTATTGCAAGCTACTCAAGATCTACTTGTTTGAAGCTCAGTCAAAATTCGACTCGAGTGAATTCGACTCAACTCGAGCTCGAATCGTAATGCTAACGAGTCAAGTAGAGATGTCCCAAACTCGAACTCGGCTCTCATTATCTACACCACTGGCTGGGAGTGACGTTAGCTACTATTTAATGTAAGGACGCCTTGTTCTTTTGGATTTATTGAGACTAAGCTAAATTTTTAAGCTGAACTAAAAAAGTGAAGAACAATAAATAATAATGGAGGAGATGAGTCTATGGTAAATCCAGTACTATGTAATTTGTAATAGTATTAGTTTGTTTCAAATATGTTACTCCTTAAACTTTAACTTTAAAAGTTTCAATAGGGTACAAAATTTGTAATTAGAATGGTCAAAGAAGATAAAAGAACTACTAGAGCAAAGTCGATTAAACAACTTTGGTGCGAATGCAGTTGTCAAAAATAAAATACACATAGGTTTTTACCATGTAGCAAGGACCGTATCAATATCTTATGGTAACAAGATTCTCTCTAGTTTTTAAATCTATGGTCTTCTTTGTTTAAAAGTAGAAATACCAAAAAAAATTGTCATTATTTTTTATTTTGATGCTAATCTAGGCAGATTAAGGCTATGTTCAGTTCACCTTATTTTTGCTTATTTCAGATCTAATCAGATCAGATCAGATCAGATCAAAAAAAATAAGTTCAGATCAGATCAGTTCAGATCATGCTTATATTTAAAAATCACTATATCTTTCATTACATATTAGTAAAAATTATAATAATTGAATATTAATAGAGTACTCATTGAGACGAATCAAACAAGACCCACATGACTATATTTTTTCTTATATATTGAGAAAAATCTAAAAGATAAGATCTTGTTATCAGATCAGTTCAGATCAGATCAGATCAGATCAGAAAAAATAAGTTCAGATCAGATCAGATAAGTTCAGATCAGAAAATTTCAGGTGAACTAAACATAGCCTTAATTTGAAGATGGAAATTGAAAGATTTATCGTCTCAAATATACGAGTTCATCTAAACTCTATCATATCAGATAACAAACATATTACTAGTAATAAGTAACATTTTGAAACTATGTATTGTATGTGGAGCAAAAACTAACTCAGATGTGAAACAAATAATTGAGTTATGTACTATGACTTTTGTTGACTGATCTAGTAAACTGCTTAATTTAATTATTGGTATTAATCCTAAATGACATCATGTTTGTTTAAACTCACAAAAGTGGAAAGGATTAGAGCCTATGTTGCACATAAACGAATACGGGTACGGAGACGGAAAACGGCAAGGTTTTGAAATTTTATAAATGGGTACATACACCAATACATGATACATATTGTATCGGGTACGAGTACGAGCACGTGACCTAAAAGAAGTATCGTGCTACATAAATTAGAGCTAGGGCATTAATGTAACCTGTTAATTACACTGTCCTTGCGCAGAATATGGGCCTAGAAATATGGAGCTTTTGTATGTCATGTTTTAGCCCATGTTCAATGTTAGAGAGACTGACTTATAAGTATCTACATACACAGTTTATCTATCATATATGTGAGACTAGCATATTCCTTTGAAGATATCATCATTTGTTTTTATTTTTTTATATTAGGACTCTTCTAGAACTATTATTCATTAGCTTTTGTCATTACAATCAAGCCTTTTTATATGGCCCAAAGTCACATGATATTTACAGTGATTTATTTCTCAGTGTACTGTATATTATATGCTTATATTTGCCCTTTACACGTCTACGTCCTCTTCGTTATATGGTACTATGAAAGAAATTAAAATGTAAATGTGTGATATTTTTTTTTGTCTTACTACGAGGAGTTTCTCACCATTTTCGGCGAGTGGACTAATCTCCCGCGAGAGTTTGTATAGATACCTCAATGGGTAGCATCCCTCCCAACTTTGATTTTTTCCATGCCCAAGGCTTGAACTTGAGAACTTGGTTAAAAAGCGAAAGGCTCTTAACCACTCACGTCATTTGATTTACATTCAAATTAAATGTTGAGTCTTTGTAACTTATAAATTCATCTATATTGCAAATTTGGTAAGAAGGCTTAGTAGAGAAATTTTAAACTCCATATTTTCTTTTCGTGTGATTTATATATTGATCAGATTGCTTAAACGTCACCACAACTCCCATATACTATAATATCGTGTAATATGGATGTTGGCACAATTAATTTTTAAAGTTTTGGATACGAAATAAATCAAATATATGAAGTCGAATCACATTTACATTAATACTTTTGTATTGTAGTTCTATGCATGAACACTAGAAAGAACAATAACCTTTAATAAAGTCGTATATGTAGTTTAACCTTAAATGTCTTTTGAGTGTTATTAAAAGTTCCTCAATTTAACCTTCTCAACAATTCTATATGGACATTCAACATTCATCATATATATATTACTAATTTACCAATGATAAGTAAACATTTACAAGTATTACTATATTTTCAATGTTGTAACATGTTCATCTATCACAATAATACGCTAAATAAAGTACACGTTAATACACATGATCTTAAATATACGCTGATACATGTAAATTTTTTTAATTGATAAGATAAATGACTTTTGGACTGCCCTCACACAGGACCCAACCTATAACCTCAAGCACTTAGAAGGAGGTGGAGAATTCTCCTACAAGTACCTCTCACTTAATGGCATCAGAACCCCCTTACCTTAACATCATGAGCTTATAGACATTCACATTCTTCGTAATGCTCTGATACCATGACACAATTCACAAATAAAATACTTTATATATAAATATATACATACATACATACATACATACATATACATATATAATATTTTTCATAATTATTTTAACCCTAAAATGAAAAGAAAAAAAAAAAAAACTTGGCTGAAAACTAGTGGCGGCTAGAATGAAAGTAGCAGGTATAGTGAAGTAACACGAGGGCAGTGAAGATTTCAACGTGTCACTCAGATGCCATACTTTCTACGTTGCGTTGTCCTTCATTTTCCTCCTCTCAATTTTATTTTTCATTTCTTCATTTCCTTTTTTTTTTCTTCTTCTATTTTTTTTTTAATTTTATTATTTTATTTCAAAAAAAAAAAGACCACCCAACGAAGACTTGCAGCGACTTTCTTCTTCACAAGATTGGAGGAGAGAGAGAAAATAGAAAGAGGGAAAAAAGAAAAAAAAAAGCAATTTTAGGTGAATTTCAATTTAATTTAACTAATTACAAGAATTTTCCACAATTCAAAATCCCCAAAATTTTAGGGTTTTATACTTGCTATTTTCACCTCTTTTGTCCGATTAAGCAATTTTGTACAAGTAAGTCGGTTTTTTTTTATTCGATTGGTTTGATTTTTGATTAATTATGTTTTGTGCGTTGTTGTTTGTGTTGTAATTTGTGTTAGTTTTGAGAATTTGATGCGAATTTTGGATTTTTATTGTTTGTTTTATGGTTTAGTTGTTGAATTGTTAGGGTTTTTGCATGTCGATGTTTTTGGAAGTTTGAATTATTTAGAGAATTTTGTGTTGATTGTTTCTGATTTTGTGTGTTTGAATTTCGTTGTTGATTGAATTTGGAATTGGTAAAACGATTAATTGTGGATATTAGTCTTTTGTTGTTGGGATTTGCATTGGAATATCAGTTTCTTTTGGTTGAACTTGAATATTGAATATTAGATTTATGTGATTCTCAGGTTTCAATTTGATTAGTCTTGCATGCTTCTTCAAAAATTGGGAATTTTTGCTTGTTTTCTTTTTGCTCAGATTTTTGTTGTTTTACTTTTAATTTGATCTCTCAGCTTCAAAAATGTTTTGAGGTTGGCAATTTTGTGGGCAACTCTGCATGTTCAATTTTCTGAAAGTTCACCATTTTAGGAGGTTTTGAGTGCAAATAATATAATGAAGTAATTGCAATATAGATATTTGTGTTGGATGACAAAAACCCTTGTTACTTTTCTTTGAGAATTATGTGAACCCTGACAATTGATTTAGGTGATCTGAATTCCCATATCTTCCTGTCCGGGAAAGTGGCGATTCGGCTTCATGCAACTATGTTTTAGATGATTCTATTAGATGGCATGATTAGTGAAGGGTTTTGAAGGGGTGACTTAAGTGCTTGGAGATTTGTATCTTACTGAACTGGCCCAAAATGAGCCGATTCCTTCTAAAAGCTTGAATTGGGCTCAGTACTTATGAAGCTTGATTGAGCCTTGACTAGGTCTTAGGTCTTTTGGGAACTTGAACAATTGTTCTTGCTATGTACTGCAAGTTGGTGAATTTAGTATCTTGATTATGTTAAAAAGAAATTGGCCTTCTTTAACTAGTGGAAATTTATGGATGAATGAAGTTACAATACTATAAACTAACTTGTATTATATAACACTTGAATATGTGACTTCTAATGAGTCCTGAAATCTTTTTGTTAAAAAGCCGCTTGATTGAATTAATAAAATTAGAAATAGAGTCCCTTAAATGGTGATAAGAGAGGATGAGGATGATGTTGAGAAAACACACATTAATTCTTCATTTTGTATTTCAATTTCATGTTTTGGTATTAGGTTATCTATATATCTATACCCAAGATATTTGTGATCTTACTCCTGGTGAGTAGATAGGTTATATTTGATAATGGATGTAACTAGTACTGTACTAGAGGAGGAGATAACCTTTGTTAGTACAAGTAAATAAGAAGAATAGATAGAGTAAATTAGAGAAGGTATGATAAATATGAGGAAAGGTAAAAACACAATAACACATATGATGACCAAGGTTGCTCAATTCTTTGACATATGTAGTAGACTGAGATTATGAAAAAAAAGTTGATTAGTGAAGTAATCAGAAGAATTTAGGAGTTGGCAAGAGAAGATGCATGCTCAAATTTCTTAGCTAAGGATTTTAGATTGTATTTTTGCATTATTGAATTAGCATGGTTGGTCTGGTAATACTATTATTTAGATTTATATTAGACTGATCGCAGTAAACATGTTGCGATTTGCAGAGGCTGAGTTGTATATCTGGTGATTGATGCCAAGTTAGTGTGCTTCTAAAGCATGCCATCAAAGTCTATTCTGGCAAACCAACCAGAGCCCAGTTCTCATACTACTACTCCCCCATCAGCAGTCTGTTCTGAACAGTGGTGGCGAACGGCTGGATATGGTCAATTTCCTATAACAGATGCAGGTGGAAATGCACTTAAACATACATTGTTAGATAATCCCGTTGAGATGTCAGGATCTAAAGATGACCAGTCACTGTCAAATGCGGGGGATGATGAAGATGAGACCAGCAAGGACTCTGAAACTACGGGATCAACTTCTACCCCTCGAGGTATGGACATGTTCTTATGCTTTTTGAAACAGCGTCTTGTATTTCTTAGTTTATCAATAATTTTGTTTGTTTTGGGGGGAGGTGGAAAGGCTGGATTGGCTTGTGCATGGAAACCGGACTGGGGTTGGTCATTATAGACAGGAAGTTTCTCTGTTGTTCTGGACTTTTTTTTGTTATACTGCTATGATTGGAATGCATTGCTAAGTAAGAATTGAATATCCTTTTTCATGAAAGGAACCTGAATGTGAATTTTTTCACTGCGCTAACAAGATCTGTGCTGTTCTAGATGGTAGCTCAGGGCATGAGCTCCATAAATCACAATATGGTGAGTCCAGTATGTCTCTTGGAAGTGGGGATTACTTTTCACAGCATCCACAACTCGAACTTGTTGGTCACTCAATTGTAAGTGATACATGCTACCTTCTGTTGTCTTTGCTAGAGTGCGCAAATGGTGATACATTTTGTAGACAGACTCTATCAAATTATATATATTTTAAATCTTACTCTGTCTGCAGGCATGCGCGTCAACTCCTTATCCTGATCTCTACTATGGAGGAATGATGGCTGCTTATGGACCTCAGCCCTTGGTAGGTAATTTAAGGTTTTCTTAGCTGAAGAATTACTTGTCTTAGGAGAAATGGGTGAGACTAGATTTTTCTTCAGTTCCACTGTGGTGTTCATGTTCTAGATGTCTTAAAAGGATTACTATACAAACCCAAATCAGTTTTTAGGGCAAGAGCATTGTCAAAGGAAAAGGAAAGATAGAAACAAATTAATAGTTGTGTTCTGTAAATCTAGCTTGTTGGTCTGCGGATTCGGAGTTCTTGTATATGGTTATTCTCCGCTATGGATATCTGTGATGTGAATGTATAACCTAGTTTTTTTATAAAATAAATTTCACTTGTTCAATTTTTTCCATACCCCAAGTGTCAAGAAGTTTACACAATCGGATTGCCAAAGCAAGTGAATTATGGCAGTGTGCAGATGGCTTTTCTGGCACAATTAAGAAAGTTAAACTAACATCTCATTACATCAGCCTCAGTTATGGCATAAAGGTGGTAATCTGCCTCACTAATTAGGAACTAGGAAGGTTTGAGGGAAGTGAAAGCATCAACACGCCCCAAGAAGCGGCAACTAAGACTGATGTTATAGGATGTAATTATACAGCAGTAGCAATAATTAGCCTTTTCATCCTAAATTGGATTGCTCAGCTCATTCCCTGATACACAAACTTCTAAAATTGGAGAGATTGCTATCTCCACTAGACATCACTTTCTTAACTAACTATTACATAATATCTTTTGCATCCGTTTTCCGTGTGTGAGAAATTCCTGCAGTTACACTGCATCTGATAGAATAATTATGTATAAAGTTGAAGGTTTTATCTTGCAATCAGTACATAACGAAATCCACTTCCACTGTCAAATCCACACACATTGTATTTTGCTCAATGCAGCTTCAGACTAGGAACATGTGAAGAAAGTATTGCTGCAGGTTTCCAATTTTACCGAGAGCATGAACAATAGATGCATTCATAGCTTATTGTGGTGGTGAATCTCCTGCATAATTGACCGATGAGCAACTATACTTCCAGAGACCTAGTATAGGTCCTTTTTTCCAGGTCCTAGTTAAGTCTCCATCAATAAACGAATAGACAACTTATGTTAATAGATGGTAGTGGTGGATAACCTCGTGATGAATGAAATGACAACTTGTGCTAATAGATGCTAGTGCTTGTGGTTAGCCTTGTGATAAATGAAGTGACAATTTCTGTAGGTTGGAAGTTTAAAGGAATCTTCTAGTGTTAGAATGATATTATGAGGACAGTAAGGTTGTGCATGTTAGTTATATTCAATATGTATTCAAAGCTAACTAAGTCCAAATCTGAAGTTGTCTATTCTAGGTTGCAAGGCTCAATTTCCATAAGATTTTTTTTGCTGTATGAACCGAACTTTGCAAGCTCGAGTACTTTGGGTCCTGGATAAATTTCTGCTGCATTTAAAGTAAGTGCATAAAATTGTTAAATTTGGAACTCCAAACCTACCCCAGAACCTTGTCTACTAGGGCCCTGGGAATGCCAGGCAGTGTGCTATCCAAAAGATTTATATAATTCATCGTGAAGATTTTGACTCACTTTCTCTCTTTTTGAACGTATAAATAGCTCTAAAGCCTGCACATCTAGCATCTCTTGAGCCTCGTGGATCCTGAATTTAACACCATTGTACTCTGGGAAATTGAATCTGATTTTTGAGGGTTTACAACGTATTTAGTTCTCGCATTTCCAAGTATTTTGTTATATCTACCAGATTGGTGATCTTGAATGAGTTCTATTATATTCCATGTCAGCTAACTTCATCCTTTATTATGGGCAACCAAATTTCCTGTTTTTTTGTTCCTCAGGATTAAGTTTGGTGATGCTGAATGACTTATTGTTCTCTTTATTGTATGATTTGGTCAGGTTCCTCCTCAGTTTTATGGGATGCATCAACCTAGGATGCCTCTGCCTCTTGAGATGGCACAAGAACCTGTTTATGTTAATGCTAAGCAGTATCATGGTATCTTAAGACGGAGGCAGGTTCGTGCCAAAGCTGAGCTGGAAAGGAAACTTATCAAAATCAGAAAGGTAGGCGCTTAGTTGATGCATGTTTTCCTTGTAACTTGATCAAAGTGGGCTGATTGTTCTGTTGCATTAGTTCAATGGTTTATGTACGCAATTTATTGTTTTTGTACTTCTGTTTTATTCTTATTCTTAGTTGTTATCATGCTTTGTTCAAATTTAAGGTTGAACTTTGCCAGGTTTCATCTTTTTTGTGTCCCTACTCCCTAGTATTGGTCTGTTGCAGTACTTTATGATGTCATCTCCAATGGGTATCACATCTGAAGTTTATGCTATGACCTCACCTAATTCTGGCCCTCCCATAGTGCACACGTATTACAGAAGGAGAAAGAAGGATAAGGGAACCAAGGGTACTAGGGTCATTAATCCAAATCAGGATGTTGAGGTCATTAATCACACATCACCAGCTGGCACAGAAAGAATGGTGGAGGGAGAGAATAATTCCCAACCATAACAGAATGCGGTTAAGTGTCAGGAGGAGAAATGTAGTGAGAGAAAGAGTTTTTGTTTATATAGGGGCTGTGTCCTCAGTAAGGGATTATCCAGAAAATAATAGAGAAAAGTGTGATTTGGGAGAGTTCCTTACCTCTCGAATGTAAGGATTGTACTGGGAGAAATTGCTGTGATTTTCCTAATACAAATCTATCTCATTCTGTCATTTGTCACCATTAATCTGAGCCTGACCATGCTATGGAGCTAGCGGTCCAGATTGAAACTAAACTGAGCCTGACCCAGCCCAAACGCAGATGGGAACCCAGGAATTTTAATTCCAACTCTTCAACCCATTCTTACACCCCATCCATCTACTCAAACTCACAAAAATCCCACTTCTCTTCACACCCAGCCCAGACTCATTTTTCAAACACCTCAGCTTCTTCACCTGCCTACTCAACACAATCCACAGCCCAAACCCGAAATTTGAACCCATTACCCATAGCGAAACCTTTTGGAGAAATAAGGAGATTAAGTGAGAAGGAATTGCAGTATAAAAGAGAAAGGGTCTCTGTTTTAAATGTGATGAAAAGTGGACTGCAGGCATAGATGCAAAAGGAAGGAGTTGAGCATTTACTTGGTCAAGAGGAAGAAGATGTGGAGTATGGAGAAATGGCAGACCCCACCATCCTTGACTCACCCACAAGCCAACAACCTGAACCCTAAACGGAAATCTCTCTTAATTCCGTTATGGGAATTTCCAGTCCCAAAACTTTGAAAATGGAGGGTTCCATTAATGGAGAATCTGTCATAGTTATGGTGGACCCTGGGGCCACACATAATTTTATCTCCCTGGATACCGTGGCTAGGCTACAAATTCCAATCACCCCATCCAAGACTTTTAGGTCTCTTTAGGCACAGGAGCTGAAGTTCAGGGGAGAGGAGAGTGTAAGTCAGTGATGATGTTGTTGCAAGGCGAAGAAGTGGTGGAAGATTACCTACCCTTACCTTTAGGTAACTCTGAAGTAATTCTGGGGATCCAGTGGCTCGAAAAACTAGGCACTATGGTGACTAATTGGAAGACTCAAACCTTGCAGTACAAGAAGGACAACCGCACCATCACCCTCAAAGGGGATCCAACGTTGAGCAGGTCTGGCGTTTCCCTTAAATCAATGGTGAAGACATTGAAAAAAGAAGGTGGGGGTTATCTGGTGGAGCTCACCCACCTAGCTGAAGGTGGTGAAGGACAGGATCTGACCACCGTTCCAGAGTGTCTCCAACCTGTGCTTGTAGCGTTTGATCAGGTATTTACATGCCACATGGACTTCCTCCTAGTAGGAACCATGAACATGCCATTAATTTGAAGCATGGTACAGACCCAGTTAGTGTTCGACCTTACAGATACCCACAATCACAAAAGGATGAAATTGAAAAATTAATTTCTGATATGTTGGCTGCCGGAATCATACAAGCATCTCATAGTGCTTTTTCTAGCCCGGTTTTGTTAGTTAAGAAGAAAGATGGATCTTGGAGATTTTGTGTTGATTATAGGGCACTTAATCACGTTACTGTTCCTGATAAATACCCGATTCCTGTAATTGATGAGTTACTTGATGAATTGCATGGGTCATCTGTCTTTACTAAACTGGACCTAAAATCGGGGTATCATCAGATAAGAATGAAAAAAGATGATGTTCATAAAACGGCTTTTGAACTCATGAAGGGCACTATGAATTTCTTGTCATGCCATTTGGGTTAACTAACGCCCCGGCAACTTTTCAAGCACTCATGAATGAAGTGTTCCGGCCATATTTGCGCAAGTTTGTTCTGGTATTTTTTTGATGATATACTGGTGTACAGTGGTAGTTTGCAGCAGCATAGGGAACATTTGGCGGTGGTGATGGGATATTGCAGGAGAATCAGTTGTACGCAAACTGGAAGAAGTGTGATTTTGGAAAGGAAGAAGTGGCTTACTTGGGACACATTATCTCAGCTAAAGGAGTGGCTATGGACCAGTCCAAAGTCCAAGCTATGTTAGCTTGGCCCACCCCCAAAACCTTAAGGGACCTTCGAGGGTTCTTGGGGTTGACAGGATATTACAGACGATTTGTGCAAGGATATGCTGCCATAGCCCAGCCACTCACACAGCAACTCAAGAAAGACTCATTTGGCTGGACATCAGATGCTACAGCAGCTTTTCAGTCCTTAAAGGTGGCTCTGACCAAAGCCCCCATTCTTCGTATGCCAGATTTCACCCTCCCTTTTGTGATTGAAGCTGATGCTTCAGGGTATGGGTTGGGGGCTGTTCTGTTGCAACAAAGCCACCCCATTGCTTACTACAGCAAGGTCTTAGGTGTGCGTGCCCAGGCTAAGTCTATATACGAAAAGGAGTTGATGGCAGTGGTCCTTTCCGTACAAAAGTGGAGACATTACCTGCTGGGTCGTCACTTATCATTCATTCAGATCAACAAGTTTGAAGTACTTAGTGAATCAGAGAGAAATTGGGCCTGAATATCAGAAGTGGGTAGGCAAACTCCTCGGTTTTGATTTCGAAATCAAGTATAAACCAGGGGCACAAAATCGTATTGCAGATGCTTTATCAAGAAGCCACTCCTCCACTCCAGAATGTAATGCTATTCTCTCCTCCCATACTCCCAGTTGGTCTGAGCTCATTCAGATTATCCAACGGATGAAGCGTTACAGCAAATAACAGCATCTGTGGCATCAGGGGACACTCAGATAACAGGGTATCAGTGGAGCATGGGTTGTTAAAATTCAAGGGCAGGTTGGTGGTTCCCAAGTCATCCAGTTTACCCACCACTCTCATGATGGAGTATCACACTTCCCCAGTAGGAGGCCACTCTGGTATTTTTAAAACTTACCAAAGAATTGCTGCTGAGTGGTATTGGCAAGGTATGAAAAAGGATGTTACTCAGTATGTGCAGGGCTGTTCTGTGTGTCAGCAACAAAAGACATCCTCCCTCAGTCCCGCTGGTCTTTTGCAGCCCCTCCCTATACCAGACAAGGTATGGGCAGACCTCTCTATGGACTTTGTGGAAGGCCTTCCAAAGTCTCTGGGATGGGACACTATCTTGGTGGTGGTCGATAGATTATCGAAGTATAGCCACTTTATTGGTCTAAAGCATCCCTTCACGGCATTATCAGTGGCTGCCATTTTCATTAAAGAAGTGGTGAGACTTCATGGCTTCCCTCAGACCATTGTTTCTGACAGAGACAAGGTTTTCATGAGTATCTTTTGGAGGGAGTTATTCAAGTTACAAGGCACCAACTTGCATCGCAGCACATCTTATCACCCTCAGTCTGATGGCCAAACTGAGGTGGTGAATAAGACTCTAGAGGCTTACCTTCGATGTTTCATAGCTGGAAAACCCAAGACTTGGGCTACATGGCTGCCTTGGGCAGAATATTGGTATAATACTTCCAAGCATTCTTCAACTCAGTACACTCCCTACAAGATTGTCTATGGTAGGACCCTCCCACATTGTTCAAATATGAACAGGGAAGTACGTCAGTACTTTCGTTAGCAGAGCAACTTATGGACAGAGATGCAACTTTGGATGACCTGAAATTTCATCTGTTGAAGGCACAGCACAGTATGAAATTGCAGGCAGATAAGAAGAGGAGGGAAGTGCACTATGCTGTTGGGGACTGGGTTTATTTAAGGTTACAACCTTACAGGCAGCAATCTCTAGCTAAACGGATCAATGAAAGCTGTCTCCTCGATTCTATGGGCCTTTCCAGATCACTAAGGCAGTAGGGCAGGTGGCATACCAGTTGCAGTTGCCTCCAGAAACCAAAATACATCCTGTATTCCATGTCTCGCAGCTTAAACAATTTATTGGGGACCCTCCAGCTTCACCCACCATACCTCCTCAACTCACCCCTGAGTTGGTCATGGACACTACCCCTGCTGAGGTGTTGGATATTAAGTACAGCACTACTACTCCAACTGAAGTGTCTGAGGTTCTCATTCAGTGGGACAAACTGCCAGTATATGAAGCCACTTGGGAGGATGCTAAACTCCTTCAGGCCCGTTTCCCTACATTCCACCTTGAGGACAAGGTGCTCAAATTGGCCCGGGGTATTGCTATGACCTCACCTAATTCTGGCCCTCCCATAGTGCACACGTATTACAGAAGGAGAAAGAAGGATAAGGGAACCAAGGGTACTAGGGTCATTAATCCAAATCAGGATGTTGAGGTC
The DNA here is from genome assembly GCF_026745355.1 of Beta vulgaris subsp. vulgaris. Lineage (NCBI taxonomy): Eukaryota > Viridiplantae > Streptophyta > Magnoliopsida > Caryophyllales > Amaranthaceae > Beta > Beta vulgaris. Next base: position 63,946,623 of record NC_079205.1, on the reverse strand, counting down.
ATTAATCACACATCACCAGCTGGCACAGAAAGAATGGTGGAGGGAGAGAATAATTCCCAACCATAACAGAATGCGGTTAAGTGTCAGGAGGAGAAATGTAGTGAGAGAAAGAGTTTTTGTTTATATAGGGGCTGTGTCCTCAGTAAGGGATTATCCAGAAAATAATAGAGAAAAGTGTGATTTGGGAGAGTTCCTTACCTCTCGAATGTAAGGATTGTACTGGGAGAAATTGCTGTGATTTTCCTAATACAAATCTATCTCATTCTGTCATTTGTCACCATTAATCTGCTGTTTTCCTTAGCTAGGAATTGTTAGTTCTTAGCAGTTTATTTTTCTGTAGCCTTATCTACACGAGTCTCGACACCAACATGCTCTAAGAAGGGCAAGAGGTACGGGAGGACGTTTTGCAAAGAAGGGTGAAGCTGAAGGTTCCAGCCACTCTGCTGAGGAGGGAAACAAAAATTCAGGTATGAGGGTCCTCCTAGATTGGATCGTTTTCACAATGCTAAGCTTATTCTTCTTTGACCACTAAAATATTCCAATGTCCATCCAGATGCAGGAGGATCCCGATCGCATGGGACTCGTGATGAACACGCAGACATCTCCAATGGCTCAGGGGGAACTAGAGCTGGGGAGGGTCAGTCTAACCAGCAATGGGGTAACGGCATGTCCACTGATCAGGCTCCTCAATGTGCACTGGCCATGTGATGAGCTTGAGTGTACATTGAGAGTGCCGAGAATTCGACTACCTGGGTAGAAGATGTATATGTCCTATTCTCTTTACCTTTTAATGGCAGATTCAGATTGGATCTTCTCTTGGCTTTAGATGGCTGAGCGGCAAATCATTCTTGGCTGTTTTATAGTGCTTGTGGTTGGCAGGGAGAGTAGGATACAATTGGATAGCAAAGTAGCAAATCTATAGCCTTCGTGCTAATCGGTTTACCCTCTGGATTATGTACAGTTTGTAGTTTTTTCTGTAGTTCAGAGCTTTAGGTTAGTGAGGAAAGATAACGAGGCTAAGATATCATTTGGTAGCAGTTTTAAGTTCCATATCGACTTTTGTTCATGTTAGTACTTTGTATAGTTCATAGGTTTTATGATGCTGTTAGGTTCGTATTTGTGACATTAATATACTTTGGACTGGCTACATCGCATGAAATGTTTGGAACAGATAGGTTTGTCTTTTGGAGGCTTTGTATCATTTCTTCAAGAGAATTTCATTCAACATATTTAACTTGCAGGCTTTGGCTGTGGTTTGCACCCCACAAGATGATGGGAGTCCAAAAATTGTTATGAAACAGTTAGTCGTTTGAACTTATTTTGCTTGGGCATATAACTTTAGGTATAGCTGTTAAGTTTGCAGCCGTGGGTTAGTTCACTGTAAGTATAGCATTAATATCTGCGTCACTTTTTGACTAAGGCAAAATCTAATTCGGCAAGAAATGTGTCAATGATAATGGAAGAAACTAAGTACCTGCTCAATTTGATGTTACAAACTCAATAATCCCAATTATGTTACAAACTCAACCAATAATCCCAATTTGATCATCACTTCGGCAAAAAAAGTTAGGACTTAGTATTAAGAAGTCCAAAGGCTTTGAACGGGTATAAGAATAACTTCTAATATTGTCTCGGGGTTCTTTCGTGATTGCACTACAAAATCATAAATGGGTCGTTTGGTGACATTCTAGTGCAATTAATATGGTGCGATGCACGCATGATACATTATAAGTCGTGCCGCACTCCATTTGTAGGTTTTCAGTGAAAAATATGATCGAACTCCGAGTAGCCCTAAAACAGTCAAAATTGAAGGCGGTAAGTCACGCTTTTAGACGTCCGCGTGACACGTGCACCAAATGTCGTGGGATGGCTCGAGGGAACATGAGAAAGTATATGAAGAACTCCCACACCTTTGAACGGGCATAAGAACTTCTTTTACGATCGTTTCGGGGCCATTCTATGGCATACCACAAAATCATAAATGGGTTGTTTGATGACATTCTGGGGTAATCCAGATGGTGCGAACCTCCCATGATGCTTTATAAGTTGTGCCGCACCCTATAGGAAGATTTTCAGCGAAAAATAAGACCGGGCCTGGAATAGCACTCACACGGTAAAAAATTAAGGTTATAAGTCACGCTTTTAGACATCCACGGGACCCGTGCACTGAATGTCGTGGGATGGCTCGAGGGGACATGGGATAGTATATTAAGAACTCCCACGCCTTTGAAAGGGCATTAGAACAACTTTTACGACCGTTTCGGGCCCATTCCGTGGCTGCACCACAAAATCATAAATGGGTTGTTTGATGGCATTCTGGGGCAATTCAGATGGTGCGAACCACCCATGATGCTTTATAAGTCGTGCCGCACCCCATAGGAAGGTTTTCGGCGAAAAATAAGACCTGGCCCGGAGAAGCACTAAAACAGTCAAAATTGAAGGCTATAAATCACGCTTTTAGATGCCCACGGGACCCGTGCACTGATGTCGTGGGATGGCTCGAGGGGACATGAGATAGTATATTAAGAACTCCCAAGCCTTTGAACGGGCATTATAACAACTTTTACGACCGTTTCGGGGCCATTCCTTGGCTGTACCACAAAATCATAAATTGGTGGTTTGATGGCATTCTTGGGCAATTCAGATGGTGCGAAGCACCCATGATGTATTATAAGTCGTGCCGCACCTCATAGGAAGGTTTTCGACGAAAAATATGACTGAGCCCGGAGGAGCACTAGAACGGTCAAAATTGAAGGCTATAAGTCACGCTTTTAGACGTATAGGGGACCCGTGCACTGGATGTCGTGGGATGGATTGAGGGTACGTGGCATAGTATATTAAGAACTCCCACGGCTTTGAACGGGCATTAGAACAACTTTTACGACTGTTTCGGGGTCATTCCGTGGCTGCACTAGAAAATCACAAATGGGTGGTTTGATGGCATTCTAGGGCAATTCAGATGGTGCGAAGCACCCATGCAGCTTTATAAGTCGTACCGCACCCTATAGGAAGGTTTTCAGCGAAAAATATGACCGGGTCCGGAGGAGCACTAAAACGGTCAAAATTGAAGGCTATAAGTCACGCTTTTAAATGTCCACAGAAACTGTGCACTGAATGTCGTGGGATGGATCGAGGGGACATGAGATAGTATATTAAGAACTCCCACGGCTTTGAACGGACATTAGAACAACTTTTACGCCCCGTTTCGGGGTCATTCCATGGCTGCACCATAAAATCATAAATGGATGGTTCGGTGGCATTTTCGGGCAATTCATATGGCGCGAAGCACCAATTTTGCATTATAAGTCGTGCCGCATCCAATAAGAAGATTTTCGACAAAAAATATTACCGGGCCTGAAGTTGCACTAAAACGGTCAAAATTAAAGGCTATAAGTCACGCTTTTAGACGTCCACGGGACCCGTGCATTGAATGTCGTGGGATGGCAAGAGGGTACATGAGATAGTATAGTAAGAACTCCAACGGCTTTGAACGGGTATTAGAACAACTTTTACGACTGTTTCGGGCCATTCCATGGCTGCACCACAAAATCATAAATGGGTGGTTTGATGGCATTCTGGGGCAATTCAGATGGTGCAAAGCACCCATGATGCATTATAAATCGTGTCGCACCCACAGGAAGGTTTTCGACAAAAAATATGACCGGGCACGGAGGAGCACTAAAACGGTCAAAATTAAAGACTATAAGTCACGCTTTTAGACGTCAACGGGACCCGTGTATTGAATGTCGTGGGATGGCTCGAGGGGACGTAGGATAGTACATTAAGAACTTCCACGGCTTTGAACAGGGATTAGAACAACTTTTACGACCGTTTCGGACCCATTCCTTGGCTGCACCACAAAATCATAGATGGGTTGTTTGATGGCATTGTTGGGCAATTCAGATGGTGCGAACCACCCATGATGCTTTATAAGTTGTGTCGCACCCTATAGGAAGGTTTTCAACGAAAAATGAAACCCGACTTGGAAGAGCACTTAAACGGTCAAAATTGAAGCTTATAAGTCATGCTTTTCGACGTGCACGGGACCTGTGCACTGAATGTCGTGGGCAGCTTGAGGGGACATGAGATAGTATATTAAGAACTTCCACGCCTTTGAACGGGTATTAGAACAACTTTTACGACCGTTTCGCACCTATTCAGTGGCTGCACCACAAAATCATAAATGGGTTGTTTGATGGCATTCTAGGGCAATTCAGATAGTGCGAAGCACCCACTATGCATTATAACTCGTGCACCATCAAATAGGAAAGGTTTCGACAAAAAAATCACCGGGTCTGGAGTTGCACTAAAACTGTCAAAATTGAAGGCTATAAGTCACGCTTTTAGATGTCCACGAAACCCGTGCACTGAATGTTGAGGATGGCTCGTGGAGACATGGGATAGTATATTAAGAACTCCCACGGCTTTGAACGGGCATTAGAACAACTTTTACGACCGTTTCGGGCCTATTCCGTGGCTGCACCACAAAATCATAAATGGGTTGTTTGATGGCATTTTAGGGCAATTCAAATGGTGCGAAGCACCTATAATGCTTTATACGTCGTGCCGCACCCTATAGGAAGGTTTGCGGCGAAAAATATGATCGGGTTCGGAGGAGCACTAAAACGGTCAAAATTGAAGGTTATAAGTCATGCTTTTAGACGTCCACGGAACCCGTGCACTGAATGTCGTGGGATGGCTCGAGGGGACATGGGATAGTATATTAAGAACTTCCACGACTTAAAACGGGCATTAGAACAACTTTTACGATCATTTCGAGGCTATTCTGTGGCTGCACCACAAAATCATAAATTGGTCATTTGGCGGCATTCTGGGCAATTCAAATGTTGCGAAGCACCCGTGATGCATTATAAGTCGTGTCGCACCCCATACGAAGGTTTTGGACAAAAAATATGACCAGTCCTAGAGAGTCCCTAAAATGGTCAAAATTTAAGGTGATAAGTCACGATTTTAGACGTTCACGGGATCCGTGCACCGAATGTCGTGGGATGACTCAAGGTGACCTGGGATGATATATTAAGAACTCCAACGACTTTAAACAGGAATAAGAACAACTTTTACAACCGTTGCAGGGTCATTCCGTGGCTGCACCACAAAATCATAAATTGGTCGTTTGGTTGGATTCTAGAGCAATTCATATGGTGCGAAGCACCGTGATGCATTATAAGTCGTGTCGCACTCCATAGGGAGGTTTTCGACGAAAAGTATTACTGGTCTCAGAGGATTTCGAAAACGATTAAAATTGAAGGCTATAAGGTGAGCCTGAATTTGGAGAACTGAAATTTTTCCCAAAGTAAATTTGGCAGTTTCAAAATTGTAATGTTGTTCGTGGGTATGATTTGACATTATGAAATTGTCGTTAACCAATTCCGATAGTGATTTCTTAATCCGCTCCATCAACATAAACATCTTATTAACTTATTTGTAGTTCATTTTAGTCCCTACAACATTGGGCTTGCACAAGGTTTAGACTCACCGCTCACTTGAACCACACACTGGCGGTTCACCAGACCCCCTTTGACATTATGTATGGTACCAGAGTGAGCGTAACACTTTGAAGCCAGGATCATGTGTTGATGTGTCGTGTGACGCCACATTGCATGTCATGTAGATGCCTGTTATGCGTCTTATCTTTCGAAGCAACTTGGGAAAAATGGCTTGGGAAGAATAGCAATTCGGTATTTCCTGCTATGCTGGGTTGGGCTAACCTATTCTTCTCGTACCAACCCACCCCATCTCCCGAAAGAAGTTTTTCACAATACTTATATCAAACAGCAATTAGAGATACAAGCGGTACAATAAACACCCTCCATCAAATTCAGAAAACTTCCCAAGTTTGGTGGCGAGCCACTGCTGGCTCGGAAGTCATATGCTTACCGAAACACGTTGGCCTTAGAAAGGAATAAACCTAGTTGAACTAGGTTATACCTTAACCATTCTCCAGATAACAAGGAAGCATACAGTTCTACCATTAGAGAATTGTCAAGTGATTAAACTACCTTTAATTAAAACTGTAGATATACCTTTAATTAACTGTAGATATATATCAGGCTATCCATGTAGCATCTCCGTTGATACCACCTTTCAAAGCAATGTGACCAGAGATCAAACTCTTACTAAATTTCTCATGAAGACTAATTTATAATAATTTAGTACTACTAGAAGCTGGGTACCCGCTACTATTTTAGGTATAACAACAAAGATCAGAGATGTGGAATCCCTAAGCTTTCTATCACACGTTTAAATACATGGTTTTACACCTTGAAAGGGAAGTAACTGTAACAAAAATGGTACTCAGAAAATTGTAATATTAGTAGGAAAAGGATAAACAACATAATTTAAGATCATACACCATCATGATTTTGTTGAGACTGTTCACTGTTATCCTCCGTGTCCTCTACAGTTCCATCCTCAGGGTTATCCCCAAAATCAACATCTGCACCACCTGGAGATGGTGGCACCTCGGAGTTTGATCCACTGCCACTTGCAGACTCATTTTGAAAGTTCGTCACGTTCACTCCCTCAGGTTGTGGGTTCATCATTCCCGAGAGAGCCAGTTTTGGGGACCACTCTAAGACGTCATCAATGATGTTAGACACCCGCCTCTGGTACCTGAACACCAAAATTAGGGCATTAGTGCTATTACGAGGTGAAACAAGAAAAAACGACATGTATGTTTCTAGTCTCCGTTAGGGTAAGGTGGCCAGACATTTCCTTGCTCAGTAAAATTGACAAGGTACGTGTTTGGGTGAAGACAAATTTTATGCTCAGTCTGGTTGTCTATATGTAAATAGACGCTGTTTAAACTATGAACTCTCTGAAGATATTGTTTTGCTGTCTGAACTTAGTGGGAAAGCAGTGGTCCTCTCAGCATCCATTAGTCTAATTTCTTGGAAATTAAATTTTCCATTCTGAAGAAAAAAGACAATGAATATAGATACGAACAGGCCCCCTCTATGACTATAATAACGCTAATTGTTTGTTGCAAGGACTTGGCCACAAGTATGCCATGCAAAAATAAACAAACTATGTTTTGGACCTTATCAGCTCCAGGAAGGCCTTGATTGTTTTGGTCCCGATTTCACATATCCAAAGCCATGTCAAAAATCGTCCAATAGACCATTACCCGACACGTTTACTTAAGAAGAAGCAATATCATCACCAAAATGCAGAAGATTTACCCAAGTAGAATCAAATGCAGATTTAGAAAGAAAAGTTCCACAAAGTATAAGGCCTAGACAAGATAAATATGAAGAGATGACACCAACCTAGCTCGAGCAGCCTCATCAGGAGCATGATGTCTCAAAACCGATATGACGACAATAGATACAACAGTATAGAAAAGCCGTGAAGTCCACTTTGGCGGATCCTCTTCATCCTTTTTAGGCCAAAAACGGAACAACTCACTTAGTGTTGCTTCTTCTGCAAGAATGTTGGGGAAAATCCACACGCGCTTCCCAAGAAGTATCCAAAGAGTACCGAAAATTGTAGCTCTCACTGCAAATGTAACAAACAAAAATCAGTGGCATACACAAATCATATTATTCAGAGAGATATAGGAAACATAATTCAAGTTGATAGCTATAGGAGACATTGCATTCATAGCAATATAGCATTCTATAAAATAACAGCTGGTGATCTTCGACAAGAATATAATAGCTACTAATGCACACTAATATACTTCGTCCATTCTTTTTTAGTTGAACAATTTCTTTAGGAACATTTGTCAATACAATACTTCAAACATTTATATCTGTAATCATCAATAAGCAAAGATTGTAAAAAGTTGAGACAAATCTAACAAGTTCCTGTAATAGTAATCACAAACAATAGTCCAAGTAGAGTATGTCAATAGTGTCAAAGTCAAAACATGTCGAGAAATATGAATGAATAAAACAATCAAATAAAGATGCCAGGATAATAATGTGGATGACTTTAAACAAGAGGACAGCAAGAGTAAACTACAGCTGCCAACAAAAAATATGCGGCATCTTGTACAGCGCATGTAATTGAATATAAATGGCTTACTCACCCCAAATTTCATTACTGTCACCATATATCACATTAAAGTCACCCCTTCGCGAAGCTAACTTTTATGTAATTTGAGGTAATATTTATAAAATTCATAGTGACTAAGCTCATTGTATACAAACACACCTGTTGTACACTAGATTTTGGCTTTTTGTGATACAAAATACATTGAGACATGAGGAACATACATAGTAGAAGGCATAGTATAAGTAGAAGAACGCCAGCACATGAGTAGAGTACCACAAGCTTGGCCTTGTGAGGGTATACTGGAAACAAGCAAATTGCTAATGTCAAAACGGGCCAGGAGAATGAAAGTAGTGTCTGCCATAAGGGATGTCGCTTTATAAATGTCCATACGAAGAAAGCATCATTATCTGAAAACGTCTGCACCTGCAATAAAATAGGCAAAACATCATATAAACACCTGCAATAAGATAATGGTTTAAAAAGTTGTTTACTCGCCCAATATTACCACATGCATTTTTTGTTAGGTTTGGTAGAATTATGTTGGAAAATACTTGAAAAAATGCCAATGACAAATAAATGAAGATATTAGGTGACAAGTTTGTGGCCTTGGAAGCAAGGGGAAAAAAATCCTGGTCACATTGTTATGGATTGGTGTTTAACAAATCATGCTTTAAAATACATAACACCATGCGGGACTTGTTGGTATCATCAAAAGCATCTTGATCTCACCACCCAAAATCTTGTCAGACTTGAGGTACCAGAGCACACAAATCGAAAATTAGGGTCTCCCACCCAGAATCTTCAAAGACTTGAAAAAGAGAGCCTCTAACACACAACTTATAATCTCACTTACCATATAGAGTATGATCTCTTCACCTAAACTTATCTAAACTGAACTTACAAGACATGATTGGAGACTTGGAGTTGATCAGCCATCATTTCACCTTGTGTTTACACTTGATTGGACCTAACCATTCCTGATTATACTTTATTAGACCTGAAACTTATTTTTAAGGTGAAAAGAACATATCCTTAATCTAGAGGGCCTAAGTGGAAACTTTATGAAAACAAATCCTCCACTATGATGATAAACACAATTATAGTAGCATTCCGAAAGTCAAAAGGTGGAGGAATATGAAAAGAATCACACGCTCTTCCTAGAATAGATTTTACACAAAAACCAAGCTTTACATAAGAACATGGGAAGGAATACATACCAAATGTTGGAATCACTTATGTGAACTGAAAAGCCACAACTATTTTTATGACAGGTGCCAGGGAACTAAACTTAAGAGGAAAGTGCCATAGCTACTTCCATCAAGAGCATGTTTCTGGACAACAGTTGGGGTTCCTCTTCTTTAGGTCCACATAATAAATCTCACCCAAGAAAAAAAGAGATGCCTTCCTCTCTTTTCCGTCCTGATAGTTCTTTCTGACACCGAACCTATGAGAAAACCTAAAGACAGAGATGCTAGACAAACACTTACCATCCTTCGTCAACCTGTTAAAATGACTCCTGCAAATATTGCTCCTGAAGAAACTGCCCCTAAAGGAACTTCAGTATAAGTAGCCAGGAGGTTCTGGTCAGATGAACACACCTGATCAACCCGAAAGCCAAACCTAATAAGAGAGGGATCCATATTAACCTCAATTACAGAAGATATCCTAAGAATGATTTTGAGATCAGAAAACAAAAAAGGAGATTAAGAGCATTCTTAAACTTGCGAATGTAAAAAGAAGGGAAAAGACGTGTCATTTAGTGCAAATGGAAAACAAAGTTTTATCCTCCACAGCCTAAAATTTCTGATGTATCACACCTCCTGCGCCATCTAAAAGAGGTAATTCAAAAGATCAGAAACCGAGGTAAAAGGGAAAGATGGAAGTAGATTACGCTATCTCAAAACCCTCATAAGCCCAAACCACATCTTATTCTAACAACCAACTCTAAAGAGGAAGATGTCAAAGATAGACAGATGAGAATAAACCTCCTATGTCAACACCAAAGCTTTTTGCTACATCATAACCTCATGTAGAACCGTTAAAACCTCCTTAAACCAAAGCCAAATATCTGTTCGTTCTCCATAGATGCATCAACATGGCTACCGTACAACAACAGGCAGTCGGGCACCCCTAGGCCCATTCCAAACAAACGACTCAATTCAAGAAATTAGGTCAGTAATATGTCTGATGAACATCTATTAAGAGAGAGAGAGGGGGGAGGGGACGTCAGTGTTAAAACTTGGTCCTCCATACCAAAATTATCTGATTTAGATCTCGTATTCTCTAGAGGCCCTGTAAAGTTGTAAACTATACACTAAAATCACTCAACAAAACACATTGCTCTAATCCATTAGATACCCTCAAACTCCTCAATAGAAATCGGAAAAAGGCAAGATCTCCATCTCCCCCCTCATCCATGCCATATACGCACCCAACCCCTTAATGGGACTCTTTCCTTTTCCATTTAAAAGGCGTTGAACCAACTCTGAATATTATTTGTAACCCAATTTCACATCCATTATCAGCAGCACATCCCCTTCTTAAGAAATAAGCCTTGTGCAGTATTCTTATGAAACAACCTTTTCCTATATGCTTGGCAAACAAGTCCCCATCCTATGAACAAAGGGCCTCACATATATCTAATGACACAACTTTTCAAAACTCTTAACATCTACAAAGACCAGCTGACGAAAGCTAAAGTTTATTTTAGAGAAAAACTTAGAAAATTAAAGAGGAATTATTTTTGTTCAGTAACATTCTAAGGAAAGGTTCTAGTACGCTGCCTAGAAAAACGCTCATGTATTATTGATTTAGATATGTGATTATTAGATAAAAATTCCATTATTTTGGCTGCAATTTCTCTATTCTTCTTCTCCTCTCTTTTCTTCTTTGTTTTATCTTTCCTTCCATCTATTTCCATCACTAATCTTCTTCTCCCTTCTACTATCTTCTTTTCCCTTCACCCAATCTCAATCACCAACCATCTTTCTATCTCTTCTCTTCACATTCATGCCACTTGGCCAAAGCAAACAAAATCCAATCTAATTTCCCCACTGATCATCTTCACCCTTCAACAGTGTTCCTTTCCCTTCTCACAATCTCATTGCCTACAGTCTTGCCATCCCTTCCCTTCAAATTCATGCAGCTGCAAACAAAATTCAATCCTTGGAAACATTACACAACCACCACAAGTTCACAGATCAGATTCTAGAGCCCTGAATAACCACACGCACTGTTCTAGATTCACCAAGAACTAAACCAAGTGACAGAGCTCAGATCACCAATTCGTTATTCTGTACAAAGGAACTGATCTAAGCTTGAAACAATATACTACTCAGCCACTGCTGAGGCAATGCGCCTCTTGATAAATTGCACATTTGAGAGAGGCATGCCAACAAGCACTCTTTCGTTCCGTTATGTAACTCCCGTTCTATAATGGGCTTTAAATTTGTCGTTCTGCGAAATACCACTAAACGACGCAACAACAAAAATCACAGAAATCTCGCCACGATGTCCATTACATAACATTCGCTCGCCACGTTATAACTTTTTTTCCCGTTATGCACATTACTTGTCAGAATTGGCCAAAAAGAGGAAAGAAAAACATATATTGCAACTAGAGAAAATGATATGCACACACTATAGAAGGGAGAAGAACGTGACATGGGCTATCAACTAGGGTAAAAGCATATGACAGGTTTTGTCGTAGTATGTTGAAGGACTACTTGTTAAACTTGAAAAATGCAAAGTTGAGGTTAGAAATCTGTTACAAGCCACTTCCATGTCATCACAACCAATGCCGCAAACGCGACCACAACCGCAAGTTTCTTCCCTGATACCGGAATCATAGCTCTTCTCCAGCCATAAACGTTAGTGACGCAACAGGGAAAAGATAACCCATTCAACGTAATCTGCTGAAGAACCTGCCTTGCACGCTTAGAAGAACAATAACAAGTACAATTTACAAACATCCCCATTCCTGAGTATCCAGATAGTGCAACCATCCTCTCCCCCCCCCCCCCCCCAATCCCGATGCAACATTTGCCACAAACAATGATCTCCACTTCTCTCCTAAGACTCTCCGTATATTAAATATTTAAATAAAACCATGCCTAAGTTTAACCAAGGTTCGCGATGGTGAACAAAATGGATTCAGAACAAAGAGCCAGAATCTAGCTGTTACACTAATGATTGATGAACCTTTACCTATCTCTATTATATAAGGGAAGGGGAGGAGCAATGGTGTCCCCCTATAAATTTACTTAATTGCCCATTAGGTTATCAACTACTATAAAAAAAGAAAAAAAAAAGTCAAACTCTAATATAGCAGTAAAAAATTAACTTAAATAGTAAAGGCAAACAAGTTATAGTTGAACCACAAAAAAAACATTGATTATAAGATTTAGTATATTCATGCTTAAAAATGTAAAATGCAATATTACATCAATTAAATATCTTATCAATCAATTCACAAACACAATCACGTATTATATCAAAATGGAAAATTCAATCAATTAAAAAAGTTAAATGATTATTTTAGCACAAAAGACTATGTTAATAAAACATAAGAAATCCTACAAAAATTCACTTTAACATTCTTTTATCATTCATCAAGTTTAATTTTAAAAACCTGAAAGAAAGAATATAAGTTAAAAAGAATTAATAAAAGAATGATTAAATGATAAAGGCTTAACCTACGAAATTTAGCGAAAAAGATATCTAATGTTCAAATTTTTACCTCTTTATTCCCAAAAAGGCTAGAATTTATGTTTGATCAAAAAAAACAAGGCACGCATCGCGTGCAGAATTTGCTAGTAATCAAGATAATCTGATGTTTGTGATCAGAGGAGTTAAACATAATCAACTTGAATCAGAGATGCTTTTTGCAAAAAGTCTTTAGAACACAAACAAATGGCAAATATTTGAGAAAGGCCATCAGAGTATTTATTTTGAATGAATAACTGCAAAAAAGAGTTAGTGATCTACAGACTTATCTCAAAACACAGAGGATGGACTAAGCTCAGACATCATGAGAAATGAAGCGGATTAACTACTTACTACTTATCTAACAGTTGTGAGAAAATATCTACATGGCTACATTGATATTGCTACGATTAGTGTAATAATGTGCAAGTCTTCAGCAGCGCACCCTTTTACTCCTCTAATCTTCACCTCATTTAGAAAATGTAAATCAAGAGTTTGTATGAAACGTTAGCAAACATAACTTCTGGCACAACCTAGTAGAAACTAGGCTTCAGGGATACAAATACATGTAAACAAGATATCTTGTAGGCTTGTACGAAATTAGGTTCCATGAAAGAAAAGGTATCGTATAGGATATAAAAAATGCCAATGAAAAGGGTGATGTATCAACGCAGTTTGATAAATAACTAAAAGAAAGCACTTTGTTTTAAACTTTTATACCCAAAAAAGAAGAAAAAAAATGTTTAAAACAAGACAAGTGTTTCACTTTGGTTGGCAAACTTGTGAGATAAGGGTGAAAAGAGAAAGAGAATAGAAATGATATATTGAAAAGGACGAGCTTTTGCCCAAAGCCCCTGAAAGACTTTGGCACAAATGCATGCCCGCCATATTCAGCATATTTGACCTGAACCATATTTGATCAGCAACATTCAGCATGAATCCTCTAAAGCGCAAAGCAATTTGAAGGCGTGGAGTGAAAAAACTTTGTGAGAAAAAAATATGCATTCCCTACACTATCCACTCCCCTCATAGAGCAGTATACTATGATCAGCCGTATTTGCGTGGTTACGATTCTATATGATGACTTACACGTAAAGAGAGCAATGAGGGGGAAAGAGTCCTGAACTAATGAAATATACTACACCATATTATACACTTATCCATACATGACTTTCCCTGCTTTTCTAGGACGAAAATTGGTTGATCAAGAAAATAAACTTACAGGAAAAATCTCCAAATGTGCGGGCCAAGTTGACAGCTTCTTCTTGCCCGGCCTTAGTGTCTTTACAACACGATCACATCGTACAATGAGGTTTTTCTTCAATAAAGTATCAGCAATGTCTTCCGCTTCTAGATTCTTATCTGATCCAAGTATATCTCCAACCTCAGGATGAGTTTTTAAGAAACCAACAAAATCCTTCCCTCTGAAGTACTCAACGCGCGTCTCCTGTAAAACTGCCCACCTTGATTCCAAATCTTTATGGTCTCTCACCTTTTCAGCAAATAACAGGTACACATCCTTCTCTGCAGACTGTTTCTGAAATAATACAATCAAGATTCCAATTAGGCATGTATTTACATCACTTCACAAACAGAACGGAGCTATATGATGTATGTTTGGTCACATGGCAAGGAGAGAAAAACCTTCAATCTGACATAGAGATAATAGCCCTTTTAAAAAATGAGAATAAATCCATAGAAATGTATAATCAATTGCTATTTGCTGATGCTCATTGTTTCATCCTGGTTCTACAAGAGCAAATCCATTGAAAAGACCTACATTACTCATACTAACGTATTCACGTCGGACACAATACATGTCAAAGTGTGATAAAAGATCGTTTGGCCTAAAATGAAGTGTCAAAGTGCCCATACACATGTTGCAACTTGCAAGTATCAGGCAAAGTACTTGAGATAAAACAAAAATAATCCAAGTAAAAAAGTACCAAACTTTATACATCTCGCATACTCAATCTATGAAGAATATGATTGTCATATACTCACATCCACCCGTCATAATTTGTGATTCCTCCATTCTAAAACAAATGTAACACTTCTCTCAAAAGACTCTCACATAAAATATCAAAGTGTTACATTTACTTAGCGGAAGTATATGATTTCGGTGATACAATCTTTAATCCTCTGTCAAAAATTTACCGAGTACCTTATTTTCGAACAAAGCGAACACTAACAGTTTGTTTGGTAGAAGGAATTTGGAAGGAAAAGAAAGGAAGTGGAAGGAAATTTATTACTTTCCAATGTTTGGTTCATTAAAAAAAATTAAGTGAAAGGAAATGGGAGGAATTGGAAGGAAAGACTCTTTAATAAAATTTCGCTTTCCTTTCCTCCCAAAAGCGGGGGAATTCGGAAGGAAAGAGAAAATTTATACCAAACATGAGAAATTAAGGTTTTTTTTCCTTTCTCTTCCATTCTTTTCTTTTCTCTTTCCTTCCTTTCTCTTCCCTTTCTTTCCTTTACTAAAAATGAACCAAACACACTGTAAATTGACATGCATTGCGTCGCCTACTTAACAAACCATAATCTTACAGTGCAAAATTCAACAAAAACCAAAAACATAAGCAATATCAGAGAAAACACACACAAGTAAAAAAAAAATCTCAAATTCATCACCACAATTCAACATCTATCCACAACAGAATCATCACCAAATCACATTCATCTTCCACTAACAAACGCAAAAACAAAATTCAACATTTGATCAGCCAAAAAAAACAAAATTCAAAGGCTTAAAATGTGACAAAATCAAGCAATATCAATTACACAAAAACAAACCTAACAAAAATTCGACGCCGAAAATGTGACAAACGAAACGATGAAATTCAAGATCTGTAACTAAATTAAAGCCCTAAATCATCAATAATTTAGTCAAACATCGATAATAATAAAAAATTGTATAGAATTGAAAAGAAAAAAGCGATGAAACCTTCGGTGGAGTGTCGGAACCGCCACTTTGCGGAGATCCGGCGACTGATCGCCGGACTTTCTTCTTCTCGGCGCCGGCTTTCTTCATTTTACCTTTTGTTTGTTTCTCTCTCTAACAGTCTTACTTTCTCTCTCTTATTTTTTTTCCTGTGAATTAATTTTGGAAGTGGAAATTAGTATTGTGTGAAGTGTCACGTACTTTCTGTATTTACTCTGCTGTTCTTTTTTATCAAAATTTTTACGTTATTCATACTTGAAATAGAAACTTCGCAATTTTTTTCAATGTATAACAAAAAATTTAATTATATGTGATCTTGTTTGATTCGTCTCAATTAATACTATATCAATATTCGATCATTATAATTTTTTATTAATAGTATAATGAAAGATATTTAAGTTCGAAAATGTGCATTAAAAGGAGCGAAAATAGAATCTTCGCAATTTCTTTCAATTTACAAGAAAAAATATAATCATGTGTGATTTTGTTTGATTCGTCTCAATTAATACTATATCAATATTCGATCATTATAATTTTTATTAATAGTATAATAAAAGATATTTAAGTTCAAAAATGTATATTAAAAGAAAAGAAATGAACACAAGAGTGAGAATGATAAAAAAAATGGAACTACTTGAAACATTTTTCTATTTTTATGTTGTTTCATTGCCAAAAGATGTTAAAAGTGCACTGTTGTGTGTGCCCTTGATTTCTGCTGATTGAGCACAAGTGCACAACGACGTCATTTCTTGTGGTTTTAGCTTTTCAAATGCTGATGTGGCAGTATATGAATACGCCATGTCAATGCAGTTTTTTGGCAAGTGTAACATCGCCTTATCATAAAATTAGTGAGTTTACGTTACTTCGTTCTCTAAAAGGATCACTTTTAGATAAATTGTCACCCTGTGTCTTAAAAGGAGTCACTTGTCCGATCGTCTTACTATACACATGGTAAGACGGTTTTATACGAGGCTTTGTGTTTTTTCACATTTTTGCAAAATTTTCCTTGAATAATTACGAAATTGAGGTTATAAATAATTATCTTTGTTGAGTTATTTAGCCATTTAGGGCATGTTAAACTCATGTTGTAAAAAACATGTGACCGATTTTAATAATTTTTTACTCCTTCGTAAGAATTAAATTAGCTCAAGCTATAACAAATACTAATATCTATTTATATATCTCAAATAGTTATGACTTTTGATAAAAGGAAAAAGTAACTTTAATTAGTAGTATATTTTCATATATCAAAGCTGCAAAAATAAAGTACAAACTTAAAAAAAAAAGTTTCATGAGATGACAAACTCTAACCGCTAACGACATATTACATTATGAGAGTAGGACCATTTTATTTATTTAATGGCTCAAGACTAAATTTCATCGCAAATTAGATCCTGCACCGAGGTGTAGGATGAGCATCCTACACCTCGCCCATGTGGCTGATTTTTGGCAATATTTTTGAAAGTGGGCCAACTCTTTCTCTCTCATCACGTGAAACAATTTTTTAATGTACAAATGCATATGGTTTTGTGTACAATAATCTACGAGTGTACATTTAGGGATTTTCAATGATCAAAGCAATGACCATCAATGTACATTGTGATTTTATTGAATTTCGGTATGAGATTGTAATTGTACATATTGAATTTCATTAGTGAACAAACATCAAACACACCAGTGTACAAAGAATGGAAATTACTCACTTGACATATTTCGGTATGGGACTGTAATTGTACATATTGAATTTCATTACTGAACAAACATCAACACACCCAGTGTACAAAGATTGCAAATTACTCACTTGACATCAACTTCATGAATTGGGTTACTTTCAGCTGGGGGTTGTCATTGTACATTTTGATTTTATTAATGAACAACCAGAAGCCAAGGATGTACAAGGAGGTTGAGTGTGGAAAAGAGAGAAGTGGTGAATTTCGGTATGAGACTGTAATTGTACATATTGAATTTCATTAGTGAACAAACATCAACACACCAGTGTACAAAGATTGCAAATTACTCACTTGACATCAGCTTCAGGAATTGGGTTACTTTCAGCTGGGGGCTGTCATTGTACATTTTGATTTTGTTAATGAACAACCACGAAGCCAAGAATGTACAAGGAGGTTGAGTGTGGAAAAGAGAGAAGTGGTGAACAGTATATGGGGGACATCAAATCAGTTATTAAATGGTGAACAGTAATGTCAAATCAGTTACTTTTTGTATTTTTGACATGTACACTGGATGTAATGGGAATGTACATTAGCTGTCAAATCAATTACTTTTTTGCATATTGAATGGTGTGTTTCATTCTTATTGCCTTGCGTTTTGGAGCTGGTGTAGGATGCTCATCCTACACCTTGGTCCATAATCTACTAATTGAAATTTCATGACTTAAAAACATAAATGGACCAGGAATAATCTTATGAATTCATTATAACGACATCTATTTCGTTATGGAGGAAGTACATCATCATTTTAAGATGCCTAAGAAAATTATATATACTACTTCCTCTGTATATAATACTCCTTATACTTTTCATTGTGGAAAGTTTCACATTACCTGCTAGGCTGCTATACTTCTGTTTTGGGCAATAAACTCTCTTTATCTCTCTTCTCTTATATGAGTTCCTTTTCTTTTTATTCTCTACCTCTTTCTTTTTCAAAAATTGTTTAAAAATCCGTGAATTGAGAAATGTGACGAGTAATATGAAACCGAGGAAGTACAATAATAGTATTGACTAACCTTATATCATTTTTGTCATATGAAATGAAATAAACTTTTGAGTGGCTGGTGAATTCTAAGCAAACAAAAACACCTTATCTTTCCTCAAATGCATCATCTTTGCTCTCTCTCTCCTCAAACTCCATTACCAACAACAAGAAACTACTTCTTCTTCTCTCATTTGCAACTTCCTGATAATTATACTACTTATACTTTCAATGAAATTATTAGGAGAAATCAATTTAAGCCAACAAAAAGAAGTAATCATCATCAATGGTGGATTTCAGCAATGGAGAAAGAACCAAATAACTTTGAAGTGGACCAAGATAAGGCTAGACAAGCTCTTGGTGAGCTAGACCAACAGTTTGAATCTCTCTCTACAAAACAAATTAACCCTCCTAAAATCAGAGGTCTTTTTTCTCTTCTTTTTCTTCTAGTTAGTAGTTAAATTACTATTGTGTGTGTATGTGTGCTTTCAGTTTTAACCGTCATTCGCAACCACTAATGAAGGATTTCTCGAAAAGTTAACGGTTAATAATCTTTTTTAGAAGTCGAACGGATTCAGTCCTAGTACTTTATATTCTAAGCGAATATACGAAGTAAACAAAACTAATATGGTCATATAAGAACTTGTTAAAAGAACTGAAATGCACTTTTGAAGTTCTGCACATCGTTATATGTAACACCTTTAAAACATTAGTTGATGATGTAACGTAGTTCACTAACAAGCAAACAAAATGATCATGATAATGCATATATGGCCTTATGGGGATATAATTTGGATTACTAAGGTATTATACATAATTGGTTATGGACAAATATAAGTGCGATTACTAATAATGCATATACAATATAACTGATAATGTTGCACCACCGTGTGAGCAATGCAACTTATCACAAGGAGACATATCAAAAAAAAAATATCCTTGTCATATTTTTGACGTGATTAATAGTCAATAAAACTTAAATTGTTTGAAGTTCAGACATAGTAGGATATTCTTTCTACCATTAGGGTAATCCTTAATACCAAGATGTTTTTAAAATTATATAAAAGAATAGTTATAAATTTTTCGATATGATATTATGAAAAGATAGTTAAATAACTAAAACAACCATTTGTTTTTATTATCATTATAACTCTTTATTTTATGAATCCATCATAAAAATAAAATAAATCATTCTCTTTACTCTATGAACTGAGTTTGAAATGTATACATAAGAAAAGCCGTTGCAATGAAAAATGCAAGCACGGTTTGGGGAGGGCTTTTTTTCTTAACAACAAAATTATCTACTCCATCCGATTGGTTCCAGGTTCGAGCCCCGGGTAACCCATTTTTTTCATATTGAAGTTCGATTTTATGTATAGAAACCCTATCTCTATTTCTCTAATTTCTTTTTCATTTCACTTCAGATATTCACAAAGAATTCTGATCGATGGGTGCAATGCAACCCATCACAAAGAAACATATTAAAAAAATATCTACTTTTCATATTTTTGACGTGATTAATAGTCAATACGATGCATTCAGAACGTATAAAAAAAAGTATAACAACTAGTAAAAATGATCAAGTACTAATTATTGTTGCTCATTGTTCACTAACAATATTAGCAATGCTTGAAAATAATTGCAGCATCGAGTATTGGAAACTTGAAGGAGCAGGTGAAAAATGAGCCTCCAGAAATTACAGGATCCTTTCTAGGATATACTGCATTTGTTCTATTTGTGTTCTCGATATTTTACAATATACTTTTCATAACAGTCATAAGACCTTCAATTGATGGACCAGATGAAGATATCATCATGGCTACTGATGTTAATACAACAAGAAGTTATCAAGCACCAGATGTAAGCCAACAACAGCAATAAGTGTTTTTACTTTGAGAACTAATTAATTGGATGGTTGGAGTATATAATAATAGTAATAAAGTTCAAATCTTTCTTTTTAAGCATATTTTCCTTTGATTTCTGGATTTCTTTTTTGTTATAACATGCAACTATGTAGATAACAATCAAATTAGGTGAGTATCAATTTTTTTTGGCCCCCACTAGGAACCCTTTAGTAAGAAGGACCCTACTGAACCAACATCTATTAGAGGTCAATTAGCCAACTACACGAGTCAACGCTTGAGAGTAGGGAGAAATAAAGAAATCCCTACTCCCAAACACTATTAGGTAGTGGGATTCGAACTTGCGACCTTAAAGTCGGTGAGTTCCCACCACCTCTACCAAGCAAGTTTGGTAATTAGGTGAGTATCAATTAGCTAAAAGTATTTTGGCTACATGTTTAAGTGTATAAAAGTTTGTATCTTTTTTGTTGATTTTGTTGTCCACAAGTTGGTTCAGCTCCAGATGAAAATGATAATTTGAAAGGAAAAAATGTTTAACACTGGTATATTATTCTATTGGAACCTTTTTTTGACTTTTGTATCATTGGAACCAATATATATATATATAAAAAAAACTAGTGTTTAACACCCAATAAATATAGACTCAAAACTAAGTATACACTGGTATATATTGTTCTTGGCTTCGACTTCCGGATCTAGCAGTTGATTGAGCGACTGGGCGCGGTGTCATGCCACCGTGATTGGACAATTGCCCTATGATCCAGAGATTGATTTTATGATAGATTTCAATCACTGAAGCACTCCAGAACCATATATACAATGTTCCCAACATTGATATCGAAACCCGGGATGTTTAATCAAATCAAAACTCTATTCTAATAATTTTTGGGATAAGTTACTCAACTTTAATCGAAGGTGCATGCTAATAGTGAAGTGAGTCTTTATCTGAGAAACATAGCCTTGAATATATCACCTGGAATTATGTCTAACACTTTCTTCCACCCGTGTAACTGCATCCATAAGGACGTCAAGTCCCCAGTCCTTGATATCCTCCTGCACAAAGAAAGAAGCTTATGATTAAAATTAATCCCCATTACAAGAAAAAATGAGTGTCTTTTCCCTATGTACCAGCTCTTACTTGAATTTGATACTAGGATAAGACACAGGTACATGTCTGACTCGGATATTATAAGAAAATTTTCCATGATTTTAGCCCAAAATGAAGTGTTGAAATGCCCATACCTATGTAAGAGTATTAAGGATCCGATACAGGTATTAAGGGTAAGATAAAGAGTTTGAGCAACATAGCATTTAGTAAACAATCATGATAGGTGAAATCTCTCTCGAAGACTAAAAATGTCCGTGAACTCGCCATCTGACTGCCCGTCACTGGATATCAATTATGGATTAGATGAGAGTCTATATGCTGTGCACTTCTTTAATACTCCGTATCAACTAAGGGCTACTTATCAGGAATTTACAATTTCTCAGAACCCAGAGTTTTCAGGTATCACTAAGCACCCCCTCCCCCCTCCCCCCAATACCCACCCTCACTAATACCAACTCCTGAACTACCACACACAAATCCTGCTCCCTAGCCCAGAATCACTAAGCGCCACTCCCCCAAAAACCATAATGCTACACATCAAATCCACCACCACTACCTAGCCCAATGTAGATGAGAGAAAAAGAGATGTCTTAATTAAGAAAAGGAAAGGAATGAAGAAAAGGAAAAGGGTTTGAGAAAGGAAGGGTTGCAAAACCCTCTCTTACATGACTCAAGAACCCAAGACTCAAGAACCCTCTCTTAGATCGCATTTCCTTTTCTTCATTCCTTTCCTTCTCTTACATGACTCAAAACTTTCTCTTAGATCACAAATAGGAAGACCAAAATCTTCCCTTGAAATTTCTCATTCAAGCATGAGTAGTTGCTCCAAAGCAGATCATTTCACTTATATATTTCCTACGACGTCCACAAAAATATGACCGGTTAGATATTGTTATGGAACATGCCCCCCAAGCTTGACTCGGAGAAAAGGATAGTTCCCTTACTTGGATAAGCAAACAGAGAGGGATATATGGTACCTTGAGAAACCCAGTACACTAAGAGATGAGTGAAGTTTATAGAGTGAGTCACGAAAAGTGATTCACAAGGGGAATTGTCAGATTAAAAAATCATCAGACAGGTACAAATTCATCAAACATGTTTAACAATGCAGGACAGATAAGTCCATTTCCCAGCACAGAAGAATGTATCCTTACATTGAAGGGTTGCAAAATTCTGTGATCAAATCAATAACGTTTAAAATGAGTGGCTTGTGCACCTGTGCCATGAAAGTTAAGTTTGCTAAAAGGAGGCAAAAGCAGCATTTTCAGGTAAAGTTTTGAAATTATGCATGTGCATGGCCATCCTAGGATTCAAATATAAGACTTGCCCAAGCATTCACAAATATTTTGGTGTGCCAGAAACGGAAGGCAATCTCATTGAGATAACGTTAACAGTAGTAACTTGTAAATATAGGAAGTGAAAACAGGAAAAAAGCAAGCAGTAAAAGAACAACATGATATTACCTTTTTCATGACACCTCCTGTCCTTATTCGTGCATTAGGTCGAGCAAGCTTTGACTCAAAAGGTGTTCTAGGCCTCACTTCTCGCATTTCCTCCCACTCTTCACGCGTGAGCATCCTAACCGTTCCTTGTCCAGGAGGAGAGTTCTTTACCTTGCGCTCAATCAGTTCTTGAGATCTTGACTCATCATACTGTCAACCAACAGAAACATTCCCATTTTTCAAATCTTTTGGCACACACTACATTAAATGATAAAGGTAAAGAAGAAAAAGCAGAAGAGGTGGAATTCACAGTGCGTGACCGATAGCGAAGTGGTACCGTGAGGGAAGGGTGAAAAGAACCCCGCCGGGGAGTGAAATAGAACATGAAACCATAAGCTCTCAAGCAGTGGGAGGGGTGTGCCAATTAGGACACTCAAATTAGCAGATAATCCATAAAAGAGCTATCTTATAAGCTGTATTTAATTATCACAAGCTAACATGCGAGGATGATTAAGTTATTAGGGCGAAAAAACAGCTTGGCACTTCTGCACACTGACTCAGCAAGCGCGATTCCAATTCATCCAAGAGAGATGATATTCAAACTCAAAAATTGGAATAGTCGAACTAAAAACGAAATTATCAGTTTTTCAAAAAAAATGTATATAGGATGTAGAACAGGACACAGTTACCGAGCTGCTGAATTTGTTGACCTCTCTTGGAAGAGATCAGAGCTGCTCAGACGAATTTAAGAGGAAGAATAGGGAGAGAAAGAGAGATATTGCAGTACAAAAGTGTAAGTAGCTTAAGAGAGAGAGGGAGTCTGTATTAATCAGTGGGCAAAATGTTGAAGAGGTGACTGGCAAGACTCTCCCAAAGCACTGATTTCAATACATAATTTCTGGATGATCTCCATCTATAGATTTCTCTCTAATTATAGAAATCGCATAACTGACTTCTGACACAATATTCTCTCCCAAGGTCAATTCCATTACCACCCAAATACCTATTGTTGCTTACATGAAATTCGTTTTCCTTCTTGCCTCTTTCAGAATCTGTGAAGCGCACTGGAGGTCTATCATTAGGTGGAAGTGTAGCATACCATAGTTGGAGACAGTACACAAGGTAGAAAACCTATGAAAAAACTGCCACCCCTAAAGCAACTCACATGGTTCAGATGTAGGTGTTTCGGGTGGGAGATTATTTCAAAGAGTTGGTTCTTAGAATTGGCACTCCAAACCCTCGCATTTTGGAGCATATCAAGCAATACCAACAACAGGGAAGAGATTACCTCTGATCGGCACTACACGAGAACATCTGGTACAAATTAAGTTCGCTCTCTGTGTAGTTTATATAATTGAAGATAACATGGCTATAATAGATAAACTACAAAAATTCGGAGCAAACATATAGGCAACAAAGAGTTTTTGAAAGAAAAAACAAATTAACCCACTTCTAAAAATGCAGTTATGAAAAGACAGGTCTAGGCTCTAGCATCTCAGTGGCAGCAACTCCAGAAACTATTGCACAACTGCCAGTCACAACCATTCAACCAATACCTAAATTTTTCACAAAAAGGAACAGAAATGCTATCTGGTGTTGATTGGCACAACTCTTGTAGCAGTTGCATATGTCTGTGAGAATTATGACACGGTGCCCCTTCAGTTGAACCCAGACTAGTATTACATCAATGGCACGAATTGCTGGATACATTCCTCTTGCTGGATACATCGGTATGGTTGTAGTTAGTAGTTACAGGGTGAGAGGATGTCCTAATGTCCAGCCTAAGATTCATCTATACGGTTACTTGGAATTTGAACATAACAATGGAGTTCGAAAGTCTCCTACCTATGAATAAGATTGTGCAGAATAATTACTTGAAATAGCATTCCCCAGTCTTCTTATGAGAACGTAAGACAAAGTCCAATCGCAATGCAAAAAGAGGAATAAGAAGCAATACCATCATTAGGAGTTTTGCAAAAAGTGCAACCCCAACAGCTGTAAGCAGCATTGGCGTAGTAGCTGTGTCAAGAAACGACCTCGACTCTGGAACTTCCACAAAAACCTCGGTTTTCTTCGGATTTCTAGTCTTCCTCTTCTTCTCGAATTTAGCAATCTTTCTCTTCAAGCTGTCACTTGCTGGTTCATGGGATAGTGTATGCAAGCTTCTGCCTTTCCGTAATAAGAAGAGAGTTCCACGGACATTAAGCATGGTAAACTATAGGATCGATCACTATAAAATCACCTCCTGAAAACACACAGCACAATCATGTCAAAATTCAGAAACTGAGGTTTATTAGCCAAGTGAAACAAAGCCAAAATTCAATTGAAACTACAAAAATCAAGATTAAACTGACAATAGACAATAACAAATATATATATATATATATAATATTTAAAAGTTCTCAAAGCCAACGCATCAATCGAACAGGAGATAATCAGATAGACCGACCTGACGATTCACCCCCCAGAATGCGTAGAGAGAAGGGGATTGAATATCAGATCGTCGGGAGGGAAACTATGCGCAATGGAGAAACAATGATTTTCTGAAAAAGATGAGGATTTTAAAGGTGGAGAGTCTAATTACCAATTAGTACTTCGGAGTAGGGGAAGAGAAAAAATAACTAAACCGAGCTTACAATTCAAAACCATTCCGTACATACAAACTTTTTTCATATGTGTGTACTGCAAAAAAAAAAAAGGCTAACACATCCCTTAAAATTTTGTAGAACTTAACCACATGTTACCTTTATATAATTGATAAAAAAATTAGAAAGAAAAATCTTGGTGTTATCCATCTATACATCCACCTGACATTTGGTCGCATCAAAACCAGGAAAGCAACGTGATTGATGATCATCCCTTCTCAAAATCATTACATGATACTACACGGCTATTCTTTTTTTTCCTTCCAACGGAATTATACGCCTATTTCTTGTTTTACAATGATGATTCTCATATTATCTTTCTTTTAAACAGTGGCGGAGCTAGGATTCTTAAAGTAGGAGAACAAATTGCAAACATCGGGCATTCGCATTAGCATTTTAACCATCTAAACAATCTCAAAGGAAGTATTACAGGATTTTCAATATTAGATCCCTTGAACGAGCTTGCAGTCTAACAAATGCTGCTTATTGCAACAAATCTTCTGCAGCACTTATTGGTGCACCACCTGAAACTGAAACTAAAAATGGAACTACTATTGGCAATCACTTTTAGTCTACTCTTTTGTTTTTTTTTACCTCTGTTGATGATATATGCTACTACGTTATGGATGCTTGAATATGAGTAATACTAGCTCTCAATACAACAGTGCGTTGTCGGATTTCTTGTTTTGATATTCAAATTTTCAAGAACTTCAAGTACATCAAAAAAAAAAAATGCAAATCAGCAAAATTAATCCCATAAAGAGAAATAGAAAAAAGGATGGGATATTCTAGGTGAACCCAACCAACAATCCAGCATTTTGCATCTAATTTTCCACATATGAATTAAAATGTCACTAAATCATGCAATCTTGAAATGAAGAACAAAATCAGAAAAAACCCAGAAAAATTCCTCCGTTTATAGGAAATTCATGAACAACAACAAATTAATTTAAGTATTCAACCATAATCACAACCAAACAATGATAACAATAACAATTTACAATTCAATCTACTCTACAATTAACAAATATTACTCAGCTTTGGCTCGGGGTTTCTCACTTTCTCTCCTTCCTTTGTTTTCTCTCTCTTCGTTTTATGTTTCCAAATAAATCTAAAGGTTCAAGGAAACTTACGTGGTGGCCGAAGCAATTGCTGGGGAGTTTGTCTGATTCCGGCGAGTGACGGCGTCGCGCGGGGATGAGGGCTGGTCGTCGGCGTCGCGCGGCTGGCTACTGATGTCGGTATTGTAGAGTAATATAAAAGTATCTTGTAAATATGAAGTATTTCGAGGGTGAACACGTCCGTATGGCTAGAAAAATGCGCACATATACATGACTAATAAGTCAAATGTACATGAATACTAAGTCAAACGAACATATGTATATGTTTAACAAGTCAAATGAATATATGTATATCTCAGTTAGTATATATTTTCACTGGTATTGGTCTTTATGTTTGTAACCTAGTGCTTGATGTTAGCTATGGTGGGCGTGTTCGGCAACAGCAGCTATAGTGGTAGCTTTTAATTGTGAAAGTAGTTGTTAGTTGTGCCTGTGCTGGTAGTTATTAGTGGTTGGTGTGGAGCGGTTAGTTGTTAGCTATCCAAGTAGTTGTGTAAGAGAGTGATGTTCGGTAAAAATAAGTTGTCAAAGTAGCGGTTTAGAAATAACTAGTCAAAAACTCAAACAGAACTTTAATATACTATAATTTATACACCAATAAACGCTACCCCAAAAGCTACAAATTGTAGCTTTTGACAAACGATATTAAAACACTACTTGTACCATTAAAAACTACTTACACCACAACCTTTCCAAACACTATTATTTTTTCAAATTAGTATTTTGCCCAAATCAAGATACTAAAAGATACTTAAAACACTTATGCCGAACACGTCTATTATTGAACATTAATTTATTGTTAGGATTGAAAATTAGAACCTAATAATACCCAAAACTATTTAAGTGGACACGTTGATAGATAAAATTAATTTATCATTTTCAACGTATCCACTTAAATGAAGTATATATGTTAGGCTTTTTTCACTTCCTTGATTTTTACTACTACATTGAATTCATATTTACTAACCTAATTTTTGTTGTTGTTGGTTTTCTATTACTTTGCTTACGTAGTACTCCTCCATCTTAAAATATAGTCATGATTATATTTGTTCATAGGAATTAAGGTGAGTATAAGTTAAGAAAGATAGTAATGATTTTTTGTTTATTTTAATAAAAGTTTATCGAAAAATATGATTTTACGGAAGATAATTAGTGCAAGAGCATTAATTGTAACACTTGGTTTGAATAAACAACGCAAAGAACTGATTTCAAGAAGCAGATAAATGATGGGGACATGATTTTTCTAGGCAATTAAAATGTAGAATTAAATATGGAAATAGGAACTATATTTTGAAATACCTAAAAATAAAAATATATATGAATTCTATTTTGGGACGGGGGGAGTTAGTAGTTTACTGAATTGTATTTGACAAAACTTATAAGAAATTAAATGAACTTAATTTCACTAAATTGAACTTACTTTTAACCAAGCTTGCTTGGTGGAGTTGGTGAGGAACTCACCTAATGACTTTAATGCCACAAGTTTGAGCCCCACTACCTATTTGTGCTTGGGAGTAGGGATTTTCTTAATCCCCTTATTCCTACGTAGGTGAACTGGCTGACTGATGATAGGTGTTGGTCCAGTAAGGTCCTTCTTCTTACCAATGTGTTTATAGGGAAGTATTAAAAAACTTGAACTTACTTTGATGATTTCACCTAAGTAAAACATTTTTTTGAAAAAATTATCATATCAGATGAACTAAAACATCACTCCATCCGTTTAATAACCCATGCACGTTATACATGCCTTGGCCATAAATATTTCATATAATACTCTATGATAAATAAAAATTATACAACTAGATTTGTTATTGAAATTATTAATGGTTACTCTTTAACTCTTGACACTATTCACTATCATTTGTGACTTTAAGGTTGCAATTTCGAGCCCAACTACTTACTTGTACTTGGGAGTAGGGATTCCCTTAATCTCCCACTACTGTGTAGTTGGATTGATTGACCTGCGATAGATATTAATCTAGTAGGACCCTTCTTCTTACCAAAGGGTTTATAGTGGGGTTCTAAAAAAAACTAAACTTACTTTTATGATTTCACGTATGTTAAACCTTTTTTTCCTGAAAAAATTATAATATCAGATGAAGTAAAACATCACTCCAACTGTTTAACAACCCATGCACGTTATACATGCCTTGGCCATAAAGTTTCTTATAATACTTGATGACAAATATATACTATATAGCTAGATTTGTCATGGAAATTACTACCTCTATTTCTAAATAATAGTTACTCTTTAATTTTTAACACTATTCACTATCATTTGTGTTTTATAAGTAAGAAAAAATATAGTTATACGAGGTCTTGATTGATTTGTCTCGATATATTTCTCACATATACAAAATTAAAGATTGAGGGAGATGTGGTAGCTCAGTGGATTACCATCCCGAATTTCAGAGTATTGCTCGGAATTCGAGTCTCCTGTGTTGTTTAACCTTATATCCAATCTCTAAACTAATGTACCCTACAGATTGGTAGATTAACATAAACAAATACCAGTATACTATAATTCAATTTCGAATATCGTGCGTGCCTTGCGTGACTACATTTGTGGGCTTGTAGGAGTTGATTCAAAACAAAGAGAGTCAAATCTTTTACTGAGAGTGTAACACAGAGAAAGATGAAACACCCTGTCAACGAATCAAAGATAAACAAAACCTCCCAACAACAACAACAAAAACCCACCCATTCCAAAGAAGACGACGACGACTATGTTCTTCCATGCTGCAACGATGACTTCGTTTGGCCTGAATTATCCTCATCAGATGATCTCTCTAACCCTAACATCGAACAAATCACCATTTGCTCCGTTCCAACTACACCAGAATCACCAAACGTCGCCATTTCAACAGCTACAGAAAATCTCACAAATCTAGGGTTTTCCGGAGAAGAATCGCCGTCGTCGGAGAACGAATTTGCCGATTACGGCGTCGAGGAGGAGGAGGAGAGAGAAAATGTGGAGGAATTTAATGGAGATTTAGAAATGGAGAAAATTATGAGAATTAGGGCAAAAATTTCGACATTGAAATCGAAATTGGAAGAGGAATCGGATATTGATGCGGTTGAATGTTTAATTGAAGTGATGAAACAAATGTTTAAGATTGATATGAGGAATAATGGAGAAAATGTTGATATTTTGGAGACTGTTAAAAGTAGGGGAATGACATTTCCTCAGCCTAGAGGGTATGATTCTTGATTATATTTTGGTTCTAATTATAACACCAAGTAGTTGTTATAATTTATGCTAATTTGAAGAATTTATGATGAAAATTTGGAAGTGTAATTGGTAGGTTTTTTGATGATGTTGTTGTTGTTGTTAGTGTGTGTAAAGGTGTGATTTTTGGGGTGTTTATTGTTAACTTTTAGTATGTTGATGACTAATTATTGTCATTTTAGATATTGTAGGAATGAGAATATGTATGTTTTGTGATGGAATGGAAAGTAAAAGTATGTTTTGACATTTGAGCATGAAGAGATGAAGTTTTAAGGTGTAAATGTTTGTTGTTTATAGAAGTGAATTATGTCAATATGAGAGTAGTTTGAGGGAGTTGCTTCTATAGACTATAGGTATGATGGGTTATTACTTAATTTTGGGTATTGAGATTGGTATATACTTGCATAAGCACAAATGTTATTGGGCATGAAAGTTGTGCATAGACAAGTGTGAAATTATTGCAAAACTAAGGAAAAAAAATGACCAATTTCAGTTGCATTTCTTGTAATTTGTATAACTTTTAAGGGAGTGAAAAGAATGTTCATGGGATTTTCGACTTGCTTCGAGATTAATCAAACAAATGTTATCGGGCGTAAAAGTTGTGCATAGGCAGGTGCGAAAGGTAAAGTGTTGCAATTAGAGCAAAACAATTGAAATAATGACCAATTTCAGTTGCATTGCTTGTAATTTGTTTAATTTTGAAGGGAGTGAAAAAGAATGTTGCCATGGGATTTTCGACTTGCTTCGAGATTAATCAAACAATTTCCTCCATTTCGTGCGCTTTTTATGATTGGAGAAATCAAACAACAATACAACTTTCACTTTCTATAAACTTTTATTCCCTCCGTTTTCTTTTGTTGTTTTTATTTAGAATCTTTTTATGAAAGAAAATTGGTCAAATAGGAAGAACTTTTGTATGCGAAAGTATGAAAAATATCTATTAAAATATGTTTACGTGATAGCACTACCAATTAACAGTTGGGGTTACATTTTTCTTTAACGGGTCTCAGAAGTTCATGTTCCCTCCAAATATATAGACTATGATATGATAGAAGGACCTTGACTGTCATTAGTTGTTAAATTAGTGGAATCCTTGCCATCTTCCATAGCTTTACTTGGTTTAAATTCTTACCACTAATTCTTCCTTATGTTATCCTGAAAGACGGCGTGTCCACTTATCTTCAAGAGTTGATGCAGCTATCCACCATGAGAGACTTATCTTGGCTCTCATTTACTTAAGTAGTGTATAACTAATTGTGTTCAGTTGAATCAAACACACCTTACATCCTCGAGCTTCTTCGTTCTACTAGGCTTAGGCCCTGCGTTCTTTTGGATGGGACTAAACTGAATTGAATGTCCATTAATTCAATCCAAAAGATCAAGGCTTGGATTTCTAAGCTAGACACTACTAGATATAGACCCCCTCATACAACAATTACATGTGCATAAGTTGCATCGACTTTATATATTATCAAGGAAAACTACCAATCGGGGTTGGCGTGAGTGGTTAAAGGCCTCTCGCTCCTTAACCAAGGTTTCTGGTAGCTGGGAGGGATGTTGCCCTTTGAGATATCCATGCAAACTCCTACAGGAGATTAGTTCACTCGCTGAAAGCGGTGGAAAACTCACCATCATCAAATAGGAAATAAATATATAATTTAAACTAAACTACGCATCCGATCACAGATTTACAACAATTGTATACATACGATATTTGCATCTTACTTAGAAGAGGGATAAAGTCTTAATAGATGGAGTACTTTGGGTAATAAAATATTAGTAATTCGAGAAGGTATGTGATCAATGATCTCATAGATATTATAAAGTCAATGTCTTGAATTAAACAAAGTACTTATAACTTTAATTATTATTGTGGGTAATGTCGTGTCAAAAAATCCATGACAATAGGATTTTGATGGTGCAAAGAGTCTTCAACACTCTAGAAAGATATCAATGTCAATTTCTTGTATTTGCATAAACTGCCCAAAGTTTAGAAATGTGGCAATTAACGGAACAATGTAAATATAGTACTATCATTTATGATTTGTTGTAATGAATCTCCTCGAATATATATATAGCCCTTGCTATGCATCTCCTCGAAAAAACGACGATGATAGAGTAATCCTAAGGGTTGACAATCCTTATATGAAAGAAAGAAAGTATAATAAATGTTTAGTTATACGGACATTTTCTCTCTCCAACATATTGAATTTAATATTATTTTCTTTCTATATCTCTTATGAATATTACCAAAGGATCACCCAAACATTTTCCCTCGGAAAATATATATTGTCCTTAGCCTGAAAACAAAGTTTAGCTATATATTGATTTTTGAATAGAGGCGTGAACATCTTATCTTAATAAAGTTTTGTGTGAATGGAAATGGAAATATCACTTTAAAGTTAAAGGCTAAAGGCAAAATGTCTCTTTATTCAACAATTATTGCATGCTAAAAGAAGAATTTTTTCCCTAAATGTAAAACAGGACCACCATAAGGAAGAGGTGAGGTGTCTCAATGGGCCTTGAGACAAGTTATGCTGCTGAGTGGGTTATAGTAATAACTAATAAGCAACCGGATTAAGGCGATTCACAAATTAGTCTTAGAGGATGTTTGGTATGGACAATTTCAATGTAGGAAATGCCCTCTTAAGGCTTAAATTTTAAAGTTTAAACGATCCTAAGGTCTTGATTGGTGATTTAACACCTCGACCTTAGATGCACTACGATTTGCAAGTTATTCTTGAACGGGTCATTTAAGATCGATAGATGACTCGACGTATAACTTATGTTCTTCTTGCATATTTAGTAATATTAACTTATTAAGGCCCTATTCTTTTGGGTACGTTTTCAATTCATTTTAGTTCAGCTGGTTTCATCTCACAGTTTCAATTCATTCTAGTGCAGCTCAAAGAACAAGGTTTATGCACTAGGGGGATACTTCCTAGGAGGTCCCTCATTTCAAAACTATTCCAAACTAAGTACACCTAACTGCGAGTTATGTTAGCATATGAGCTCCCTAAATTAAAAATGTACCTCATTGGTGTTTGTCATAATAATATTAACAATTTTGAATGCATTTTATGAAATGTTTATCAATGTTACCCTTTAAACATAATCTTAAGTTCTTCACAAGCCCCATCAAAATAAAAGTAAATATAAACAATACACTGTAAGTTGTAACACTGACAAGGATGGTAGAACTATGGGTCATTTGGGTAAGGTAGTGCATCCATGGTCTTGTTCCTGTCCATGGGATCCATAGAGTGAGATTTGTGTTTCTTTAGTTCCTTTCACAATCAGGCAATTCACAAGTACATAATTTTGTCCATTTAGCTTATATAACTGTTTTTTTCACTAATACAACTATTAATTATTACCCAATAATAAGTGTTTGTTCCTCTCAGAAAAAAAGTATTTGTTTGGTTGAACGCAAAAAGTACTACTTCTTAGAAAATTATTTTTCTTACGTAGTTCTATTACTTAAGTAGGAAGTGACAAAAGTTTTTTTTTATTAATCATGAGAATAAGGCTACCCAAGATAAGTAACATCTTCATTTTGTGGAAGATAAAACTTCCTACATATTTGCAAACTAAACATTCTCACCTCATTTTAGATCCTACTAAGTTTCATTACTCGTGTATATTTATTTTATTCAAACAATGTCTAATTATTTGAAGTCTTATTTTGAAGACTAATCTCTTACCGCTACTACAAAAAATTAGAAGCTATTACAACAACTAATAATCACTAAATAAGATAATTTTGTTGAATAAATCATTTAACTAAACATGACGTTGTTAACTTTTAATCAGAGTGATATATTTTTGAAACATAATTACAATCTTTTAAATGTAGGTAAGAAACAAATTGGAACTTTCCTCATATGTTAAAGCCTAAGTCAATTATATTTCATCTATTTCAAAGTGCTTGCAACACTTTGGGTTTATACGTGTGTCGATGAATAACTTTGAGTAATAATGTTTTAATTATCTATTAGTAAACATTAAGAAAATTTAATAGCTTTAAAATACATGAGGCTAATCCAACAACATTTATATAATAAGATTTATCTTTTTATTATTAGTTAAAAATGATGGTTAAAGTTAGTTATGAGATTTTACAACATTTCATATACTAGTAGAAAAGCTTACTCTTATTGCAATTATTTAAATAAATAGGAAAGTATATATGAGAAAAATTTGTAACTTCTTGCCGAAGTAATGAAATACTTGTATTCAATCCGCTATATGTATAGAAAGTAACAAAAAGTTGAATTAGTTTAATTGACATGAAGTAATGTAACGAGTGATTAACAAAATTGTCCAATAAAAAAAAGGAATTATGATTTACAATAACTAATTGTTTAAACAATCTTTAAATAAACAATTTTTTGGCGAATTTTATTTCTGATACCAAATCAAAATATCCATAATCTATATTTTTGGACTAATAAGATGCAACTTAAATATTGTAAGATGGCCATAATATACTTTTTTCATTAGCTAAGTGACATGAGAAGCACAATGAAAATTGCTCAAATTCAATTGATCATGATCGAGTGGGATCTTAAACCACAACCTTATATCATTCGTGTTGGAATTGCCCAATAACAACAAAGCATGAAGAGAAGGGAAGGAATTTCCTTTTTTTGGCGCGACACGCCGATGAATAGGAACACCCTCATTTAATTTTCTTATTAAACGGGCCGGCAAAGGAAATTTGAGTTGATCGAATCGCACCTAATTCTAAATCGGGTTATAACTATTTCATTGGAGTCACCTTTAAAAATACGATTTGATCATACGAGCTAGAAAAACTAAACAAACCAAGCTGATGTTAATAATTGCTTTAGTCTGATACTAATCCACATATTAACGTGAATTACATTAACATTAAATAGAAGTATCATGCCATCACCAGATTTGTCCCTCCTAAGTTGGTAAGCAATAATAAGTATAATAATCAAGGATTCTTTTTTTTTTGACGGGGAAGGATGCTTAAGAACAAAGTATGCTAACAATAATAAGTATTACGTATGTGCTTATGAATGATTATACAAAATATAATAATAAAAAAAACTTAACAAGATTGTATTGTGATTCCAATGGATATAAGAGTACACTATATATATACCTCATCCGTTTTAGAAATAGTTACAGTGTTTGCATAGTGTTTGCTATGCACATGTTACACTTTAATTGTTTTTGGTGATTTATATTTTAGAAAAAACACAGTCATAAGGAATCTTGTTATTCATCTTAAAGTATTATAATTTTTACTTATTAATAATTAAATATATCTATACAAATATATTAAAAGGAATTCCTATCACTGGAATGGTGCCACAGGGCACTTTTCTCAAACTTCTGAATTTCTGATACACATGTTTATAACCTAGGATTCAAACACATGACATTTAAAATAAAATGCGAGAGTTTAAGCATTAATAACGCACTACAATTTCAATGGTTAATGTTTCAAAGTAAAACATAATAAAGTTTTATAATTATATCTAACACTTTTATCAAGTAATATCATTCTATTATCCTAATTCAATTGAAATTATTTTTTTAATCCCGAATTCCTTATAAGTTTTCTTTGAATAATTTATCATGCCACAAAGTTCCATTTTTCAATTTCTAAAAAAGACAAAATATTATGAAAAATTGATAAAATCAAGTATGAGATTTATGATTAATAATATATTTGATAATTGTAACAAACTCAAAAAAATTGCTCGGACTAAAATACTACCTCCGTTCTTTTTTAATTGCAACGTTTGACAAATTGCACTATTCATGTTCTCTTATTTGACCACATTTATTGATTTATATGTTAAACAAAATATAGTCATGTGGGGTCTTGTTTGATTCGTTTCGATATAAGCTTTCATAATATCAAATTTTTATAATTTTTACTTACATACAATTAGAGATAAAACGATTTGAAATTGTACATTGACAAGCGTGAAAGTCAAAACGTTGCAACTAAATAAAAACAGAGGTAGTACTAGTTAATGTTTGAAAACATGCATCCACAAACCTGAAAACATGAAATGGTACAAAACTAAACGGATAAGTATATTTTAAATATAGTATTACTATTTGGTCCAAAGAATCGACTGTCATAGTCAAATCGTTGAAAAGATAAATAGCAATAAAATATAAAAAATTGAGAAAAAATAGAAAAAAAAAATTGAGAAAAGAAGTGCAACAACAACCAACCCTGGGACCTGTTGACTGTTGTATGAATAATATAGTAGGAATGAAATGAAAAACTTTGGTTTATTTTCATCATCTCTAAAAATTGGATCTATGAACTACAGTACAGTAGCAAGAAAGTGAGAGAAACAAGTAGAAAAAAAAAAGAGAAAAAACAAGAAAAATATTAGTAAAAAAGAGAAAAGTCTCTGAAAGAGAAGAGAGCTTTGACTCTCTTCTATGGCAGATTCATACCTTAAATATTCAATCTTTTTCAACTTTTTCCTTCATTTTCTCCATTAATTGATTTTCCCCAACTAATTTTTATTTTCTGGGTTTTCTTTATTTCCAAAAAAGATTATATCTTTTTTGCTTTTATTGGTTCTTGTTGGTTAAACATTAACCATTTATTATTACTAGTCTTCTACCTCATCAAGCAACCTACTTTTTTTTTTTTTTTTCCCAAAATCACAGGAGATTTCTCAAAAAAAAAAGTATCTGAATCTAATTTCTTTCACTTACCCAGTTATTTTTTCCTCTTAATATTTACTGGGTATTTCTCAAATCTTGAAAAAGATAAAAATTTGATACATGGGTAATTGTTGTGCTTCCCCAGGTGGGGGAAAAACAAGCAAGAAAAACAAACCAAATCCATTTGCAGCTGATTATTCTGTGCATCAAAGATCTGAAATTAACACAAAAGTGTATGTTTTAAAAGATCCTACAGGGCGTGATATTCACGCGCACTATGATCTTGGTAGAGAGCTTGGAAGAGGTGAGTTTGGGATAACTTATTTAGCAACTGATTTAAGTAGTGGTGAAAAATATGCTTGTAAATCAATATTGAAGAAGAAGTTAAGAACTAATGTTGATGTTGAGGATGTAAGAAGAGAAGTTGAGATTATGAAGCAATTACCAAAACATCCTAATATTGTTACTTTGAAAGATTCTTATGAAGATGATAATGCTGTTCATATTGTTATGGAATTGTGTGAGGGTGGTGAATTGTTTGATAGGATTGTTGCTAGAGGTCATTATACTGAGAGAGCTGCTGCTCTTGTTACTAAGACTATTGTGGAGGTTGTTCAGGTATAATTTCTAATCATCAAATTATGTTTCTTATTAGTTCTTTTCTTTTATATGCCATGGAAATGATTTCTTATGACGATTCATGTTAGCCGACACCAAATCATTTTGGGACTACAATGTTATTTATATTTGAGGATTATTGGATGAATAAATTATTGTATTTGTTTGTAGAACTGTTTTATTGAGATTAAGATATCCGATGGGATAGATGTATTCTCCGATGAAGAACATGCCAACCACTAGTAGTATATGCTTCAAATTAATATTTTGTTTTCTAAACTTGGGATGTGTTCTATTTAGGTGATTTTGATTTCTATGGATAACTTGCTTGAACTTTATAGTGATAACTTATTGAACCTTATGTGATTTTTATATTTTCTGAATGTAGTTTGAAGTTTGAACATAAGACTATCTTGGTATTCATCTTAGATGTTAATGTTTTCTGCTGATGTTGTTAGTGGGTAATATTGATGCTAAGTCTTTGTATCCCATTTTTGTGGAAATCTTTTGTTTGGGGTGTAATATTTTCTTCTGTTAAATGGTGGCAGTGTTGAAGATTTCCACTTGTTGGCTTGAGTTTTGCTTTCTTGTATGGTGTTGTTCTAAAAATTGACAACCCTTTATTAGCACTTATGTTTATTTTCTGTTGAAACTATTGCACTTCCCTTATTAGAAAGAAGTTGTTGGCAAAAGTGTTTTGCTTTCATATTATGATGGCAGTTGAAATGTGGGACTTTGATTGTTCTTGTGCTCAGGCGAGTTATTATTTTCTTTTGGACTTTAGGTGATAGTTATACCCATATGTGATTGGCAATTAACTAATGGTATCACATTCCCAGCAAGTTGGTTGTGATTTTACCTACTTTGCTTGTCCTCTTTTCCAATTCGTGAAATTCTTTGTGGTTCCTGTATTAATTCATCGAGGGATTGTGAACTTTGTGATTTTACCTAGTTTTGCTTGTTGCCTATTTTCAATTCATGAATATTCTTTGTAGTTCTTTCATTTCAATTTGGCTAGAAAAGATGCAAAATTGCATATTCTTGACCATGCAGTCCAGAGATTGTGATTTCATTAATTTGTATTATCTTTCTTTTTGGGGGGTCGGCAGATGTGTCATAGGCACGGGGTTATGCATAGGGATCTGAAGCCGGAGAACTTTCTATTTGCCAACAAGAAGGAGAACTCAGCTTTAAAGGCCATTGATTTTGGGTTGTCAGTGACGTTTAAGCAAGGTAACATTCTGAGCTAGCATGATATCACTCGTTTGGTTATTATTTCTTTTTTTTTGTTGCAATATTGAAGGCAATTGATATGACTTTGGTTTTTAATACTGCAAAGATTGTACTTAAAAGGGTTTTGTTTATAGGTGAAAAATTTACTGAGATTGTGGGTAGTCCTTATTACATGGCTCCAGAGGTTCTAAAACGTCACTATGGTCCTGAGATTGATGTTTGGAGTGCAGGAGTTATTTTATATATCTTGCTGTGTGGTGTTCCTCCTTTCTGGGCAGGTATGCTTTGTCTTTTTCACGTGCTTCAGATTTTGCTGTTACGATAGTATGCTATTGTAATTTGAATGTGTGTTTCAAGTGGCTATTTTTAATGTCTTATCTCTGTGATTTTATGGTGTCACGAGCAATAATTGTTTGTCTGGGTTACTGATTGCAGTTTTAGTGCAAAGTTTAGTTCATTTGTTAGTTCTATAGCAAAAGATGTACTTACATGGAGGCTGCATGGTGTGTCTTTTTTTTCATGAGTTTGAGTGTGCAACTGTGCATAATGCCACACTATGTGTCCCCTCTGGAACTTGCTGACTAGTACTATGCATTTCATTTTAGAAACTGAACAAGGTGTTGCACAAGCCATTATTCGCTCAGTTGTCGACTTTAAAAGGGATCCTTGGCCAAAAGTGTCTGATAATGCAAAAGATCTTGTAAAGAAAATGCTTGATCCTGATCCGAACAAACGGCTTACAGCCCAAGAAGTACTTGGTAAGTCATCATTTACTTCAATTAAATTTATATTAATTTCCCACTTATGATGTAATAAGTCCTTACTTGGGAACTATTATTTATGAGAAATGCAGATCATCCTTGGTTGCAGAATATCAAGAAAGCTCCAAATGTCTCCCTTGGTGAAACAGTGAAGGCCAGGCTGAAGCAGTTTTCTGTGATGAATAAGCTCAAGAAAAAGGCATTAAAGGTGAAGAGAATTTATTCTGTATAATGGCTCAACCAGGACCTTATATGCTCTTCCTGATAATGTTCTGTTGCACGCTGGTAAACTAAACCAATTCACATTTGGTTGTTGATAGGTGATTGCTGAGCATTTGTCAACGGAAGAAGTTGCTGGCATAAAGGAGGCATTTGATGGAATGGACACTGGCAAGGCAGGCAAGATCAACTTGGAGCAGTTGAGGGTTGGACTGCAAAAGCTAGGACATCATATTGCCGACGCAGACCTTCAAATATTGATGGAGGCTGTAAGACTTTTTATACCTTCTTTTCCCATCTTCGGTCGTATTCATTTGCACGTTTACATCCTCGTGTGTACTTATTTTTATCCCATCTCCACTAGGCGCATATATGTGGAATTGGTCTTTCCCAAACCTTATTCTGGTTGCTTATCATGCTGATCACTTTAATTTTGATGATTAAACAGAACTTAGAAATCGTTTATGCTGTTCACTTTCATTTGCGCCTTCTACACTCTTCCACAAATTTTCTGTATCGAGTATCAAAGAATCTAAATATGGTTTATGCAGGCTGATGTTAGTGGGGATGGAACGTTGAACTACGCGGAGTTTGTTGCTGTTTCAGTTCACATAAGGAAAATGGCCAATGATGAGCACCTACACAGAGCATTCTCATTCTTTGACAAAAACAAGACTGGCTTCATAGAGGTTGATGAGTTGAGGGACGCATTGAATGATGACTGTGATGTTGTTGCCAATAACACCGAGGAAGTCATCAACGCCATCATGCATGATGTCGACACTGATAAGGTCAATTTCATTCCCTACAGTCATACATACACCAAACATATCATTTTATGCAGTTCCGAGTTCTGTATGAGTTGTTGGGCTTTTTTTTTTTTTTTAACCTGAAAATCCCGTATTTCTTGAACTTGTGTGATCCTGTGAGCCCTTTTTTGAACTTAGCTGGATCTTATCTTTCATTTTGTTTTCATGAATGGACTTTTTTCTAAACTTATCTGAACTAAGTTTACTTGTGAATTCAACTTGGCTATCCCTTATCAGAACTATCTGTTTGAGTGAGATTCCCTAGTATTCAAATTCAGGATTTTAAAACTGAAACACGAAAAACACAGTAATTTTGAGCAATTTATCTTCACTTCCAGCCATAATGTTTCGTGTAATTGTGAATTGTAATGCATGAATAACATATCTTAATTCTGATTCTTGTTGCTTCTTTTAATCTAAAGGATGGACGCATAAGTTATGATGAGTTCGCAACAATGATGAAGGCCGGTACAGATTGGAGAAAGGCATCTAGACAGTATTCTCGAGAACGTTTTAACAGCTTAAGCTTAAAGTTGATAAGAGACGGTTCGTTGACAGCCAACGAGGTCAAATGAACCTAATGGAAGTTTGATTTGAGAAGATGATTTACAAGATACCTATTTTCTTTTGTTTTCTTTTATTGGGAGATTTTACTAGCTAATCAGAGTAACTTCTGAAGATAAATTTTTTGCATGCTTCACATGGAAAACTTTGATCTAAAAGATTCTATGGTGGAAGTGTGTAATATTCAATATCTAATGTCTTTGTTAGGTGGTGATATTTTTTTTTTCCTGTTTTTGGTCTGGAATTTGTGGGTAGTTGTAATAGTGAACAAAAGAAATAGTGATTAGAGAGATTAAATAGGATTAAGGTCACAAATTTGTGGTTCAACTCATGCTATTGTATTGTACATAATTTGGAATTTTAAGGTTTCCATATTCAGAGAAATTATTCTATCTACCAAAAAAGTTACCATATATTAAGCTATCAACTTTGTCACACTTTTATACTATTTTGTTAGGTGGAGTGCAATTCTTCCATGATGATAGTCTTATTAGTTGACTAATCTGATACTGAACTGTTTGTTTTTTTACTTTGACTGAATACTACATTCCAAATTTCACTTTGTGACATGGTATCTTTTTTGTTCCCTTCTTCTTTTAGAAGCAAGAAATGGTATCTCTTTTGAGTTGTATATCTTCCTTTTATGAGAAGTGGTTGTTGCAATTTCTGATCAAGGGGGTAGGTACTGACTTGCTTGTGTAGGGAAATTGCTACTTGCAAAAGTGAAAACTGACTATCTTCATTACACACTTGCTAAAGAGGAAAAATGTAGATGGAGACGGTGTGTACTAGAAATGTGTTGCCTATTCAGAGTCCTAGGGGAGATCTTATGCCACTGATGATTTTGGGTTGTGCTAGCATGAGCGTTTAGAAGCACAACGGACATGAGGCCTCTTCGATAGGTCGTGGCCAATTGCTTACGTCGCACTTTTTTCATAGACGGTAAGACAGGTAAAATCTGGTACCCAATTAGTTAATAGCAATTAGCAAGTTAGAGTAGGAAAATGCTTGAGATAATGAGGTGTCACTTAAATCAGCGTGATTGATTAGCAAGCTTAGCTTTTTGAATGGTCGACCCAACACGACCAGTCGACCACAATGGTTGGCCAACCAAATCCATCATTTTGACCTTTGAAATGAAAAATAAGAGTTTAACCATCAATACACTATGACTTTATTGTCTAATACTTGAAATAAACTATGATAAAGTACTTAAATAAATATATTTGACTAAAAAGACTTAAACAAATATACACATGTTTGTTTATTGTAACTGACACGAGACACTGCCCGTGCCAAAATACTAATTATCAACTAAAAGTAATATTTCGATATGAAAAATACTCTAGTATTTCAATATGAAAAACAGTGATTAAATGATTGTTGATCCATAAGATTTTACAAAGAATATCTAAATAATACCCCACTATGCATGCAAAAACTACGGTATAAGACATACTTAGCTAATTAACTTCAATTTGAAATAAAACCTAACACAAATTCACTATCATTGAACCTATTTTATTAGATTTTCATTAATAATATTTTTATCTCATAAGATTATTGAAGTTGTTTTTTGTAATTCACTCGATAATAAAGATCCTTTACAAGTTGGGATGTTTCACATGTTTGAAAATCGCACGTTACAAGAGGCAAGAATCGAACCTCTATTACTCATTTCAATTAAGGTGTACTCTCCAAAACGTTTTGCGTTCAAAGAAATTCACACGAAACGCAAACATATAAAATCTCACTGCGATTGAAACCTGTTCTTCTCTTCTCTAGTTACTCCAACTCTACTATGCTTTTCTCTCTCCTCTTACTCTTCAATCTTGATTGATCTCAAAGAATTCGAACTCTAATTTCATCAGATTTTCGATTCAAACGAACTCCTTTCATTTCAGTAAGTTTTATTGTTCTTTTAGTTCGAATTATTTTGCTGATTATTCATATGTGCACTGATCTAGGGTTTGTTCAATTGTTTCTTCAGCTCGTGATTG
The DNA here is from genome assembly GCF_026745355.1 of Beta vulgaris subsp. vulgaris. Taxonomy (NCBI): domain Eukaryota; kingdom Viridiplantae; phylum Streptophyta; class Magnoliopsida; order Caryophyllales; family Amaranthaceae; genus Beta; species Beta vulgaris. The sequence goes on along the minus strand of NC_079205.1, from coordinate 63,903,967 downwards.
ATTTAGCTAAATTGTTGTAGATAAATGAATTATAGTATTGTTTGTGGCAAGAATTTGGATTAGATTTGTGTATTTATGTTCAATTTTCTTGTTTTTACTTCATTTGAAAGAGATAAATGTATGCAGATCAGAGGAGATTATGCAATGTATTTGGTTTGGACTGAGTATATATTGAGACGACGATGATTAATGAGTTTAGGAGTGGGATTCGGATTCCAGGAATGAAAATTGGGGGAGGATGGCGTCGATTTTTGTTTTTGCTCCCTGTTATGATCTTCCTGCCTTATCTGTTATCTGGTGATTTCCTTTCCTTTTGTTGTGGTTTCTGAAGTTTGGAGATTCCGTAAGGTGAGTCTAATTTTTTTTGTTAAATCTGTTTGGCAGTTTTAGAGTTGCATAAGTTCTCAACTACTGTTGATAGACCTAGAAAGAGTGGTAAGAAACCCGATCATCTGGTCCTAGGTCCAGCTGCAGGTTATGGTTTGCAAAATCGCTTGCATTGCCAAGGTGCGTCGAATTTTTCTTGATGCAGTTCTCTTGTGTAATGTTCTGTATGTACTATGTTTTCTTAACTTAAAAGAAGGTAGAAGATAAGAATGCTATCATCAAAACAAGTATGAGAACGAGGTGTATGTTTCACATATATTATCTTGTCTTTTGAATGTTCTGTCTTTTGAATATTGTTGGGGGGATGGGGGATGTTAAACATGTAAACAATGATTGGAATTTTAGGTTATAGGCTATTTTTAAGTTCAACCATTGAAGTATTAGTAATAATTAGTACATGGGATTTATGGATAAGGGCGGTTGGAATTGAAAATTTAGTGAAGAACACATGGTATAAAGTATAAACTGCCGTCAAATTGGTGTTTGTTTGAAGTTTGAACCGTTTTTGTACCTTTGATCTTGTGATTTAATGTAATGGTATGGAAACCTGAGTCATGGCGCATGTAGGATCTAATAGGGCACTTAATTTGTAATCGTCATTCACTTCACAGTTATTGTAACTAGAGGTGTTCAATGGGCTGGGTGCCCAATGGCAGCCCGAGTCCAGCCCATTTGTAAAAGGGCCGAGCCTTATTATTCTATAAATGGACGGGCTCTAAATGGGTTCTAATATAAATGGGCGGGTATGGGTTGTTAAGGCCTTGTAATGGGTTATTAACTTGTTAGTTGTTACTCCATAAACCAAACTTTTTTAATCACCTCACATCAATCCTTCCATAAACGGCAATGAAGTTGGTGCCATCAAACCCTTCGATTTAAGGGGGCAGGGGCAGCGGCAGCTTATCATTCACAAGTTCTACAAACAGGTGGTTGCGCAGTGCCGCGGCAGCAGTCCAACAAATGTGATTGTGCTTGTTTGAGGAGAGAGAATAAAGAGGACAGAGAGTTTGGGAATTTTTTTTACAAATTTGGTGGTGCTAAATTGCTACTTTAGTAATTTGTTTTCTTAAAATTGAGAATTTGAAAAATTAGAAGAAAGGAAAATGATGAAGCACTTCAAGCTTTGAAGAAGATGAAGGCTATGACGGGAAGATGAGAATATGAGATGATTTATTTTTATTTTTTATTGATTTTAATATCAAATATAATAAATAACTTTATTTCTTGCCACATGTCTCTTTATTTACTGAGGCATTCCATTGAAAATTTTCTGGAATAATACCATATCTGCTTCTTCTTATTGTGTTCCACATTTGGTGTGATTTTTGGATAATACCATATCTTAAACGGGCCGAGCCGGTCTTGAATGATCCTCATCCAGCCCGACCAGTCTAATTTATATAGTGGCCCAGCCCGTTTAAGTTAAGCCTGGCCCAGCCCGGACCCGGCCCGTTGGACACCTCTAATTGTAACTTATTGAATTCTTTTTTTTGCAGGCACAAAGGCCTTGAACAAAACTCAACATGCTGCCCCTCAGAGCCTAAATGCTGGAGAAAATGTAGCCTTTGTTACAGTATTCACCATATATAATTCTTCTGAGAAGAATATTGAGAAAAGTTCCTCTGATCTAGTGACAATTGGAAATACTTCGTACACGAAGTTGGAGAGGTCAATGGCTATCTTGGAGTCATTTATTGACTTCATCCAGGTATGCATCTTTCGAATCCATCTGATAATAGTGATTAGTAGTTTTTTTTGTCTCAGTAACCCTAAACACTAAAAACAATGAACTAAAGACAATACATTTATACACATGTATCCAAGTTGTAATACATCTATCTTTTTTGAAAAAGCTAAGCACAGAGGCAAGCGTCTAGCTTCATATCCACTATTCTCAGTTTTCTATATGTGATAAGATAGGTTCTTCCCTCTCCAAGGCAATGCGCAAGCTGCAATACCAAATTAAGGTTGGGGAACAGTCAGACATCAGTATGGACAACCAAAGAAGATGTCATCATATATATGTAATGCTCAAACTCACCACCACGATTGTAACCAAGAGGATGTTTAGCTAAGTTGCACCACCTAAGGACAGTGTCAGTTAGCTCAGGCTTGGCTTTGTAACTTCTGGCAGTGTTAGAGAACATTAGAATGCAGAGGCAGCTCAGGTTCCGACCTAAGTGTTTAGTCCTAGCACCGCATGCATCTGGAATTGGTGCATATATATGCTGTGATGCCATGCAGAAGGAACTATTTGAACGCCTCTCTCTCGTGGGAATTGGAATGCTTACGCAGCCTCACTCACCGTGAGCATTTACTGCGTGATATCCTGTAACGCGAACACAAGGAGAGGGATAAACAAATAATTGGATTCATTGAAGATTTCGTTGTTTTTATATTTTGAAAAATGATATATGCAACCCTTACTTAAAAATGAAAATATAAGCAATAAACAAACATTACTTACACCGATTGACGTTTGATTAATTTCTAAATTAATAGTATTATAGGAAATGTATCTAATGCTTATATACAACCCTAAATGCTCCATATATCAAAACCCTTGTATCTTTTTGGTTATTTCTTGTAATTATATTGTGATGAAGTTATAAGATTGTGTTTGTTAGATGAAGTTATGCATATTAGATGATGTTTGTTCGGATTCTTGCCATTGTATAGAGGAAGGAAGAGCTCTAGATTGATGAAAATAGGAAAACAATATTGAGCTCCATTATGTAGTGGAGTAAGCATTAGAAGAGCACAATTAATCAAGGATAGAAAGAAGGACATGATGCAGCACTTTTGGCTCCAATAGTCATTTCATAGGTATACTAACAGGAATAATTAGGCACAACAAATGCCAACGATATCGTAGTGTTTCACTGCAACACTTACCCAATTCTGAGATTAAAATAGATGTATTGGTTTTAGGTTATATGAATCTATGGAATAGTACAGAAAATTTAGTGTAACTCGTATTTATCATGTATTCTCACCATATAAGGAGTTACAGATGCTGATATTCAGATTAAGTATGTGTCAAACAACTTGGCTGAATGATATGTTGTATAGAAGATATTTGACAAATCTTCCTCATGAGTAAATATAGTGTCGAAATTAATTTGCAAGGCCAAATCTGAGTGAAGTTGATTGAAGCGTGTTGATCCCTTCCACTTCTGATGGAGTCTACTACTGCAAGTAAAGTGATTTTTTCAGATGACCCACTAGGAGGTAAGGAGATAACTTGCAAGGCTGTAATAGTGCTATGCGCATGTAATTTGCTTTTTCTTTTGGGTAAAAAAGACTAGTTCAAGGTGTCTTCCCAATTGTATCTTAGATGTAAGAGAAACAATTGCTAAAGGGCCGTATATTGTGGTTTAATAATGGGTATGAAAAATGACAAGGGGTTTAGGAAATGTTGTATGTTAAATGAAGCTTCTTTGTTGGAATGTTGAGATATGGGACTGGGAGTCAAGCTTTTATTAGAGATATTCTGTTAAAGGTGGGTTTTTGCTAGGGACTTATCAAGCTAGATGAATAAGGACTCTAGTTACAACATACAAGAACCGGGTGTGCTCTCTTTCTTCTGGATGTGTGGACGTGGACATGGGGTGTTTGAGTTTTGCTGGATGTTAGGATTGTTACTTGTCCTTCTATGTGTTTAAAGAATGGTAATTGGGGGTTTGCTGTTTACGATTCCTCTTGATCTTGGGCCCTTGGGAATCTTTGATGGTATTTGGTACTTACGATTTTGATGGTACATGGTAGGGAGAATGGCCAAGGGGGGAGAGAGGGTTCTAATAATACTTTTGAAGTGCTTTTGACTTTTTACACGACAGCTTTAACTTTGCTTGATATTCCCTTGGTGGATGCTCATTCCTTGGTCCTTGAGAGGAGAATGTGATGTAGATTCAATTCAAGGTTTATAGATCTCATGCACAAATGATATGGTGTTGTATATTTCTTTTTGTATCATATTTCCTTTGCATCGGTGTCTAATTCAGTATGGCTTAATTATCTTTCTTTTGGGAAGCATGTTGCGAATGCCTAATCTACATCATCATGGTTATGTAATAAGGTCTTTATGTTTAGAGGAAATATATTATGGTTTGAGGTTTGCAGGAAGTTGAAGATTGTTATGGAAAATAATAAAGGTTTGTATGTTGATTGGTGAGTCAGTAATGAGAAGCCTAGGTTGCTCACCAACAAGAGGGAGGGGTATAACTAAATTACTCTTATGAGCATTGTAGATTAGGGAATTATTAAGGCTATTTTTGAGATTGATGAGGACATCAAGTAGAGCATGCTACTCTTGAGCGTGATACTCTTTGTTGTTCAGCTAGCAAATCTCCCATAGAGTTGTTAAACAAAAATGAAATTGAACAAGCTCATGTTACAACCTATTAAATAAATGGAGGTTTCCCGCTAAGCTTTCCGGGAAGTAAAATGTATCTTCTTTAACTGAGCAAAACAATCAACTGGGGATCTTTTGGCTAAAAAAGGCGTAAGTCAAATTATTGAGTGGAGATTTATCTTCCAGACTGTTATTGGCTTGGTGCTCTGTAACCAATTACTTGGGCTTTGTCCTTTCACCACCATAAAAATAAAATAGAAGTGAGATAAAGATAGACCATGCCTAGGTTGCTTATAGACAAGATGGTGGAGTAACTGAATTACTCTTATGTTGAGATTGAAATGGTAGAGCATACAAGGTTGTTCATAGGCAAGATAGAGGTTAACCGAATTACTCCTATAAGGTGGAAGATTTAGTTCTGAACAAGTGACTGTTTGACCATTGATGCACCAAAAGGTATATGATTAGGCCAAGGTAGCTTAGGGGTCTATGTGCATGGGGACAAGTTGAAACTTTGCAAGCTAATGCTTTCCCACCCTTTCTCTATTTAATCTGGTAGTTGATGGTTACAGTTTAACCTTGAGTCTGGAAAAGTATGGTTGTGTTGAGGAATTGTGTTTTGGAGGCAGTGAGGTTTTTGTTTCTCATTTATGGTTTGTGGATGATTTTTACTGTATTTTTCTAATTTTTTATTTGAAGAAGTTAGGAGTTTGCTCACTTATTCCAAATCTTTAAGTTAGTTTTGGTATTTGGGATTAATTTAAGTCTTGTGCAATGAGGTTAGACATGGTTGCTTGCATTTTGGGTAGTTAACTAAATTACTCTGGCAGTCTGGCTACTAGCAGTTAAGCACTTGCGAAATTCTGCTATCCTCCATAATTTGACTGTAGTACATTGGGGTCTTGAAAATTTTGAAGAATGTGAGATTTTTCGTGGGAAGAGTTTGTTTGAAATCGGTAGTTGATTGAAGCACGAGCACCAAATGTGTGCTGTGTGGTTTGATAGTAGTGAAACTTCAAGCTTTTTACATCTGTATTTTCGGTTGCCTTGGTTTCTATGCCACAGAGGATATGGTGCTGGAGTGGGGTTATCTAGCTTCTTTTTGGCATATATGTGGTTTTTGTGGTGAATTTGGTAGACATAAGGGAAAATATCCTTATTTGTTTTGTTATGGTGGTATCTGTTTATACACATATATGCACGTATGTTGCACCAAAAAGAAAACAAATATATCACATATATATACAAAAAAGACGCTGATCATATCCTCCTTATTGTAAGATTAATGGGTGATATAGCAACTAACCTCGGTTTTTATTTGAAGTTCCATAACTGCTTGAAAAGCGATGAATATATAAAAAATGCTATTTATATAATCGTCTCATAATTCACAGTTCTTTCGGGGAGTTGGAGGCTTGGAGCTACCTATACATGAAAGGGTGGTATACTTCTAGAAAGATAGCTGTTTCTTTAAATGTGTTTATGTTGGCCTTGAGGTTGCTCTAAGCTCTCAGAATTTTGTAGCCTCGTTGGTTAATGGTAGTTGGAAGAATAGGATGGAAATTGGACATAAATCTTTTTAGTTGGAAAATTAAATGGTCTGGAAGGGTGAGCTGAAAATGGATGCAAATCTTTATAACCCTGCAACACCCATTTTAAGTATTTTAAACATGAGCGTACTTGAAGAGATCTATTTATCTATTCTCCTTTTCACCCTCCATACAAGTGGCCGTCATTTTTTTCTCCTGCTAAAGATTACCTCTCTTTGACATGTATGTAATTGATCTTCGTTTAGCACATCACACTGAATGATATTAGAGAAAGTTTCTTACTAATTGGTTATTGGTATGTCTGCAGGTCACAATGCCTTCGAGCAATGTAATCATTCTAACTGATCCGGATTCGAATCTCAACATCAACAAAGAAAGAGTTACAGCTTATCCCATTCAAGGTGAATATTCACGAGACAGATTGATGCTTCAAAGAATTAGGTCTTACATTGTAAGGATTCATTGCGCTGAATTCACAAGTGGTTTTTTTATCTGTCTTAGAGGCTGTCATCTGTTGTAACAATGTTCCACTTAAGACACAAGGGGTAAAGTTCTGTTGTTCGGATGTCTCTCTTGTACACAAGCTCAAAATGATATACGGGAACCAGGAGTCACCAACACAAGTGTTATGAGATGTTTTAGTAGGAAGACTTATCTCATAACACTCGTGTTGGTCTACACCAGGAGTCACCAACACGAGTGTTATGAGATGTTTTAGTAGGAAGACTTATATATAAATATATTTCCCCTTTCCGTTTTACTTGTTGAATATCTTAAAGCAAGTTGAAGCCTATATATATATTTTTTAAGAATATTATACTCTATGCTCCTTTTAGTGAATTTCATTCTCTCATTTCTTAATCTTCTATTGTTATGCATCAATCCAGTTGTGCTTTTTCCTGTTTCTTGTTAGTTTCTTTTTTGCTTTGGAGGTGGGAAGGGTGGAGGTAAAAACAAGCAACTCTTTTTAGAGTGGTCTGAGTTGGTGAATTTTGTGATGCAGGCCTTCTTGACTGCAAGACTCGAGGAGCATAATGAGCATGTTCAAGAACAAATGAACCATTACATTTTCACCGATTCAGATATAGCAGTGGTTGATGATCTTGGCCAGTTATTTGATCAATACTCAAGCTTTCATTTAGCCCTAACCTTCAGAAATAATAAAGATCAGCCTCTGAACTCTGGGTTTATTGCTGTTTGGGGAACTGCAGAGGGCCTCCAAAGGTGCTATGCTGCTATACACACCCCTCCTATCCCCAACCAAAAGAAAAATAAACAAAAAGATAAGAGATGTAGAGAGAATCCATTGACATAATCTGAATTGATGTATCTTCAATTTTTGTTTTTCGTTTATTATTGAAGTGCTGACTTTGTTTTTAAATTCTGGACTCAGGGCTAAGGAGTTTCTGGAGGAAGTTTTAGAAGCGTACACTACAAGGTACATGAAAGCTTCGAGAATGCTGGGTGATCAGTTGGCTTTGGCTTGGGTAGTGAGGTCTCATCCATCATTTAAAACACACAGATTTTCCAAACCTGTTGCTTTCATTGAAGAAATAAATGGTGCTTCTATCCTATTTCTACCTTGTGCTCTGTACAACTGGACTCCTCCGGAGGGCGCAGGACAATTTCATGGCATGCCGCTGGATGTAAAGGTACACTTTAATATTAGAAATTACAAGCTTTCGATTAAAAATGTGATGCATACTTTTTTGTTCCCCTTGCTCTCGAGGCTAGCAAAAAGCCTGCACAACTAGAGGGTTTCCGAAAATCCTAAAAATCTAAAAATCCTCATTCTTCTCTCTTACTTCACAAGGTCTACTCAATGCTCGTTAAACCTTTTGATTGTGAAAATTGGCAATAATTATACTGGAATGTAATTTTTCTAAATTGCATTATTTCTCATTTTTGTGGGACCTATTATCAACATTAAAACAGACCCACAAAAATTCTGAGACGGCCTTGCTTGCGTTATGCTCCTGCTTTTGCCTCGGAAAAAGCAATCTCCTGGGGTTTGTTTTCTGCTGTCAAGCTCATACTACTTTCTTATCACTTCATACAGGTTGTTCACTTCAAAGGATCAAGGAAACGGTTAATGCTTGAAGCTCGGAACTTTTTTCGTTCTTCTTTGAACATGGATGACATGTTATGCCTTGTCCTAGGCAGTGGAAGAACAAAATATGACTTTTGAGTTGCAGTTGCTTGTACATTTGCATCTTTGATCGGCCAAATGGATGATTGGAAGCCACTATTTTTGGTTCCACGCATGGATGATTGATGAAAAGATCGATGAAGCGACTAGGGGAATGTCTCTTAACTTTTTGGGAAGGTTATGAGAACCTTCTTAACTCTTGTATCATAGTAATACTTGTTAGATTATGTTAATAGTCTTATAAACAGAATTAGTCTTTGTCAATTGATAACTTCCCATGTAGAATAATGGTTAATCAGTCCTGATTTTTTGAAGGTACGTTAATACTGTATTTAGAAGAGAAGAGAGAGAAAATGAGCAACACTATGACTTCATGAAGTCATGGTGTTGGGTTGGATACTTGACTAGTTGGATGTGAAGGGAGAGAAAGAAATTGGGATTTTTTTCTTCAATTTTTCAATGTCTAACATGAATTATAATAGAGCTTATTTTGTCGTTTCAATTCACTTAATATCGGTGATGTCGCTTCGTATCATACAATACCTCTTACACTTAGGCTATGTTCAGTTCACCTTATTTTTGCTTATTTCAGATCTAATCAGATCAGATCAGAAAAAATAAGTTCAGATCAGATCAGATCAGAAAAAATAAGTTCAGATCAGATCAGACCAGATCATATCAGATCAGATCAGTTCATGCTTATATTTAAAAACTTATTATTATTAAATATCTTTCACTACATATTAATAAAAATTATAATAATTGAATATTAATAAAGTACTCATTGAGACGAATTGAACAAGACCCCACATGACTATATTTTTCTTATATATTAGAAAAATCTAAAAGATTATCTCTAATTGTGAATAGTGTCAAGATTCTAAGTGACAAAGATAAAAAAATACAAAGGGGTATTATTATTTACTAGTACATTTGTTCAAAAGAATTATTATTTGTTGTTGTGACTTATTAATTATTAATATTGGTAATTATTATTAATCTTGTTGTTACCATTATAAATGTCATTGTTTATTATATTAAGTTATTTTGTTGTTATTAAATAATAGAAAATTAAAAGCCATGTTAAGAACATAAGATTGACGCAAAAATAAGAAATATATAAAATATGATATCTCAAATTCATGACAACGAAACTACTAATTTCGGATTACATTTCAAAATAAGCTAAGTGTGAGATACAAATTATAAATTTAGATTCGGTATACCTCTTCTACCGAATTCCAAATCTCTCTAGCTATTTGAAGTTGCACGATATTATTTATTTTTTGCTCAAGTCATAGTTGTTTGTATATCTTGTTCTATTTTATATGGAAAAAAAAAGAGTTCAGTTTGCCGACTTCTCAAGTGTGAAACTTTTTTTTAAGGGAAAGTGTGAAACATTGTATAAGTGCTTTATAAATAATGACTTGAGTTATATAATTATTTTAGTAATAATAATAATTATGATTATAATTATTATTGTTGTTCTTTATAATAATGATAATAATAATATTATATAATAATAAAAGTTGTATAAAAGTTGTAATAGAAATAAAATGATAATAATAGAACCTATAAAGAAGATCTTATAATGTATTGCATAATAATGATTTACAAAGTAATAATATAATAGTAATAATATATTTTATAAAGATAAGATCTTGTTGAAAAAATAAGTTCAGATCAGATCAGATTAGATCAGAAAAAATAAGTTCAGATCAGATAAGTTCAGATCAGAAAATTTCAGGTGAACTGAACATAGCCTTATTATTGTTATTAAGAAAGACCTTATTAAACCAACATCTTTTATACGTTCATCAATCGATCTTAGCAACTCAAACTCTCTACAAGTATGAGAATAAGATTAATCACCACAAGTTACACAATTCATGTATTATTTCTTTCCAACACCCCTTATTTTACTTGAGGACTATCTAAAGCACCATTGAAATTGCTCCTAACATTACAGAAATAATTAGATAAATCCATACGACTCCCTTACATCTTGTTTTATTCTGATCTTACATTGACTAAACTAGTGAGAGATTCCAACCTCCCCCCCCCCCCCCCCCCCCCCCCCCCCCCCCCCCCCCCCCCCCCCCCCCAAAAAAAATTAAAAATTTAAAAATTAATTTTTTTTCAAAAATAATAATTCTAAAAAATGAAAAAAAAATGAAAATAATAATAATAATTGGTGACCTTAGAGGTCAGCTTAGAGCCACCATGAATACAAATATACAATAGTATATGTAAGAGTAAAATTTAGTTTAGCCTTTGTTTGATTTACTGTGGTTTAGCTAGCCCTAATTGACTAAAAATAGATGATAGCTTTTTATCCACAATATCGTCTAGGTTCATTCTTCACCGTTTATTGCTATTTCCTCCTTCCACTAACAAAAATAAAAAGAGCACACCAAAGGCAAAAAAAAAAAAAAAAAAACATAAAATTGGCTTTTGATGTTTGGCTTTCAGTATCTATTGTCAACTTAGATTCACCACGCGCCTTGCAGCCGCCGTACTCCAATTCCCTCACTTTCAACAACGTAACCTCTCACGTCACTTTCCTCTTCATTCTCCTAAATATGAAAATTGGTTGAATTAGGAAAAATCGTCTCCTTCAATTTAAATTCAAATAACAAGTCTAATGATTGAAAGTGGTTCTCCCACCTCACAGATTACACAATTTTAAAATTAGTAATTATTAATGGCGTAGTGAAAGTAATTAAGAGCAACGGAACGGAGAATAATCTTTATAGATTTAACCCTTATGTTTATAAATAGAGCGAGAAACAAATTTTACTGGATTTTCTTAGAAATTGGAGGTAGAATTATGTAACAGAGTGTTAAATAGGTTACTCACACTAAACATAATCGGAATAGCTTAATAACACATAATATGAGCCACAAACTAATGCAGAAATGAATGTCCGTGTATACCATAAAATAATCAACAAAATATGATTTTGTTTGTAAGCTTTGTATGAATTTGAATAATAAAAAACTCATTCTTATGGATATAGTTTCAGTTTAATTCGGTTTAGTTAGGTGTCTCTCACAATTTCAGTTCAGTTCAACCTAAGAGAAAACAACCTAATATTAAGGTTTTAGGACCTGTTCTCCCCAACTTATTTTCAATTCAGTTCAGATCAGTTTAATTCAGTTTAGTTCAATTAAGTTCAGTTCAACTCTGGAGAATACTTTTACTCTCACATATCACTATTCATTTCAGTTCGGTTCAGTTCAGTTTAATTCAATTTAGTTCAATTCGGTTCGGCCCTGTTCAGCTCTAGACAATATTTTTACTCTCACATATCATTATTCATTTCAGTTCAGTTCAATTTAGTTCAGTTTAGTTCAATTCAGTTCGGTTCAACTCACATATCACTATTCATTTCAGTTCGATTCAGTTCAATTCAGTAATTTTATGCCGAAGAGAACATGCCTTTAGCTATTTTCTTAATTAGAGTGAAATTTCTACTCTTATTGAGCGCGTGTGCTCAAACTTGATTACAATTTACATAGAACCTTTAGGCTTTAGATATCTATCTCGTGGCATGCACGTGAATGACACAATATTATATTTTCTGATTCCTTCAAATATTAAGAGAATTTTCATTTTTTCTGCACTTTCATCACCACCATCCAACATTCAACAACGCCAACGTCCTATCTGTCTATTTTCTCTCTCCTCAAATTACAAATATATCTGCTCAGACTTCAGAACCCTAAGTGGGGTTTTTCTGGGTTTTTCTTGTTCTTATTTTGGGTGGTCTTAGTTTTTCATTTACAATCCTACATAGTTATGACGACGTCGTTTGGAGCTGCAAATACCGCCATTTTTATTGACCCACCAAAGCTTCAAATTCAGACCTTTAATGGGTTGAAAACTTCTGGGTTGATTTCTGTGCACAAAACTATTCATGGGTTTTCTTCATCTTCTTCGAATTCTTCTACCATAAGAGCTATCTCAACGGTAAAAGAAAAAATTAAAAAAATTGGATTTTTGATAGTCTGAAATTTTGATTGTAATTTTTATGTTTTTGCTGCATTTTGTTATTGTTTTTTTATGTGGGTTGTGAGTGGAGATTTGTTTACTAGAAATGAGCAATTGGGAAAATTAGAAATGGCTGATTAATTTTTTTGCAGATCTTGATAAAGATTATAGTTTTTTAATGTGTAGTAATCTGTGAATTGAGATTAGTTTAATTTGCTGAAAAAAATATCTGGGATTTTTTTTGGCATATTCTTTTCCTTTTTGCTACTTTTTCGGTGATGTTTGCGAGGTTTGTTTTGCATGATGGATCTAATATTTTAGTTTTTTGCATTTTTATGTTGAATGGAGTGAGAAAAATGTGATTTTGTTTGAGGGTGTCATCTTTTGATTCTTACATTAAACTTGAAATCACAAAGTTTATACATTTAAGTGTTTGTCTGAATAAAATGGTTGAACATGAAGTGAATTAGTAATTTTGGGTAGCTCTTTGTTGTTTGTGTTTGCATGGATTTCCAACTATTGATATTTTTGGTAAATTTGCTGTATAATGGAAAATTGGACATGTATTACTATTGGTATTGTAGTATAATCGTGATTAGTGAGCTATCAAGGTTTTTGTTTGGTTTGAAGAAATAATTAGTGAGATTAAGTCATCATATCTTGAAGACTTGAACTGAATTGGTATTGCATATGTTTCAGCCAGTAAAGCCTGAGACTGCTGCCGAGCCTAAGCGTAGTAAGGTCGAAATATTCAAGGAGCAAAGTAACTTCATAAGGTACCCTCTTAATGAGGAGATGGTGAATGATGCCCCCAATATAAATGAGGCTGCTACACAGTTGATTAAGTTCCATGGGAGTTATCTACAGTATAATAGGGATGAGAGGGGTGCAAAATCTTACTCGTTTATGCTTCGTACGAAAAATCCTTCTGGGAAAGTGTCCAACAGATTGTACTTAGTAATGGATGAACTTGCTGATGAATTCGGCATTGGAACTCTAAGGTTGACGACAAGACAAACATTTCAGCTTCATGGAGTCTTGAAGAAGGACATGAAGACAGTGATGGGAACCATTATTAGAAACATGGGATCGACTCTTGGTGCTTGCGGGGATCTTAACAGAAATGTCCTTGCTCCGCCTGCCCCACTTGCTCGAAAGGATTACTTATATGCCCAAGAAACAGCTGAGAATATTGCTGCTCTCCTAACTCCTCAATCAGGTTTCTATTATGATGTGTGGGTTGATGGAGAGAGATTTATGACTGCCGAACCCCCTGAAGTAGTGAAAGCTCGTAATGATAATTCCCATAATACAAATTTCCCTGATTCTCCAGAACCCATCTATGGAACCCAATTTTTGCCTAGGAAATTCAAGATTGCTGTCACAGTTCCCACTGATAACTCAGTAGACATATTCACTAATGATATTGGTGTTGTCGTTGTATCTGATGACAATGGAGAGCCTCAGGGTTTCAACATATATGTAAGATGTTGGTTGTACTCATATATTTTGTTTATTAGTTTTTTTATCTGTCAGCTATACTACCGCTCAAAAAAAATCTGTCAGCTATACTTTTTTCTTATTTGCTTAAACTTATGTGTGTCAGGTTGGAGGTGGCATGGGAAGAACACACAGGTTAGAGAGCACTTTTGCTCGTCTGGCTGAACCTATTGGCTATGTGCCAAAGGAAGATATATTGTATGCTATCAAAGCTATTGTCGTTACTCAGAGAGAAAATGGTAGAAGAGATGACCGTAAATACAGCAGGATGAAGTATCTAATTAGTTCATGGGGTATCGAAAAGTTCAGAAGTGTTGTTGAAGAGTATTATGGAAAGAAGTTTGAGCCAATTCGTGAGTTGCCAGAGTGGGAATTCAAGAGTTTTCTGGGTTGGCATGAGCAGGTGTGTATCTCTCCCTGATTTATACTACTTTCTTTAATGGTTTGGATCTTCTTCTTTCGTCTTTCTCCTTGAAAATGAAAATTCCCTCCCACAATATGTTACTTTCTCCACCAAGGAAATCAGAGAAAGGACTTTCTTCATAATGGAAGTGTGTGATACGCATAGAAAAGTTCATTATTAACTGCTGCTTGAGTGCTTGAAGAGGCTTGCAAGTCGCAAAGCTTGGAATGGGTCTGTAATTTTACTTCTAAACATTTGACCCTATATCGGAACGCTTCAGTAAATTAATGAAACAAATTGGATAAAAATGTCAAATGGGGAGAGCATCCTCAGTGCTGGTTATTGTAAAAGAATGATGGAATTATGGAGAAGTGTTTTGTTTGTCCTATCTTTCATCTATTGGAATCAGAAGTTCAGGATACATAGATAGCTTGTATGGGCGCAATGTCTGTTTTGCTGAAATATTCGTTAATGTAACACTTATGAAAAATCCTTTTGTCTGTCTGTTCTATTTGTTTTTACAGGGTGATGGAAGTTTATTTTGTGGCCTTCATGTTGACAATGGCCGTATAAAAGGCGTAATGAAGAAAACATTGAGGGAAGTAATTGAGAAATATAATTTGAATGTGCGTATCACAGCTAATCAAAACCTTATCCTGTGTGATATTCGCCGTGCATGGAAACGTCCAATCACCACAATGCTTGCTCAGGGTGGCCTGCTGGTAAGATCTTAATTGGAGTATTATGTTAATTGTAGATATACTTGCTATTGTGTAGCATCTCTTATTGTTAGAAGGCAAAAGGGAGGCAGGGACTTGTAGATTTCGTTTTCGTTACACATCTACACTTGTAAACCTTATTGCTCGCATGAAGATTGAGATCTTTATGGTTGAATTCAGGAACCTAGGTATGTAGATCCTCTCAATGTAACTGCAATGGCTTGCCCTGCTCTACCTATGTGTCCACTGGCAATAACTGAAGCTGAACGAGGAACCCCTGACTTATTGAAACGGATCAGGGCTGTGTTTGAGAAGGTACTGTTTTTAGACAATTTTCTTTTCTTTTTGATTTTTGAGGGGGGGGGGGGGGGATATATATTACAAAGTGCAACTAGAAGATTGCTTACTAGCACAGATTATTGCTTTCAGGTTGGCCTCAAGTACAATGAATCTATTGTTGTAAGAGTTACGGGCTGCCCTAATGGATGTGCAAGACCCTACATGGCTGAGCTAGGACTTGTTGGAGATGGTCCTAACAGCTATCAGGTACTCTACAAGTTAATTGTTGAAATGTTATACTAATTTATATAAATATGCTATGCCAATTATCCTCGAAGACCGTCTGATTGCCTCATAATGGTCTAACTGTC
Source organism: Beta vulgaris subsp. vulgaris (assembly GCF_026745355.1). Classification (NCBI taxonomy): domain Eukaryota; kingdom Viridiplantae; phylum Streptophyta; class Magnoliopsida; order Caryophyllales; family Amaranthaceae; genus Beta; species Beta vulgaris. The sequence continues at coordinate 63,888,261 of NC_079205.1, read as the reverse complement.
AATTACTCAAGCTATGAAAAGTAGGTAAAAAGTAAATTACATAGAAATTTTGAAGATTTCAGAGTTGAGAAGTTACAATAAGCTTCTCAAAAGTCTGACAAAATGGCAAGTTGATGGTCTGATCAAACATCTGGTCAGACCGTTCGAGGGAAGACCAGCTAGACATGTTAATATGTGTTCATATTCACTGTGTCTGTAGTTGATCTTACAAAATACAAGCTGAATGCAATTCTATGTCTAAAACAGATATGGCTGGGTGGTACACCAAACCAAACATCATTGGCAAAGACCTTCCTGAACAAGGTCAAAATTCAAGAGCTAGAGAAGGTGCTGGAGCCTCTATTTTATCACTGGAAACGCAATCGTGGAGCTAAGGAATCATTTGGCGAATTCTCAAACCGCACGGTGAGTATTGAACCCAAGATAGAATACCCATAAAAGATATAAGGAGATAAAATCTTATTCCTGATCTGCCAAGCTGAGATATTTTTAACAACCTTTTGTAAGATGAAGTGTCTAATCTTGTATGTTAAAAGGTGAGAATTAAGCAAATATGTGATACTCTTGTAGGGTTTTGAGAAACTTCAAGAGTGGGTAGAGAAATGGGAAGGTGTACCACAATCATCTGGTAAATTCAACCTGAAGCTTTTTGCTGATAGGGAAACATACCAAGCCGTAGATGAAATGGCTAAGTTGCAAAACAAGACAGCCCATCAGTTGGCCATGGAAATTATCCGCAATTATGTTGCTGCCGAGCAAAATGGCAAAAGTGCTGAATAAGTTCGTCGCATCTGAAATTCTAGATGTATGTAGTATCTTCATAAAAGTCCAGGAAAACGCCTGCTGTTTTCACTGTCATTTCCTCTGAGATGTTGCTGCATTATAACAGCCACAGTTGCCTGGACAAATTTTCTTGGTTTTTCTTTATCCGCTTCTAAACCTCCCCTTCTGCAAGCCATTTTGTTTTGATTAGACTTATTTATGTATTGTTCTCTCTCGAAGGTTTTGGTTGTAATCTTGATCTGAGTTTTTAGTTTTCCTCGTTGTTGTGCCCATAAGCCCATTAGCAGTGCTGCCATTTTTCCGGTGGCTGTGTGAAAATTTACCCAAGGTTGCTAATGAAAACTTGTAATTTGAGTATGAGAATGCATGACCAAATTGGTACATGAAAATTTTTGTTACTCTCTTGTGTGTTGCTGAGTTGGGGAATTTTTGTTAATCTTTTGTGTTGCTGATTAGGGAAATTTTTGTAACTCTCTTGTGTGTTGTTGAGTTGGGGAATTTTTGTTAATCTTTTGTGTTGCTGATTAGGGAAATTTTTGTAACTCTTTTACATAACGGTTCTGTGAAGAACACATGATATATTGACCTTTTACTGCCTTTACTAATAAAAAGCTAAGTAAAGAAGTAATAAGAGTAGTATTAGGCCCTACTAAACTAAATTGAATGGAGAAATGAAAGTAGGGCTTTAATGTACACTTGATTTTCCAAGCTGATTTGACCGTTCGATCTATGATTTGCATTCATGGATGTTGATAAGATTCTTCCATTTAAATTTAGCATCTTAGGATAGCGTAACCATAAAGTTAAGGGTGAGGTTCAAACGACAAAAGGTTTGCGGTGGATATGAATGACTAGCTGTTCAATGTTTTTGTTTTGGATTCACTCTAGCCAATTTTTTTTCTACCAAATCGCCCCTTCATTTTTTTTGTTTGTCTCGTGTTCTTCGTTACTCGTTTCGGAATTCAAAATTTAAATCTCACACAAATGTATCACTTCAGTATGTTTCAGAAGTCAAAACTCAAATGTTAAATCTCAGACACAAATGGTAAGTCCTATCCCTCCCTCATCGTTTGACATGAAACACCTGAACAAAACTTGCCAAACCACAGAAACTTCAATGGATCCTCTTCAATATTCCAGTTAACAATTACGCTTATGCTTTATTTAGTACTAGTATATAATGTCATCACATTTCATGTTGCAAGATCCTAATGTTGAGCTTTCAAAGACTTCAAAAACCTCCTTTTCACCTTGAGAACTTGGCAAAACTCCCCATCATACAGACCAATGATACACAATTTCTATGGTTAGGTAAATCAAAACAAAATATGAGAAATGTTAGGATTTTCATCATTCTATGGCTTTTGAACCTGGACAAAAACATATCCTCTATTATATTTCCGGGTTACGTATATCCAAGACTAGTTTTCGCTCACCTGAAGCTACAAGGACTTGGATGTTCCTACAAGGGTAGCCACTACAAAGTATATGAACCTTTTAAAACCTAGCCTAATTTCAGATATGAAAAAACAAAATTGCATCTCATTTCGACTATAGCTTATATTTAACAAGATATCAAAAGATTACCCTGCCAAGAATTTATAGAAGTAGCAACTCAGCTTCTCATTTCAATCCATTGAAATGTCCTGCCAAAGGTTTTCATATACTGGAGAGGGAAGATGGATCATTTACAATGCATAGACTCGACTCTCGAGGGGTATTTTTTGAGGACAAAATGGGTGTTCTCTGATGAGATTGCACAAAATAACCTTAATGATTCCTGGGATGAACATAAGAACAGTAAAAAGATCGAAATTTGCAAAAAAAAGATGAATGAGTACATTAAGGTAACATAAGTTTTACAAAATATTACAGTTACAATATCAACATAGTTTAGCTTTTGCTACTGAGCCAAATATAAAGTTCCTCACTTGTAACAGATTCTGGCAGATGGCATTGTGACACACACGGGTGCATATTTCTTCTTAGCTTCTGGTGATCCCCGTTTTGGCTCCTCAGCCATTGCAATTTTGGCAATGGAGCACGCCGCAGCAGCTGCAGCAGCAAACATCAGATCCCTTCTCTTTGAGCCGGTCTCTTCCTCAGAGTCGGCTCTAGTTTCCGACACTGGCCTCATGGCCTTGGCCATCACAACACCACGACGGGCGGGGGTCGATGGTTGTTTCGAGGCGGTGACGCCGAGGAATGAGGGTGTCATTGTGATGGAAGCCATGGATTACTTTCTATTTCCTCTTTGCTGTTTTCACCTGCACAAAATTTGCTTAGTCTAGCTCTAGCATGCAAGTTTGGAAGGAGTTAACTTTTATGTCATGTTGTAAACAACAAAAGGTCATGAATCAATGGCATAATATCCATTTCCTTATCCCAATAAATTGATGTGGACAAATGGATGATTGCCATGTGTTTGCGTTTATCTTTTCTAAAAATTGGTGGTTCCAGGCTCCTGCCTAGAATAAGGCAGTAACTTTATTCTTTGGACTCCAGTGGATGTGGATTTAACGCAATACTGATATAAAAACTGTGCTGCGTTAACTATCATTACAGGAACTAATACAACTTCAATTACAGCCATAATTCTTAAAGCCCCGAGTCTAATATTACTCAGACACGTATTGAGTGTCTACTCGGATACGGGTGTCCAAGTATCCGACTCGGCTATTTTGTAGAAAAAGTCAAGTTTTTAGTTTAAAATGAAGTATCCAAGTAAAGTGTCGTGCGACACGACACGACACGACGCCCCGTTTTTGAGGTAAATGAAGGTGTCGAAATAACACTGCTAATAACTTTTAAAAGAATAAGTAAATTAGCAGGATGAAGGGGCAAATAATTACATAATCACAGCCTTTACATAATCACAGCCTTAGCTTTGGCACAAGAAAAATACTCCCTCCTTTCATTAGAATTAAAGGCCGGGAAATTGTTTTTTGGCACCCTTAATCAGATGAAATAAAAAAAAAAAAGATACGGGAGCCTTTGGTTATTTGGAGAGGAGAGAGATAGAGAGAACTCGTGTCCCAAGAAGGGAAAGTTTCGGTGATCTTGAAACATACGGACAAGGGAAGTATATTTGTTATAACAAATTAGAGGGAGAGAAAAATAAATAACGACATGGCCTATTTGTATGCAAAACCTACTTGGTTAAATTGGTAGTTGTCTCTTCAAATACCATAAATAGGATTCTAAATCTGAGGTTGAGATTATTGAGATGCGAAGGGCCTAGGACGCTTGAGTGGAAATGTTTCCTGATTCCGAAAAACTGATCCTTGGTTATCCTTGATCTCCTAGGTCCTTGAGGAAAGAGCTAGGAGAGATCTCAATTTACCTTGCAAGAATCATATTATCATCTACACAACATCAAAGAAACCAACAGAAATCAACAGCACAAGAGTACTAGGAAAGCATAGCATCTATGATAGAATTATGCGAAACATTAAATCTTGATAGGTTGTGAAACTAATGCAAACAATTCTTCAATGATATAAAGCAGTAAAAGTGTCCTCATTTGAAAGATTTGAGCGGCAATCTTCATCACAAGGGACTAACACGACATTTTGCACAGCTCACATATCAAGTCTTAATGACGTGAACTCCAATGACACCAAATGAACCATCAAGCCATGAACGATAATCTATGGTAGGCTAGACATCCCATCTTCAAGCACAGAATAGGTGACTGTCTGCTACTTTAGAAAAGAGGCAAGATCATTTGCCTCACAATCATGCATCACTTGTCCTATGCAAAGATGACGGTGATACTTATAGAGAAAGAGCGTCACTAAGATTTTGAACTATTGGCAACTCTAAAACTTTCAAGCTTCAAAGAAACAAGAAATCTCATTATATCTCGAAGAATAATGATACACGCCACAACTGTTACTTTGTTACCATATACAAGATGAAGGATGGTGCTTACCTACTTGGCAGAGATTGAGAACACATACATTATCTATTACTAAACAACACCAGCTTTATCGTGCTTTCACATAATTAAACAAATGTGCAACAAAGATTGAGAGAATCACAGGACTTTATGTTCACTTTAATAATCAAAGACTGGACTACCCAAATACTTGTATAATTACCATTTAGCAAACTAAGAGAAATTGATACTTCACGGGTGCGTACAAGCTTAAACAAACAATGCCATTAATAGAACAAGAGAAGAAATGTTTTGAGTTTACTAGATAAAGGATTCATGCAATTTGACCAGATGGTACTGCCGAAGTTTCCAATTTCACCAAGAACCTCATTTCTTTCTGTTACATAGAAAGATCACATATATGGTCAAATTTTTTTAACGTGTAGTTATGGTCACTAATGGAACAAGTGAACATATAAATAAAGATTCTTCCTTCCAACAAAAAGAATATAAATAAAGATTCAGACAATTTAAAAGAACTCTATCAATTGAGATTGCAATTTTACACTAAAGCAAGTATGATAATAATACCAAAATTAACATCACTACATACAAGTCTTCCTGAGATCAGGATATACTTCTAAGAGGATCTCTATTCTATGTGGCTTAATAATTCCTAAACTCGGTTCCTAAGATTTCTCTATATGCTAGAAAATGGAGCATTGACTTTCTAATTTCTTGTGAAGGATCCCACTTTGTGACGCTCCATAAGGGAAATCCATATTGGTTACTGGAGTCTCAATTACATCGTTTACTTTGCAGACAGAGCCTTCAATTGTTCAAGAATAGCTAGTGAAAGTTGTTCATCCACTAAGGCAAGCTTAGGGCAGTTGGAGTTTGCAGTAGATGCATTGGCATCACTTTGAACAGTCTGGTCAAGAGAAGATTCAGGAAAATCCTGACATTCTGTTTTGACCACTGTAAAAGGCTGAAGACCATGAAGTTCTTGCTTGTTCATGGGAATATCAACATTTGGTTTGACAGAAGAATACCCGAAAGGAGTTTCTATAAGCCCCAAAGCAAAAGCTTCCACTGATTCCACAAGTGGAATAGATGGGTTTCTCATGACTTCAGAGATACAGGAATCATCAAGTATAGCAGTAGGGTATGACTCTTGTTCTATTTGGTCAGAAACTTCAGGATAGACAACAAACTCTTCCACCAACCACGGGCTAGTTATGTTTGGGAGTATAAATTCTTTCCCAGGAAGATCAAGACCTTTAAACATTTTGTCACCACGAATCTGTGACTAACCAGCCGCGTAGAGAAAGAAGGCTATTGTGCAGGAGAAGAGTAGCGGCTATTTTGGAGTTAATCAAATTTAAGACAAAAATACCTAGGAATAATTGATGAGGCCGCCCAAAGGACCGGATCCTCTTTTTAACCTATACATGAATTATAAATATTACCAAATATAAACTTCATCAAAATGATTCTATGCAGCAGTTATGAATGATGATAGGTCCCTAAATAACCAAATACAATGTTTTTGATGGATGGTGCGCTCCTTGGAGATTCTCCGTATATGCTTAAGTATGTACACAACCTACATATGGTAAAACTATTGCGTTGTTCCCGGTTACCAGTCTTCGCCCACGAAAATCCATTCATGCTCATATACTCGAAGCTCAATATCACCGGTTGGCTACTGGTATAAGGAGGTGTGAAGATAACAAATGGCGATAAATTTGGCAATATATCTCAATGCCAAAGCAGCATATGCTGGAAAACTAAAATCCGTAAGGATTTTATCCCATAACCACTATTTCCTAGATTAAAATTATGTATGAACATAAATTGACCATAGGCCTGAGTAACCGCCTTAATCCATTGTACTATAATCACATAAGATATCAGGAATGACCATTCCAATTGGTGGCATCATGCACGCAGCTCTATCCTACAGAAGCTGTTTTTTCTTATTGATTTTGTTTATTTTCAACATAAGCATTCAGGCAATGCATTTATACCCTGGAGAGTTTCGGTTTTTCAGATTACCTATTATAAAGGTATGTTATTCATTAAATTCTCTTAGTAGGCTAGTACTCTTTCAAGAAAGTTCCCCATCCACTAGGGAGTAAAGGGGTCACTTATGACTTATGAGCGCAAAGTATTCCATCTCAAGGATATACATTATTTCATAGTACAAGAATGGGAAAAGAAAATAACATCATTATCCATGAATCTCATAGAGTAGCAAATATTATTCTTTCACTGTGTTTTATGGGCTGTTTCTTTTTCCCCTATTTGAAACATAGGGAAAAGATTACAATGGAGCAGCAATGGTGTGCCTACAATGTCTATATCAAAGACAAAGAAAATCTTGAATGCTGGATGATTGCACTATGTAAAGTTAAGAAACAATTGTTGACCTCTTCTAGTAGCTACAGCACCAAAAAAGAAAAAGAAAAAAAAACGGCACTTCTTATGTGACAACTGGTAACTGACACTTAGAATTGCATGCAAGGAAACAGAATTCAATCCTTAAAATCTGTTTCCACATATTGGTATGCATAAAGACATGATTTACAAACAAAATTGTACAAATGTCTCACACAAGTTCAACTCATTGTTAAGGATAACGTGAACACTAGATTGGCAAATAAAGATAAGAAACACTTCCATGATCCTAATGGACTGGCCGGTTGGCAAGTACCACTGATCTTCAAGGATAGCAAGACGAAAGTGGAATTGGCAACTGAGATTCCTGTATGAACAACGAAAACTTCCTATATAATTCCAAGCCAATCAAACTAAATGTGCAAACAAAATGTATCACTACTCCATCATTGATCTCCTAAACATAGGCCACTTCCATGATCCTGATGACGGAGTGTCAAATACCCCTGATCTTTAAGGATAGCGAGAGGAAAATGACATTGGCAAATAGCAACACAGATTTCATTATGACAAACAAAATATATCCTAAAACTCTTTCCAAACCAATGAAACTAAACGTTGAAATGGTATGCAAATATCAATACTACGCCATTAATCTCCTTACCTTATGAAGGAAAAAGAGTAAAACAATGGGATTTTGAGAAGATATATGCATACCTCCCTCCCACCGGGCAACACCTTCTTATTCTACAAAAGCACTCTGTACGGATTTACTTAGAATCAGAAAAGAAATTCAACAAAAACAACCCAAAACATTTTAAAGAGCTACACATGTGTAATAATACTGCACACAATACCATACTCCATCACCATCCACACACACAAACACAAATTTAAAAAGACTAAAAATTGATCACATTTTGTAAATTTCAAGTTAAGCAATCAAAATTAATAGATTATAACAATATAGAAGTATATCCGAAGATAATTCTATTTTCTATCGAAAAACTTACACCATAAAATAAACTCTAAAGTTGTTAAATCAACTAAATTACATACATTAACTAGTATCATCATCCATGAAAGACAATCAACAAAATGGCAATGTACTAATCTAGCTCAACTAGACCTTGAAAATACGAGGGATTGAGGAAGTCCTAGTTCGCGAATCAAGTGACATTTTCGTAATAAAGACCAAACAATATACACTCAATATGATTGAATATGCAGCCTATGATATTGAAATTCTCCTTCATCATATTTTTTTTCAAACCCTTTGATTTTCTTAGTGCATACAATTATACAAATATACTATATACAATATTATAAAAAGTGAAAAAATTTGAATATATAATAATAATTATATGGTATCAAGAACTACTTAGAAGATAATTAACGTTAATGGAATTGCAATAATTGGGTTAATTCACATGAAATCATAGTTTATAATCTAGACTATCTACCTCTGACTGTAATTAAAATTAATTACTTTGAATGCTAATCAGGTGGCTGCATTTCTGATTCTTCGCTGTAAATTAAACCTGAAAAGAAAAAAAATGAAATTAAGCTTTAATATTAACAATGGTTATTCAAAAAAAAAAAATATTAAGCTCAAAAAATTACAGAAGAGAAACACAAAAAAAGGAGAATTAAGCTTAATCAAAGACCTAATCTTTTTCCTGATATAGGTAATTTAATTAACTGAAATTACCAGAGAACATTTACAAAAATGTGGAATTTGATTGCGAAAATTCAAGAAATGGAAAGAACAGGGAACGATGAGTTATTGGGAATTTAACCGCAAGAATTTTACTGTGTCGTTTCGGTAAGGTTTTTTTTTTTGGGTGAAAATCCAGTGTCCGGTATGGGTCACGGTGAAGTGGTTTGTTAATTTAACTTTAATTTCACTCCTTATAAGTTCACATAAGATCTAATTGAGATTGATAAGGTCTAATAAATTTAGTTCAGCAAAGGTAGAGTCGACACTCTCATAAGAAAAAGGTCTAATATATTTAGATAAGGTCTGATAAGGACTAATAAGTTCTAATAAGTTGAATTAAGTTTAGATAAAAGTAAGTTGAATGAATCATAGCCGCCTATATTGTGTTTTTCTTAGAGTTTATGCCGACTGCGGACATAAAGTCTAGTGTGGGAGAGGAAGGATTTCACATGAGTTTCACGAGTTTAGGTGTGTGAGGTGCAATGTGTATTATACGTAGGGATGATTAAGTCGAGCGAAGTCGGTTTAGCGTGTTTGAGCTAAACTTGATAAGTATTGTAATTGTTTGGGATATGGCTCGAGCTCAAGATAGCTTTAAATTTCTTGTTTGGGCTAATATCGTTAAGCATTTTTGGTTGCGTGAGCAAATGCTCACTTACGTTTTGAGCTCGCCTAAACTCAAACGAGTTTGCATAAATGAATGAGCTTTTAAACTCCACCTCTTTATAATTAAAGCAATAATTCTTTTTTTTTTTAAAAAAAGAAACAAACCATCCTAATTAACTATTAAACCTTATATGCGTTGCTAAAAGTTAAAAATAAATCAATCTAAATAGTAAACCCAGATATAGTCCAACTACCAAGATGTGCAAATCTCTCCAAACTTTCAAATCCTATACATAAGCAATGGATATCTTGCATCTAAATTACCAAAAAAAAAAAAAGCCCTCATATTCATAACTGAATTTCTATACATCGCCCAACAATTACTTAAAATCGCCTAAAAAATAGTTAAAATTACCTCTATAACCTTCTCCCTTTTTTTCTTAAATCATCACCACCCACCTGCTGCCAAACACCCACCACCACCACCACCATTTCAAATCCGAAGACATTTTCTTAAACAACCTAAACTCTCCTCTCTTCATCTTCTCCACCATTTCCTCCAAATCACCATTTTCTCCATTAAATGGTAAAAACCATATACATAAAACATACAAAATAACACCACATGACCATACGTTAGCCTTCGCACCATATTACCCTCCACCTCTTCCTGTCGACATTAACAGTTCATTTACAAAAAATAAAATAAAATGGGATGTTTAATTTGAAGGCTGAGTGCAAGTACACTCAAAAATTTCCCCAAGTTTCACATAATTATATCAGGGAATATAACAACAAAGTTCATCCAACGCATTTGATGTTAGCGAAATTTTTTTAGGCTTGGGCGAACGTCTACGGTGGACGTTCACCCCATGGCCGGAACGTCTGGCCTGGACGTTCCGGCCATGGGTGAAATGTCCACCGCGGACGATCGCCCCATGGCCGGAACGTCCAGGCCAAACGTTCCTGCCATGGGGAGAACGTCCACCGCGGACGTTCGCCCAAGCCTAAAAAAAAATTGCTGCAGAATGAAGTTCGGAGCTTTCTTTCCCTACGACTTACAGTGCCAATGAGGGTAATGATGCATAGGAGCTGCACATACATTATCTAGTTAAGCTTTGTATAGATTACATTAGAAGTAGGTCCTGTTCATGACCCCATCATTAAATTGTAGAAAGTTGTGGGCAGGATATAAGCCTTTTTAGCGAACCTGCTATTCCTTTTTGGTACTAGGAGGCGGTTTTTTACAAAGGTTTTCTTGTCAAGTGTATAGAATCTGGGAGAATTTCTGTAATCAGCGATGTTGGCCTGTGGCCTGTGAAAGTCATCTTAGCTTAATTCACCAGTAGCAGTAGCATCTGCTATCATGCTCTTATATTTTTGTATTGAAGATTTTTGGAGCAAGAGGTAATAAAAATGGTGTCATTTGCTTCTCGTTGCTCAGCAAACTTTGCTCTTCAAATAATAATTTTAGGATACAACTATTAATATGGCACTAACTAGGAGCAAATTTCAAGAAATCAGCACATTAATCATACCATTAAATAATAAAACCAAAGTTAGTTCATTCGAAAAACATTCCAATAAAAGGCAGACACCAGTTACATTAATATGGTGTCATTAATAGTATGTGGGTGATGGTGGTGGTTGGGGGAGGTAGGTGACGGCGGTGGAGGGTCACAGGTGGCAGTGGAGAGGTAGGGGATGGTGGTGGGGTGGTGGATGGTGGTGGGGTGGTGGATGGTGTGGAAAAGAGGAAAGGGTAAAATAGTCATAAAAAATGGATTTATGGCGATTTTAAGTAATTTTGGGGCGATAATTAACAAACCTCTATTCATAAAGAGCCATATATGCACCCCCAACAATCTTAGAAGATATGAAAAAAAACGACTGACTATGTGGATCATCGGATGTAGACTATTCGTTTTATTAGAAAGCTTACTGCGAGGAAGCCCTCCATTACACTAGCCTTAAGTTAATGACAGGCGTAAACAAGAACATTCGTCTAATAACAGAAAAGTCATAAAGCTAAGGTCTTCTCCTGTCGTCAATCTTATTAGTCGTTGTCTCCACTAGCTGTAGAGCGAAGCAAGGCATTCCAGCTAAAAGCAGCAGCACCTAGAGCATCCCGTCTGAAGGCCGAGGACAAGAAAGCAAGTCTGCTGGTTTGAAAGGGCTAGCTAAGATAGACAGCTAGGGGCTAGCTAAGACAGACAGCTAGGGGCTAGCTAAGACAGACGGCTAGGCGAAAGCCAAGGAAAGCTAGTCCGACACATGCTGACTGTCAACGAAAAAAAATCAACTAGCAATGTCAGCTTCTAAAAGTTTGTGATCTGAATAAATATTTCCTTCCAAGGCCAAGGCCAGTTCTTAAAGTTCCGGAGTTCCATTGCATGAATGAATCCGGCTGGAAAGAAAGACCTACACCTACTATCGCTTACAGCGCCTTCTTCTTTTTTATTTCATAAAAAAAGTAAGCTTGGGTTCCAAACCTTTTGATATGCGGTCTTGCTATTCTTTGTTTGTCTTGTGCCTGCGCTATCAAGTCACGTGCCTAGCTTCCAAAGAATGAATAAATGAATACGGTAGAGGAGCGAAAGTAGCCGGCGACAGTGTAAAGCTATAAGGTGTGAGCAAAGCTCACACACACCGGCTGATAGAGGGCAAGATCACATTCACTTGCTTGCCGCCCGGCTCCATAGTCAAAAAGTAGAAAGTAGGCCCGCTCCCATAACCACACGGGAGGGTAAGGCATCCAGTTAAGGATGGATGATTACGCTTCTTCGCCTTTGACTTTTTAATAACCAAAAAAAATCCTAACAATATAAATATTTATGAAAAAAATTACAAGTATTAATCAAGTTGTTCATGAATATTAAAAAGTAAAATATGAAGGTATTTCGTACGCGTTCATTTACTAACACAAGCTTGATTTTTTTTTTTTTTTTTTTTTTTTGCATTTGTTCATCTACTCAAAGAACGATTTCGACTAAACTTTGACCATGTCCATATACTACCTCATCAACCAACTTTGTTAAGCTATCTCGCGTTATTATATATAAAAATATATATATATATATAGTCAAGTAGGATCTTGTTAGATTCTTCTCAATGCGAGGATTCCAAATATCCAATGTTATAATTTTTACTTACCACTAATAAGATAGATAAACGTTAAAAAAAATCGTCTCGACAAGTGTGAAAAAGCAAATGATGCAACTTAAAGAATACAGAGGTAATACTAGAGTTGATCAACTCCAGCCCGACCTGGGCCGATTTTTGGGCGGGTTGGGCAGTTTTATTGGCTTGCGGTCTGGTCCGGCCCGATTTTTTTGCTTTGGGCAAGCCAAAAGACTTTTTAGTCAATTTTTTTTGGCCCGACCCAATTTTGGCCTGAAGCCCGCTCCTTTGAGTTCGAAATAGCGGGCTTTGGGTACAAAATTTTGCCCAACCCGATCAATGAACAATTTTTTTTAAGTGCGGCCCTTCCCAAACCCGCCCCAACCCGACATATGATCACCTCTTAATAGTAGTTGTTCAAAAGTAAATCATAAACATATCTTTTTTTTCTCTACTCACCCCACCCAACTACCAAGACCCAACTCTAAAACCCTAACCCTAGGGCCTAGCTCTTATTCATTCCATTTTCCATTATTCACGGTTAAACTTCTTAAACCCTAATTTCTTCTTCCTTTCTCTCTCATCTCCATCTATGGCGCCCCCTGGAAGAGGTAAACTACTTTCGCAATTCAATTAATGTTTCTCCTTTCCCTTTGTTCTATATCATCTTAGTAATTTCTGCATGTAATATTACTCCAATTCAATATATTCCTATAAAATGTAAGTTTTCTTGAAAGGCTATAAAATGTAAGTTAAAATAGGTTAATTTGGTTGTAACTACCTTTCTTATATCAAAGCTTTGAAATTTTTGATAAACATAAAACCAATAATTTGGGAACAATAAAGGTAGAATTTTTTTTAGAGGTACAGCAAAGGTTGTCAATTCAATGAAAAATTATGAAAAAACTAATAATTTGGGAATAACAGAGGTAGTTAAATTACTAAAAATTGTGAAAGATAGTTATTTCAATATTGTATTATCGTGATATAAGAAAAGTAGTTATTTCAATATTTTGATATAGGAAATTCAATATTTTGATATAAGGAAGGTAGTTAAAACTAAATTTTCCTTATAAATATGTTAAATTTATTGGATTAATACTGGATTGCAGGAGGAAGAGGCGGTTTCGGAGGACGTGGAAGAGGAGATGGTGGAGGTAGAGGACGAGGTGGTGGTGGCCGAGGATTCGGCGTACGAGGAGGTGGTCGTGGAGCTAGTGGCGGTCGTGGTAGAGGAGGAGGTGGTCGTGGTGGCAGAGGTGGAAGGGGAGGTTTCAAGGGTGGTGCCAAAGTGATGGTAGAGCCTCACAGACATAAGGGTGTTTTTATTGCTAAGGGTAAAGAAGATGCTCTTGTAACTAAGAATATGGTGCCTGGTGATTCTGTTTACAATGAGAAGCGTATCTCTGTTCAGGTAACGTCTTATACGTTTTTTCCGATCTTTTGTTTTCATGGATTCGACATTCGTGTTGGTTAGTATTGGTATTGCTTGTTATGCATTGGCTCTGTTGTGTTTTGAGAAATATTATTCCTTGTTGTCAGGAATGTATCTACGGTCCTAACGGCGACCGATCGTTTTATGTTGGATATTTAACTAGTTGTATATTGAGTTGCAAATGTTAGTATACTGAATTGCAAATGTCTTACTCCAAAGCCTTGCAATTGTATTAGGATATATAGTACTTACGACATTAGTGATATGGATATACAACATTTGCTATTAATAAAAAATGTTAGGTTCGAAGAAAAGTTCCTAATGATTAGGATCGAGGCAACTTGTTTTGAGAAAGATGCTGATAGTGTAAAATTCTTTTTTGTGAGGAGTGCAAGTGAGTACCAAGTCTAACTGTGCTTTTTAGACTACTATTTGAAGCATGGATGCTGTAAGTCTTTCGATTGAATATTTCATATACTCAGGGATGTTAGTTATGCTCCCAATAAGTTGAAAATATTGGTGAAATTGTCTCCAAGACGAACTTATAAGTTTTTTGAAAGAAGTACCTACTCTTGCAGATTTATACTTATTTATTGGTTATTGATTATTTGGTTCTCCTTAATGAATAAAGTTTAGGAGCATGCTGTTTTTTCTAATCTATATTTCAAGATGGTCATTCATTGGGCAGTAATTGCTGAAACTGCATTTCTTACTCTTGGCACATCCTCTGTTTTCTATAAGATAGGATCCCTTTCTGCTCAAAAAATACAAAATTAATCGCAGTTTCTGCTGTTAGTTCTGCGTAGCATTTAGTTGTATCTTACTTTTTCAGAGCTGTTTGTTTAATTGTATTTCTTTTATCGCAGCAAGAAGATGCAACAAAGATTGAATACAGGGTCTGGAACCCTTTTAGGTCAAAGTTGGCAGCTGCTATTCTTGGTGGTGTTGACAATATCTGGATTGTAAGTATTTTGTTGCTTTAGTTCGATGAAAGGGTTGCTTTTCATGTTGGTGTTTTGTCTCCTTTATTAATGGGACTTCATTGTGTTTGTCTTTGCAGCAACCGGGTGCACGGGTCTTGTATCTTGGTGCTGCTTCTGGTACTACTGTGTCACATGTTTCAGATCTCGTTGGCCCTGTAAGTGGCATGTCAAATATAGGATGACTTAGCAATATATGTGCTTATTGTTGAAATAGGTTTGATCTAAATACTCTCTTGGCAGGAAGGCGTTGTTTATGCAGTTGAATTTTCACACAGAAGTGGTAGAGATTTAGTTAACATGGCAAAAAAAAGAACTAATGTCATTCCTATCATTGAAGATGCTAGGCATCCGGCCAAGTACAGGATGTTGGTTGGCATGGTTGATGTAATCTTTTCTGATGTTGCCCAACCTGATCAGGTTCTTTTCTCATCAATTTAGTATTGTTTGAGTGGTGATATCATTTTCCATCTTTGTATATACTTCTGCTTAATTTATAAGTACCAAGCTCTTCTATATCTTGTTGATGAATTTGGGACTATCATAGACATCTTGATTACCATGGTGAACCTTGCTTAAATGAAGTGAATTGGAATGTTATGTGAAATATCCTTAGCACTCTAACTTGACCATAAAGTGTTATTAGATAAATTAGCTCGTTTTTGGCTTTGGATTTGGATTTGCGTAAGCACGTTTATATTTAATATTTCTTCTCCTCAAGCTTACATTTTGTCCTAAGTCAAATGTTCTTCTGCTCTGTTCAAATCTATATCTAGCATATGATGATTTCTTCGGATTCCCCTTCAAGACTTGATGGATGATGTGAACTCCGAGTATCTGATGCGCAAAATTGTTTTTGTAATCCATTTGTTTATAGTTTTGATATTTGCGCTATTTGCGAGTTATTTTTTGGAATCTCCCTTGCAACACTCCATGGTTAAGACCTGAATCAATGAGTATGCGATGAATTTCTTGGATTCTCCTTTTCTGTATTTCTGAAATTTGCACTTCACTACTGAGTTTTTAGGGGTTCCCATGTTAAACTTTATTGTTAATGTAAATCCTCAACTGTAGGAGTATCTGTGAGTTTCTGTGATTTCTTCCCTTTTAAGACCAAACTTTAAAGTATCTGATCCACCAAATTGTTTTGTTTATGGTTCAAACTAATTATTGTGGACTATTAGAACAGATTTTCCCTTTCAAGACACAATATATACTGTACTCTTGACTGTTGCAGTAAGAGTAACTCATGGACTCAACTCATTTTTGTTTTTGTATGCGTCGTGAAGTTTTGAGCTATATTCTTTGAGCTTGTCATATATTCCCTTTAATGTTCAATGGATGACGTCTTAGTTACTACAAAATGTGGGGATGCTGTTTTTATTATCTGCTACACCT
Organism: Beta vulgaris subsp. vulgaris; assembly: GCF_026745355.1. Classification (NCBI taxonomy): domain Eukaryota; kingdom Viridiplantae; phylum Streptophyta; class Magnoliopsida; order Caryophyllales; family Amaranthaceae; genus Beta; species Beta vulgaris. Next base: position 63,871,939 of record NC_079205.1, on the reverse strand, counting down.
AAAATCACTTGGTGTACCTTTGATATAAATTTATCAAAGACTAGAGTAGATTTTTGTTAATTGTTGCAATTTCTTTTCAATTTTATTTCCTTGACCATTTTGTTTGTTTGATGGTTTTGAAACCGGTAATAACTATAGGAAGTTGTTTAGCGGCCGGGTCTGCACCGTAAACATTGCTGGTTGTGTCAGTGTCGTTGCTGCATATTATTTTGTAGTATGTTTTGAGGTGCCATGCAATGACATGTTTCTTGCATTGGTTAAATATGTGATTTGATGACATTTTGTCACTTTATGATGTGTTCTTCCTAGGAAACCTCAGTGCAGTGTATTTTTGGGCTGACATTAGCAAATTTTTTGCTCGCAGGCTAGAATTATGGCACTCAATGCATCATATTTCCTAAAAACAGGGGGCCACTTTGTTATATCAATCAAGGTTTGTTCTTTGCATTATACGAGTTTATACGCCTTCAAGAGTTGGTTTGATCTTAGATTTTGTCCTCAGTACTTCCTATATGCTGAATTGTTGCTTCCAAATTTCAGGCTAACTGCATTGATTCAACTAGTCCAGCCGAGGCAGTATTTGCAGCAGAAGTGAAGAAGCTACAACAAGAGCAGTTCAAGCCGATGGAGCAGGTCACTCTTGAGCCATTCGAGCGCGACCATGCTTGTGTTGTGGGTGCTTACCGTGTGCCCAAGAAGCAGAAGAATGCCGAGAAGTAGGGCACTCTAGTTCTTTCATCATAAGTTTATTTAGTATAGGTTGCAATTTCCGTCAACTATTTGTACAAATTAGTTGAATCAGGTGAGACATTGGCGAAGTGTTATTTTGATGTAGTTGGATCATAAGTCGTAGAATTTTTCGCATTAAGAGTATTTCTTAACTTTGCTTAACCTTTTTTTTTGTGTACCACTTTCTATAATGATTTGGTATGCATCTGATTTTTCAATTCTCAGATGCGTATTCATTCTCTATTATTACAGTTCTTTCAGTTGCACTACAGGAATTAGTATGTTTGCCAACGCATAATTTTGAGCATTAATTTGATTGTTTACAAGTTTTTGTGCAAAAAAACTTGTAGAAGTAATAAAAAGTTGATATTATGTATATGTGTAAAAAAAATCAAACAATAGCTTGAATATATATTTCTCTTAATTGTAACTAATTCAGGATGGTCAAAATAAAGTTTATGAATAGTATTAAAAATCAATATGGTACAATTTTGAAATTGGAGGTCGTATTTGAAGATTTCGACTTATTATCATTTTCTTCGTGACTTCAAATAGGCTTATGTTAATTGTCAAAATTGCAAGTCTTGTGTAGGATTGCTTTACGATAGTTTTATTTTGTGATCTTATAATAAATAATTGTAAGAATGTCTTATATGATTTGTAATAGAAAATGTGTTAAAAACCATGCATCTTCTACAAGATTTGAATTTACAACCTTATATTGAAAAGATAAAGTTCCTACCAATGACATGGAGTAATACTACTATATCAACAAGCCTTTTCAATTTTTACCTCCTAAGAAAATCTACACAAAACCAAATAATATGCAACTACCCACTAGTAGACATGGTTATTGGACAGAGTAGTCCAATAGTTAAAGGGTTAGGGTCAAATTTACAAGGCTTTTATTGTATAGGGTTTTATTGTAATTTGTTCAATGCGGAATAAAATCAATGAAGTAATAAAGATGAGAAAACAATAAAGAAGACAAAGAACACAAGGATTTACATTGTTCAGTCAAAATAGACGTACATCCACAAGTGGGGGATTAGAGCTTCTTCACCGTAATGGAGAAAACCAGGGAGAATAATACAAGAAGTCCTAAAAATACTAGAGGCTAAAACTGTTTCAAAAGTTATGTTAAATAATGAACACCAAAGGAAGCCTTTTATAACACGAGGAACCCCATACAAAACCCTAAAAGATAAACCATAAAACGGAATAACTCAAAAACGCGTAAACCCAGCCGCCCGATTAGGCGGGCGACCGATCGGGCGGTCAATTCTTCAAACATGCTTGCGTCTCGAGCCCGATCGGACAACGTCCGACCGGTCATAATTCACGACGGACACCCGATTAGATGGGCCTGCGAAAACAGGATCTGACGAGGTTTAAAGGCACCAAACTTAACATAAAGTAAATAAAATGATGTAAAATAGATAGTTAACATCAAATTAGACTTTAAAGTGCAAGATATAGGTAAATTGAAAATTCACAACCGAGGCTATGACCGGAGGTAATAAGTAATTCATTATTCAAGATTTGAGCATCATTTCCATCATCGAGAAAAGATAAAAACACATGGTTACTTAAAAAAGTGTTGAACAATTTGTATATATTTTATATATCTATCTCAATCATCAGTATCTTACTATGATTCAAATATTTACAGACATTATTAAGTACCGTACAATAAGGTCAAGTTGCCTTTATAATTAAAATTTGTCAACCATACATGCTGTTAATTTGAAATGCTATACAGTTACCCAAGCAGTAATGAGTAACACGTACTATTCTAATGTGGTAATACTATATAGCTCTTCAAAATATCTTAAAATTACCAAATATATATACCCATAGTATAGTCTTAATATTTGTATTAACCTATTATGTATGAAGAAACCCCTTTGTTAAAAGCGTGATTATGGTTAATATAATAGCCTTTTTTTTTAAATAGAGACGTCTCAGACAATTTAGGAGATCTGTGTTATGTATTAAACATGTATGAGCCTTATAGGGATGTAAAACAAATCTCTGATTCCGTAATTTTTTATATTAAAAATGGTTGAACATGAATTATTCTTAAATACTTCAATGTTGTTTTCATTTTTAGCAAAGAGACAACTTAGATTTAAAATAATATATAGTAAAGATATACCAAAGATAAAACTAGAATAAGCTATGAAATATGAAAAAAAGTATATATATTAGAAGCAAAAATTATGGATTAACAAATGTATTTTCGATCTATACTCAAAGAACCTAAAAGTAAGAAAACAAAATATAGATGGGACCTCTAAAATTGGGGATCCTGAACGATTGCTCACTCTGCTCATGTGTATGAGACCCCAATCGCACGAAAAATCCGCTCATTTTGACCTGAAATAGCGGGCTTTAGGCACAAAATTTTGGCACGAAGTTTGACACGCCACGACTATTGGGCAATTTTTAGGCCCGGCCCATAATCACATCTACAATATATATAATATTTAATGCTGATATGTACTTGTATTCTCTAAATTCAATCTTATGAATATTACTCATAAAAACATCCAAGAGTCAGATTTATACTTATGTATAAGAAACATTCAATAAATTGCAAAAAACAAAAACGCACATAAAATACTCCAACTATATGGTCCTTTAACGTAAAACTGATACCATATACTAGTAACTTATTATAAGATATAACTATGTCTATAATATAATAACCTAACAAGTCCCACCTAAATCTTTCTTTTATTACAAGGATATCTTCATCAAACTATATAATTTATTACACCTATCTAACACCTAACAACACATAAAAACATAGTTAAATTTAAATCACATCCACGTGTGAAGTATCAAGTAATTAGGACAATCATATAGGACAAATATCAACTGAGGTTGGCGTGAGTGGTTAAGGACCTCTCGCTTCTTAACTAAGGTCTCGGGTTCGAGCCTTGGGTATGGAAAAAATTCCAAATGAGAGGGATGTTGCCCTTTGAGATACCCATGCAAACTCCCGCAGAAGATTAGTCTACTCGTCGAAGACGGTGGGAAAGTCTTCGTAGTTGGACAAAAACATAGGACAAATCATTTCTTTAGATTAGGTAGAATCACAACGTTCATAATCTACTTAACTAAGGTCAAGCAATAACTCCCACCATATAAGTCATTACCATATCTAATCATTTCATTATATAAATTACAATATGAGTACACTTATTGTTATTATACTATATCTTTGTTTTGTACCCTAACCTATTGACCTTATATATAAAATTACTCCTATATTTAGTACCATAAACTTTATACAGTAGATTTAAAAAACACTATCTTATGTACTATGTGTATGGAGGAAAGTAAAGAAAATTACTTCATTTTACCTAAAATTTAGGAGCGGTAAAAAAGGAAAAAAAAGGTCATGGGAACTTGTTACTGCTTGTAGACTGTAGTTCATGAAATTCACTGAATAACACTTCTTGTTTGAAGAGTTGAAGTTAACCTAGCTAGCTGGCTAGATGGGACCCACAACGGTAAAAATTTCTATGATTGGGGAGTATTATTTACCAAACTCTGTCATTTTTAACTGTATGATGTGCTTGCACAGTTGCACTTCTTCGTCTGCTTTCACTTGGTAAGTAGTGTTTTAGCTCGGAAATAATTGTTGTAATCAGTAGTTATCATTATGCTAGCATTTTCCCTCTTGGAATTTTATTTGTTGTATAATAATTCTTCATATTATTGGAAGTGAAGTATGTGTATGGAATTTGCTAAGGGACACATGCATGCATACATGGTTTATTAGGACCTCATTTTGAAAACTTTTGCATTCTAATAAGTTTACACCAAAGTCCTCTTCTCCCGATTTATTTTCAATTCAGTTTAGTCAGTTAAATTTAATTTACTTCAGTTTAGCTGCAATCAGCTCAATTCAATTGCAATTAGTTACTGTCCGCTCCAATTATAATTTATATTAGTTATAATTTAATTCATTATTCGGTTCAGGTGAGTTTAGTTTAGTTCAGTTGGAATCAATTCTGTTCAATGTGGTTCAGTTGCAATTAGTTCAATTCAATTAAGTTGTTTTATGTCGAAAAAAAAACAACCCCAAGTTGTCCTCTTGCTAATTATTGAAATTTGTAGTTGATTTATCCAATTTAGTACTTGTATTCTTGCATGGTTACGCCTATTTAGAGATGACTAGTGGGCTGATCATATATGCTCGGGAGTAGAATGGACTAATTAGATTATTGGCGTGAATAGCCGAGAGTAGCACTATTATTTTACTAGTTATTAATTGATATCAAGAGTCTTTGACAAAATAATCTCGCATATTTGAGCAGATACCCTTTTCAGTCGGTATCGTGTGGGTTTGTTTCTTTTTCCGATTTCTACTGTCTTCTTAGATAGTTATAGCGGCCCATAGCATTGTTGTTTGCAGGGTCTCGAAATGCTTATTTAAATGGCCTCCGTTACGATGGTTATACATTTTATCTACTTCCTCCGTTTCTTTTTACTCGCTACACTTTTCATTATGGGAAGTTTCACGTTACTTGCTACACTTCTTTTTCTCTCTATCTCTCTCCTCCCACATGGGTCCCTTTTCTTTTTACTCTCTACCTCTCTCTTCTCCAAAAATTGTCTAGGAGTACGTGAAATGAGAAGTGTAGCGAGTAAAAAGAAACGGAGGAAGTACTAGCATTTCTTGACTTCAGCAACCGAATCTACCGTAGTAGTATCTCGATAAGCAGTATAATTTTAATATACTTCCTCCGTTTCTTTTTACTCGCTACACTTTCCATTATGGAAAGTTTCACATTACTTGCTACACTTCTTTTTTGGGCAATAAACTCTCTCTATCTCTCTCCTCCCACATGGGTCCCTTTTCTTTTTACTCTCTACCTCTCTTTTCTCCAAAAATTGCCTAAAAGTCCGTGAAATGAGAAATGTAGCGAGTAAAAAGAAACGGAAAAAGTATAATATATATGAATGTAAGTTTTGACCAACAAGGCAATAACTTAAGGTACGATCATGTTTGTTTTTGAATTTTAAACAAATCTTCAATGATGCATATGCATGTTTTATGTGTAGACATGCACTAAAATTCCATTGCTTCCTTTGTAACCATATTACCAAGCAAAGCATGGACCACGGCACAGAGTTTAAGTGCTGTGAGTACTTACTACAATATCCCCCTATATATCATCATCAATGGTTTTTGGGGATAAATAATCTCATATAATATATATTTATCCTAGTATGGTCCTGAAATATATTTGAAATTTTCATTGACAAAATAATGTAATAGTATATGATAGTACTCCATGACTGTATGAGCTAGCAATTTAAGAGCAAGATGCTAAATTTGGTATGAGTTACCCCATCAAAAAATTTAAGCATTAAATTCAAACATGTTTTGCAAAACGAAACCATGCAGGAGCTTTTTCATGCAGTACTTTACCCTAAAATTAATTATATATTTATTAGGAAATACTCCCATCCGTTTTAAAATATAAGGCACTCACGCTATACAAAAATTTACTTTGACCACAAATATCTCTCATAATATGATTAAAAAAATTATAAAAATCATACCATTCGATTCGTCTTGAAAAATACTATAATAACATTATTTTTTAAAATTTTCTATCAACATATATTGAGAGCAATTAACTGTCAAAGTTCGATCTCGAACATCGTGCGTGTCTTATTATTTATTATTGTTGTATGCTATAGTATTTATTATTATGTCTTATTTTTTGTATCCTAAAATGTTGTGCTTGTTTTCTTTTCTATTAATTTGCTTGGATTAAACTATCCTCAATTTCTACACAAATTTTCTAAAATACTCCTATTTTTCTTTCAAAATATATTCCATATTTATTGTTTTACGCCATCTCAAGAAACATTCATTGCTTTTTGATTTTTTTTAAAGAAAAAATAAAATAAAGAGCTAGTTTCAAGACAACATTATCAAATAAACACTTTCTTAATTTATTTTTTAAAATCCTACTATTCTTTTTATTTTCCTTAATTCCCGTGGAAAATGAAAAGGATCTTGCTAACGGACGCCCCGGAGCGCTAGATAAGAAATATATTGTTGTACTTAATTACTCATATTTATACAAAATAATAGAATAATGTATAATTCCAATGCAAATCATTTAATGTTTTTCAAAAGGAAATAAGGGAACAACATTTAATTCAAATGCATTGCATTGAAATTATATATTATTATATTATTTTATATAAATATGAGTAATTAAGTAGAACAATATATTTCTTATCTAGCGTCCCCGGGGCGTCCGTTAGCTTTGTCAAATGAAAAATAGTATACGCAATAAATACATAGTAGCTACAATTTCTAGTAATGACTAAACCAATATATTTTTGCACCCCAAATGCTTTGTGAATTTGCTGCCACCTCTGGAAATGGAAAAAAATAATAGTCACATATTGGACGTGATTGAGTATTATTTAAAAAGATTTAGGATAGAGAAGATTAAATAGAAGGGATGAGAGAATGATTAGTGGTATTTGTCAGAGCAAAAAAATAAATAAAATGCAAGTGGTCTGCAAAAATTAATTAGTAAAATACGTATCAATTATACTTATGTATTTGATGTGCTTCCACGGCACGTACATTTCAATTATGAAATGTCAATTATTTATTGTATGCTCAATTATACGTAATCAATGTGACTCAGAAACTTTAGTTAGTTGTAATTTGTTGAACTTTGACATCTTTTGTGTCATGTTATTACGACATGGATCCGGACTGATCCTTGCTGAAAATATTACCTTATCATCGATGCACCGTACGTGAGAGTATAAGGATAGCCTAGTGGTATTGATATTACTTTTGATTTCAAAAATTATAAAATCGAGTCTTATTCTTTACAAGAAGGAATTCCTGATTTCCCCCTTCCTTGAAACTTGAAAGGAATTCATTTTATCTTAAAATTAAATCGATTCATTGTGCGTATGCATTTCTAAGAATAATAATTCATTCTTCATAATACTCCAATTTTTATAAAGTTTATCTATTTGGTTGGAATTATGAAAATTTTATATTTATTAAAACTATAAAAGTTCTAATATTACTTGAAAATATATGTCAATAAAATATTGCAAATAACAAGATTTCAAATTATACTATTTTCTGATATAATTATAAGTATATTATATAAATTATCAATAATAACTAAAAATTTCTAATTTTGTCCAAATGAATAATAATTAGGATTATCATTAAGGATTGATGGAAAAAATCATACTCCTTTCGTATCATTTTAATGGTTACACTTTGATATTTTACACTATTCACAAATTTCACTTTGACTATCATTTATGATTTATACGCGGATGAAAATATAGTCATGTGGGATCTTATTAGATTCATCATAACATGTTTTTTTATTAATATGTACTTTTTATAATTTTTACCAATACAGAACTAAAGATATATATCCTCAAAGTTTTGCATTGGCATGCGAGAAAAATGTAAATGTGTAGATTAAAATGAAACGGATGAAGTAGTAATTAGTCTTACCATATTTTAATGTCCTATTATTAATTGATTTATTTTATTATTATTGATTGATTGATTTTATTATTATTATATTATTAGTACTATTATTATTATTATTATTATTATTATTATTATTATTATTATTATTATTATTATTATTATTATTATTATTATTATTATTATTATTATTATTATTACCTTGGTAGTTAAAGTTGTTTCAAACACTATTGCATTTTATTTGTGCAATAGGAGTAATTTACATATTATAAGTTATAACATCATCTCCCCATAATCCATGCTTAATTATGTGCACCGTACATGATGCAAAAAGTTGTGAGATGGTACCATGTTTTAAGTATACCTGTGTACTCCCTCCGTTTCCTAAAGATCTTCCCTCTTTTCGTTTAAGGGTGTTTTCAAAAGATCTTCTCTCTTTTGCTTTATTCCTTATTTGGCAAAACAAATTTCCCTATTTACCCTCTCATGTCACTATCATATGGTCCACCATTACATTATTAATTCAATTTTACTCCCTTTCTCTCTCTTACTTTAACCCCTTTTATTTGTTTATTTATCTTAAACTCTTTCTCTCTCCTACTTTATTCACACCATGCCCCACACAACTTGATTTTCCTTGGTATTTGTAGGAACAGTAAGTAGGAAGATCTTTAGGAAACGGAGGGAGTATAATGTAAAAACTCCATTGGTGCAGCTTTATTAGGAGTGTTTTTTATTATTGTATTCATATATAAAAATTGACAAATACTATTGCATTGGTATTGACTTTAAGCAGCATGTATGAGGATTTATAAGAAAAAACACATTTTTTTAAGTATATTTTAAGAGGTTAGTGCACCTTTCTTTCAAGGGAGTATAAGAAAAAACACATACATAAGAATAATCTCCCTCTAGATTTTAATCCCTCGTTTTTTTTGTTCTTCCATACATAAGAATCTCCCTCTAGATTTTAATCCCTCGTTTTTTTTTTCCTCTTTAGAATCTCGATACTATTCACAATTAGAGATAATTTTCTAAATTATTTTCAACAATATGATAAAAAATATATATAGTCATATAGGATCTTGTTTGATTCGTCTCAATGAGTACTTTATTAATATTTAATCATTATAACTCTTACTAATACACGTACAATGAAAGATATTTAAGATCAAAGACGTGCATTGACAAACATGAAAGTCATAATAAGAAGAACAAAAAGAAACAAAAGGAGTAGAAGATTATTCTCAATCTTATCAAGTGGAATCTTTTTTACTTTTTTTAACTTTTCTTCTTACGCTCTAAAAAAATGTATCACGATAAATGTTGTTGACCTGTTGAGTGCCTATATTAATAAAGCCACATAATTTTGAAAAAATTCTCAAAATATTGAAAGTAGACAAAGTTTTAGAAGAACTCATGCTTACCCCTAAGAAAATTAAAAGATCTCATGACTAACAATTTATATTAGATTACTAAATCAACATCCCTAAATTAAACCCACCTTTTTCCTTAAACTATTATATTACTTCTATATTTTTTTAGTTGCATCATTGTTTTTCACATTTGTCGAGACAATTCTTTAAATGTTAATATCTCTTATTGGGTGTAAGTGAAAATTATACTTCCTCTGTCCCATAATATAGTGTAGTGCTTGTTTTTTCTTTGCACGGTCTCCAAGATAAACATTTGACTGATGATATCTTCAATTCCTTATTGATAAAAAATATAAAAAGTTGATATTATAAAACTCGAGGTGATCATTTTGGCCCGACCCGTTTTTGGGAAGAATTTTTAGTCTATTTTTTTTGGCCTGCAAAATTCCCGCTAATTTAGGCCCGAAATAGCGGGCTTTGGACACAAAAATTCGACCCGAATTTAGGCCCGGCCCGACCCGACCAATGGGCAAAAATTTTTAACCCCGGCCCGGCCCATGATCACCTCTATATAAAACTACACACCGAGGCAATTCTAAGAAAATCCCACATTTATATTTATACAAATGAGAATATTTGGTCAAAGATTTTTTTTAAAAACAAGCACCATATTATGAGACGGAGGGAGTAAATATTTGATATTTGAAATGCTCGCATTGAGACGAATCTAACAAGACCTTCTTATGTAATACTGCGGAATAGTTTAACAAAGTTGGTTGATTAATAGTGCCATAAAACCAAATGGTGCAACTAAAAAACTACGAAAATATATAATATTAACATTTTAGGGAAAAGTTATATGCAGCCCTAAGGGTTGTATATAACAAGCTAAAAATGGGAATAAGTTGCATTAATTGATCATTTATTACATTGGTTGATGCAAAATTTTCCCATGAATTTACAACTTATTTCTATTTTAAGTAGTGTGTTTATGTCTTATATGCAACCCTAAGGGCTGCATATAGCATAACCCAACATTTTAATACAAGTATATTATTGACTTTCAAAGTGAAGCAAGTAGGCAGCATTGAACTAAAGTTTATGAAATTGGGCGGGGGCAGAAACTTACACAAAAGCATCATCGTACACCAAATTCTAGGAAGAACAAGGATCAAGGTCCTCTTCTTCTAATGAATACATAATTTTAACTTTATATGCTAATCATATATTATTACATACAGAATAAATAAATAAATTAAAAAAAATAATGAAGGAATCCATTTATTGCATTGCTTCTTGCTTGCATTTCAAATCTCTGTTCTTTCAGCAAACCGAGGCTGCACGCCTCTCACTCATTTTCTGCGTTTACTACGCACACAAGGCTGGCAATGTGTTCCCTTTTTCTCCCTTTGCCTGCCCAAATTTTGAATAAAAACAAAACAAACTATAGTTTTGGAAACTATATACAGGCTATGTTCAGTTCACCTTATTTTTGCTTATTTCAGATCTAATCAGATCAGATCAGATCAGATCAGAAAAAATAAGTTCAGATCAGATCAGTTCAGATCATGCTTATATTTAAAAATCATTATATCTTTCATTACATATTAGTAAAAATTATAATAATTTAATATTAATAAAGTACTCATTGAGACGAATCAAACAACACCCCACATGACTATATTTTTCTTATATATTGAGAAAAATCTAAAAGATAAGATCTTGAAATCAGAAAAAATAAGTTCAGATCAGATAAGTTCAGATTAGAAAATTTCAGGTGAACTAAACATAGCCTAAGTATATACTTATATTATATAAGTGTGAGTCTTTTATTAAATATAAAAATTAATTAACTCTCTAAAGATTAGAAGTGGCAACGGATCGGACTTGTACCGGATTATGCATAATCCGACTCCGACCCTACAAGAAGTCGGATTTTAATTATGACATTCGACTATGAGAATCTGAATCAAAACCCGATTTCAAACCCGAACACCCGACTCTGACCCAAGTACGACATCCGACTCCGATAATCCGAATTCGATTCGACTAAAAATTTAAACATCCCACTCCAACTTTTTTTTGGCACGGTTTTATATTATTAAAAAACTTTTATATATTTCAAATGATAGTTAAAAATCTTCGAAAGTATATATAATTAACTAAATTAATTATTATAAACGATATGATGACTATATATATCTTTTACCACATACATTTTATATAGCATACATAAAATAATATTAATATAAAATAAAACCAATTGCTTTGAGAGTTAAAATCAGAGTTAGAGTACTACACATACCTAATACGTTAATATAAAAAAATAAGACTAATTGCCTCAAGTAGAAGTCGGATTATGTCAGAGTCGGATTTTTTATGAGGACCGACTCATCGACTCCGACCCTACTCCGGTCTTTTTAAACGGAGCCGGCTGGATGCAAATTTTTTTTCTTCTTAGAGTCGGCTCGGATTTTTTTTTGCCTCGGGAGCGGATCGGACCAAGTTCAGATTCCGACTGGATTGCCATTCCTACTAAAGATGACTATTTAGAAGATTTTTATCTTCTACGTATCATTAAGATTAAGATGTGATTATATTAGTCAATACTCAATTCAATGGGCTATATGGTTTCTTAAGGAATGTGAGATTTGAACATATTATAAATATTAACTAGTGTCTAGTATTTAACATTTTAACTTTGAATTTTTTTTTCATCACTAATCACATGCATCAATCTTGTTCTTTGTAATTAATTTTGTGTTTGTCTACATTTGATCATGAATTATGAAAAGTCAATTTTAATAATAAGTAAGGTTCAAATAGTGCAACTCCTTTTTAATGTATTTCAGGTAATAATATGTTTAGCTTATTTTGTCTTATTTCACAACAGTTAAATTTAAATTAGTTAAATGTAAATAAAATATATTTGAATAACCTACAAAATAAATTATAAGAAATTGATAATCTTCAAAGAAACTCAGATAATTTTTATTGTAAATCAACAACACTTGAGTAGAACAAACTATATATAAGTTATTTCAAATCTTAGCTCAACTTGATTGATTATTACCCTTATTTTTCTTTTTTTTTGAATTCTCTTCTTTCTTATTTATTAATATGTCTCTTATTTTTACTAAATTAACTTTTCTCTTCCTCTTCAAAAAGTACCATACCTTAAAAATGTTGTGGGTGCATGTCATGGAGCCATAATAGGTCCTCTTGTGCTTAAAATTATGTGAGGCATAGTTTTACTAAATGGAATAATTTTTTGAATTGCGGGTATCAATAGTAAAAAGTACACTACTATAGTATCTTATGAATTATGAACACACTCTTTTCTCATATTCAAAATGCTAGTTTTGAAATGAATATGATTTCAATGTCCACAATAAAAATGTATGTGTGATATATTCTTTACAAAAAATGTGTCGAATTCATATTAATTATTGAAGAGAACATAATCTAGTTTACAATATATATATATATATATATATATATATATATATAATATTATATATATATATATATATATATATATATATATTATATATATATATATATATATATATATATATATATAATATACTAGGTTATGTTCTCTTCACCTAAAACAAAGTGATATGAATTAAATTTTATAATTTAGTTTCATCTGTTTTCTAATTTGACTATATATTGACCATATATTATATCAATATAAGGAATATATACATATAGTAATATTTATATATGATTATGTTCAATTTCTATTAACATGTAGAATTTCAAAAAATCAATTTTTTATAGTTTTAATTAATACAAAATTAAGAAGCTAAGGTTTGATATAATATGGTCTTAATTTTTCTAGTCCAATTTGATCTGATGTAATTTAATTGTAACAAAAATAGAACAATCTACCTATTTTCTCCGTTTCGTTTTAAATGCATCAAATAAATATTTTATATCTCACAAATAATATTCATTCATTACATTTAAAACGAAACGGAGGAAGTATATTCGTTACAAAATCGGCAAAGTTCTAACCTGGTGGGGTTGCAAAAAACAGAACACTGAGAAAGTCTGAAACAATAGGAGAATGGAAATATAGAAACAGGAATGCAGGATTAGGTGAGCCCACTACCTACAACATTCATATACTTTCGTATGCTTTGTTAAAAGTCTCCAAAAAAAACAAACGCTCTGATCTTTGTGCATTTCACAACTCTTTCTCCATGTTCGCATTATGGCCATTCATCTCTTCTTCCACCCCCACCATTGGCTCTTAACCTTTCTATGGGCCCCACATTTAAACATTGTGGTCCCCACTTAATCCCTTCCTTACTTAATCCGTTCTCGTTGAGTTGTAACATACCGACTTTTAAGAATCAAGGATGTCTCGGCCTAATAGTTAAAATTAGGTAATCATGAATCGGGCCGGATCGTGCTTAAAAAAATTGCCTATTGGTCAAGTTGGGTCAAAATTTCTTGGCCAAAGTTCGCTATTTCAGGCCAAATTTTTTTGCCCGAAACCTGCTATTTCGGGCCAAGATGAGCAGGCTTTTCGGGCGGGGTCAAAAACATAGACTAAAAAGTCATTTTTTACTTGCTCAAAGCCCGCCCAAAGCAAAAAAAAAGTGTCGGGCCCGACCGCGGGCCAAAAATTCTTCCCAAAACCTGCCCAAAAAGCGGGTCGGGCCAAATTCTTTGTACTTTGTATTGCATTCGTGGTTCATATGGATAAAAAAAATTTGACGCTATTTACAAAATTCATTTTGACGCTCTTATATTATTTATAGGCAAGAAAAGTTATAGTCATGTGAGGTCTTATTAGATTCTTTCAATAAATATTTTCGAGATACTTCATCTATACTAAAACAAATGAAACACTTATCATTTTGGGTCGTTTTAATATAAATGAAAAGTTAATATAGTTGGTACTTACTTCTCTCTATATCTCTTGATCATATGCGTCCCTCCCTCAAATGAGGTTGGCTCAAGTGATGAGGTTTCCCAACTTATCTAACAAAGTTTAGGGCTCAATTCATATCTCTAACTAACATTTGTTTGGGATTGAGGGAGATTTAGAAAATGTATGGCTTGTAACAAACCTCTCGATGTAAGCCATGTGCAAGGCAGCCCAATGAATTTCTTCTTACGTATCCTTCCTTTTCTATTTGTTTCTTCTCCTAGATTTCCGTATCAATGTCCTATATATTTCATTTAGAACATAATTGAATATTTTTTTGGACTTATTTTCAGTTCATTTTAGTAAAATTTCAATTCGATTAATTCTATTCAGTTAAGTTAGTTTCATCTCACATTGTTTTCATTCCGTTAGTTTATTTTCTCTCAATATAAAAGAACAAGGTCGAAGTATAAAGTTCAAAGTTGTGCGTTGACGAAAGAAGATAAGAGAGGAAGTATTTTTCCCTCTTCCTCCTCCTCCCGTACCGTTATATCCTCTCTTTTCAAATTTTTCTCTCTCCTCCCAACCTACACTACTAGTCTACTACAAAGGCACTAAACACAAAGCAAACAACAAAGTGCAAAAACAACCCAAAAAACTACACACCCAAAAAAAAAAATGACGACGTTAAGAAGACAAAAATGGCACCAACAACCACCACCAACACCAAGAATCCTCCACCTTCCACGTCGGATATCTCGCCGGAAAATACCCACAAAAAACGGCGCCGTTAAATCAAATTCCGACGTAAACCCATTTCTCCGGCGACCTGAAAAGGGTAAATTAGAGATTTTATTTGATCAAGAAAGGGCATTTTCGTACACTTTACCACCGGTGGTACTCTTGGATTCTAACGATAGGGGTAAAAACGAGAATTTACCTGATACTGAGGAACAAAAATGGAGGTTTCAAGCTGAAATGTTGAGAGCAGAGTGTAATTTTTTGAGGATGGAAAGACAAATAGCCGTTAAAAAGTTGGAGAGAGAAAGGGTAGTTTTGGAAAAGAGTTTGAAATCTGCTGTTCATACACTTCTTTCTGTTAGTATCTTACTATTAATCTCATCTTTAATCTAAATTAAATAACTTAATTGTTTTTTATGTGCTTAAGTTTGATTATAATTGTTACACAATATTATTAAGTTAATGTTGTAATATGCCATGCAAATTTGTTACATGTGTTTATATGATGTAATGCAATTTAAGCTCTTTTTTTTTTTTCATATTTATGAATTGGGTTTTTGTTTTTTAAGCTAATTTGATTGATTCATGGTAGTTTATAAGAGTATTGATTTAGGATTATCCATTTTTTTTATCTTCGGATTTTTTTTTATCCATATGAGCCACGCGGAGAGATCACAGCACCTCAGTCTTAACCACTAGGCCAAGACATCCTTGATTTGAATCTTCGGATTATGACACCTAAGCTATTAATATATAATTGAGATAGTTACACTTACACCATAGTTTTTATTCTCTGAATGATGTATAGTTATATACCAATTTGTAAGTCCAATGCAAGATTTTGAATTTTTATTCAAAATCATTCCTTATCTTTTGTGGGTGTTTTTGGCTCTTTTCTTGTTTGCATCTTCTTATCTTAATTCTTATCATTTGAACTTATGTTTCAATGATTGGAGGAGTTTAAATTTGTATAAAAGAAAAAGTAACTATCTTGCAAGATATCTGAGCACTAATGTGGTATCATTTGTCTTGTTTCATATGGAGTTTATTTAGTTGTCATATTATGAACAACATTGCTCAAGTGGTTATGTTTGTATCATGTAATTGATGACTTGATTAATGTAGTTATTTAGTAAGAAGAGTTTCTTAATTTAGTGTTAATGATTCACAGGGAAAGAAGAAAATTCGCGAGGGAGAAAGCGCGAATTCAATGGTAGAGGAGGAGATTGAGGAGTTAGCAAAGAAGCTTGTAGAGTTGCAAAGGAGCTCTAAGGTGAAAAGTCCTGAATTTCATAAATGCAGCAACTTTGATAAGCAAGTATCTTTGCTTCAGAAACAGCTCGAAAAATACAGCGAAATGCAGGATGAAAGCTGTGTTAAGGAGATAACAGAAGTATCAGCAGTTTGTTTACCAACCAATTCTACAAGAAATGGAAAGAGTAGAAGTCATGGTTTGAGATGCCGGTCCACTAGGTTCACTGATGTAAGAGCCAATATCTGTTTGTTTTCACTGCAAGCCTGGTTTTTGCCGAACTGAACTTACTTTTTCTGATTAAGTTGTTTCGCATTGAATTGAAACTTATTCTCACTGATTCAAACAGGGTTTTACCAATTATAACTGATGTAGGCGGATTGAAACTGAAATTTATTATGCATAATCTGTTGCAGTATAGTATTGATTATATTAGAACATGATTCACTTGCTTAATGTTGATTGTTATCATGAAACGAATGGTGTCATGGTTATATCAGGATTCGCTCTAGTAATTGGACGGTCCATTTTACTCTTCTTGCATTATGGTTGCTGTGCAATTCTGATGCTAATATATTAGGTATTCCTGTATGTAAATTTGGAAGTATACACCATGAGCATTTTACATGACTAAAGGAATGAATAATGATATGCAGGTGGAGAATTTGAGAAGAAAAATGGAAGGGTTATCAAAGGGAAAGTTGCTTAAGAGAATGGAAGAAGAGTATGGATTTATGTTGTCTGCTTCAGCTAACTATTCTATTACAAGTTCTGCTTCTACTTCCAAACGATATGACCTTGCCGATTCATCTTCCATTTCATTTCAACAATCCTCACAGGCACGTTCATTCTCTGCTTATACTATACTATTCTATACACTTTGTGTTATCCGGATTCCACTTCACCTTAAGTGCCCGTGTTGGATCCTCAAACTATAACATGGTTTTGGACACTTGAATTTCTCATCTTGGGCTAAAAAACAATGGAGTTTTTTATAAAATATCCGTGTCAGGATACTTGGACATTTAAACTGAGTCCAAGGTTTGCAGTTCTATTCTAGTGGAGAAGTTGATCTAATCAAATCATTCTATTTGCTAAGTGGATCAGATATTTGCACTATATGTTTGGTTTATTCTGCAACAATGCTAAGTGTGTACCATGAAGTCATCACTGGTTGTTTTAGTGCTGCTTTTGACGATTGTTTCTGAACATTTTCTCTTCACATAAAACCTAGAACACCATTGAGTTGTGCGTTATATGTCCTTGTTTGTCTGAATTGATTGAGTAGCTGACCTGTTCTGTGCTAAAATATCACCTGCAGGAGGCTAAGTCAGGGGATTTAAATACGTGCTCAGGCCGTTGTAAAGCTATAGTAAGGAGGATTATGGAACAGGTAAAGGCTGAGACACAACAGTGGTCTCATATGCAAGAGATGCTAGGGCAAGTGAGGGCAGAAATGGAAGAATTACAGGCTTCTCGCGATTTCTGGGAAGAACAAGCTCTTGAAGCTGAACAAAAAATCAAAACCCTTGATTCTGATGTAAGGCTCCTAAACAATGTTCATCTATTTCTCAATCTAGATTTATTTTACGCTCACTTATTACATGGAAAATAAGTTCATATTGGTTAGATTGAAGTCTAATAAGTTTAGATAAGTTCATACTTATAAGTTAAGTTCAGGCCATTAGATCAAATAGGTTCAGATAAGTTCAAATAAGTTAAGTTTAGGATCAACAAATTCTAGGTAAATATAAATCAGGTGTAGACAAACACACCCTTGAGTGCATTCTTCGAAGTTTTGAGGCTGATCGATTTGTTCGGCTTATGATTTAGGTGGAGGAATGGAAACAGAAGGCACTTTCTATTGAAATGAAGGAGAATCAACTGCAAAAACAAGTGCAAGAACTTCAACAAGAGCTTGAAAAACTAAAGGCTGATAAAAGCTGTGAGAATCATGTGAAAGTGAGTAAAGATATAGCACCAATTTCACTAGGAGCCCAGCTTGCAAGGGAGAAAAGAATACTAATGTGTCGTGTTAAAGGAAGTAGCAAGCAAACAAGCGAAAATGCTGAGAAAAAAGAGGTTGATTACAGTGACGGGAAAAAACAAGTGCACAAAAATGGCAGCAAGCTTGCATCGTTGAATCGACATCCATTTAAGGAGATTAGTAATCTGTCACCTCTAGTGAGGCAAAATAGTAGAAGATATGTATACCCTTTACATTGTCCTAATGATTCCTGAACCAGAGGAAGACTTTTGAGAATGTTAATGAGGCTTAGAAATAAAAGCATCTTTTTTGTTAATGATCAATAGAAATGAGAATTAACTTTTGCATACTTTCATTTACCTTAAGATAGATTTCATCAAAAATAAAAACCAAACATATAACCAGAGTGGTATGCACTCCAAATTATTTACAGTGATGCATATATTCCGAAAATGCGCCCTATTATTTCCATATAGTCCCTATAACTCCCACAGATTCCAAAAACACACTATGAAATGCATTTTAAGCGTATGATAGTTATGAATTAGACAATCCTCCCCCCAAAGATATCATTATCCTCGCCACTTGACATGCTAGTAGTTGATTTTAACTCGAAATACTATCATGATCAGATAGTTGGGACTCCATTACCATAAGTGAATGAGATAGCCTATCAGAATCTGATGAGTATCTATTACTCTTCTCCCATCTTAAATTGGTTATCAACCTAGCTGCATAAACTTCAATTCCAGCATCTGGTCTTGGAACAAATATATCCATTTCAGGGTCTTCAGAAGTTAATGCAGCTAACCTCTTTTGTCTCTTGTAACGTAGCCAAGCAGCTTGTATGTAGCATGCAGCCCACATACGCCATTGTTGTGAGTACAACTTGAACTTGTGTCTGAGGTTTCTACTATGCAGTGTAGGAAACTGTGAAGCGACAAATTTTAGATCCTTTGCTGTAAGGCAGAATGTTTCGACATCAGATATAGCCCTGATTGTTCGAGTTGAGGGTGGTAGTGTGTCATCAGGACATGAATCAAGTACCCATATGAGCAGTTCCTCACCACAGAAACCACCATGACTGATTTGAGAAGAACTGAAGAACCCAGTTCGGCCACCATCTGTGGTGTAGGAATCAAGTTGACCGCGAATAATGAAAGATATTTCACTCACAGGGTCACCTTCACGTACAAGGAATGTGCCTTCAGTGTAATGGGCAGGCTCTAATCTTTCACATATCACATCTAGTGTCAACTCATCCATTTGGTCAAAAACTGGTACCTTCAACCATGAAAACAAAATTTTGATCTTACTAGAAGGTATATATTTGAATCAATATGACAGCTGAAGTGTAAGAAGCTATTATGAAGGTCATGTTCACATCACCTGATTTTTACATAATTGAAATCATTCATACTGATAAAATTGATTTTAACTAATTAAAACTATCTATCATAATAGTAACTATTGGTAAATTACGAGTTATAAGTTTAAATGAGGACGAATAAGTTCATATAAGTTTGTACGAGGATTTCTAAAGAGAAAAGAACGAAACCTTACTTGACGGACAAGTTAGGCACAATGCGTTTGACTTCTCTTTGAAGTTCACCAGGAAAGGCAGTGAGCAGAGATTTTTCATCAACTCCTCTAGTAGCCAACCACTTGTTTCGGTCACATCTCTGCACATGTTGCTTTAGCTCTGGAGGTAGTTGTCTGTGTTGCATCCATTCTTCGATGTCATTTCTTTTGAGTCGCCACTCTTCTAATCTTGCAGTAATAGATAGCAAGTTCCTCTAAACACAAGCAAGAACAAAGTAGAAACAGGAAACAACTACAAAATGAGATACCTTGATAGAGAAATACAAGCCTTATATTTTGCAATAAGCCTTAATTTAGTAGAACTAACTTGCATATTTGTAATGAGTGATGCCAAGAAAAGGAGTCCAAGCGTCCCGACTATGACACAGTAGATGTTTTCTGAAATGTATATGCTTGGCACTAGTGTCTGTCCTGTTGAGCTGCACCAAAAACATTTATTGATTAAACATAAGGCTAAAGAGGGCTGACAGATATCCCCCAGGGATGCACTCAACTTGTCCATCCTAGGTACATATTAGTATATTCGTTTCTCACCCTCTTCCCGATATATACCAACCTTTTATACTACCACACCAGCCTAAAGGTGCACTGGGCTGAGCCGGCTTGAAGCAGTACACTAGTATACGACCAAGCATGGAGAAAATGCGACAGATATGGGCATAAGGTAGGCACGATATGTCATGATATTTTGTGTGTCTCAAGTCTTGGGCCGTGCCTAAGGCACATTTGTGGATTTGAAAGCTGGACACTAAGGCATGAATTTCTGCACAGCAGCATCACAATTTTTTAAAGTCTAGAAACAAAGGCCGGACACAATATATCAGTGGGCTGTGTCTGAATTTCTGTTTTGTGTCTGACTGCCAGTCTGCCATGACATTGTCACGAGCTCACTTGTCGAGTCTAATCAAGCTCTAGGATGGAGGGCTTAACACAAGCACGGCCAGTGCCAGTAAAATGTGAGTCTGTAGTTGTAACTGGTCACATTCAGTACCACCACCTTTGTTCATAGCACGACGACCCACTTTTTCACCCCGGGGAGGATAACATTCCTCTAAACATAAAGTCTATATTGCCAAGGTATCATCAAGTGATAACTGTATAAAACGGCAAATATCAATAGAAAGGAGATTTACCAGATTGCCTGCAGTCCAATCCAGAGAGCAAAACTGTACTTGTATATAAAAGGAGATGATGAAGCACCAGTTGTTACTCCAAGAGTGTATATACCGAATTGATAATAGCCACTATCTGGATCACACAGTCTTGTGGCATTGCTTGACACGAACGAGCCCCTTCTACAGTCAAAGACTTCATAGCCACAAGAATTTCTTTCTTGATCACACACACTCTTCCAGCATTCTTCTTGTCTCTCTATGTAAATAAGTACCAGCATGCACCTGAAATCTTACTTGCCAAATACAACAGCAAGAGGTATTATTACTCAACAAAGCCAAATGGTCATCTACACCTATGTGCTATGTCACTCAAACTCGAGTACATATATATATGTTGGACACAGATACTACATGTTCTAAAGTTCAACTCAGCTGCTATATGGATATTTTTCATGTTTTTGGCCAAAAATGAAGTGTTTAAGTGCACATACCCTCGTCAGGCTGTCAAACACACAACGCGGGTACTTAAGGAGTTAAGGTAAAATGAAAAGTACGAGTATCTGACACGAAGACTTAAAGTCTGATACATGTGCTTCTTTCTTTCACTCGGAAAACTATTATTGGACTTGATCTAAGCTTATCTGAGTTTTTACATTAAAAAAGATGATGTGATACAACTGACTTACATGGCTTGCCACATAAGAGTAACAGATCAAGAGCAGCCCTCAACCAAATAGTTTCAGAAACAACACCAGTGGCATTCATAGCTTGAATCGATAGCGGATATATGCGGTAAAGTCTAAACAAGTACTGGAAGAATATGATGAATCTTAACACAATCTTTGGATCCCAAATTATTGACCCTTCCACATTTGGTATAACTCCCACACCAGAACCTGAAATTCAGCAGTGTATATATGATAAATAAGTATAATTCATACTGCCAGAATGTAATGATCTGAGCAAAGATTATGTCAGTAAAAACTGATATAATGGAAACAGACATAATGGACCTGAGGAATAGGCAAAGCAGCAACGAAATCCATCCAGAAGGCCTTGTTAAGATACCTTAACGCGATATGCGTAGGATCAATGATGAGCTCTCCTATGCCAAAGACACGAGAAGAAGGAGCTACATAAGCAGTTCGAAACTGAAACAATATATGAAGCCAGTAAAAAACATCATTGACAGAACGTAAGATGATGAAAGTTGTATCAAGAGTAGTGTCATTTTCAACACATAAATGATCTTGTTGAACTCTCACTTTTGGTGAGAAGAAGAAAAGAGGGTCAATGAAGAGAGAAACCATCATTGATATGAAGAAAATATGATTCCATTTTTGAGCATTTTCTGCTCCAGGATCTATTATTAGCTTATTCATCACCTTGTTTGTTCAAGGAAATATTTGGTTCTAAGTTTGATTTTTCCAATTTTTTTTGGTTTTAGTCAACTATTAAAGAAGAAAACAAAGTGATCAACTGATTCATCAACTACTTCACCTTCACAAAGATGAAAACAAACAACTCTTGGACAAGAATTTTAATATTAATTAATAATCCAAAGTTTCGTCCATATTCTGAACTTAGATAATGTTTTGTTATTAATAGACCCATGTCTTCAGAAAATTTGTCTATGACTCAAAAAAAAAATAAAAAATGGTGCAACTCTAAGAGTTAGTCCCCAATTTTTTCGACTTATTTTCAGTCCTCATAAGTTTAGATAACTTTAATTATGTTCTAATAAGGATTAATAAAAGTCTAATAATTTAAGATGAGTTCAGATAAGGTCTAATGGTGCCAAGCACACACGCCAATGTTACAAGTCACGTCGGCACTCCTGGAAATGTTTCGGAAGAAAACAAGCAAAATTGAAGGTTATAATACACGCTTTGAGACTTTCCCGGTACCAAACTCCGAACGCCACGGAATGCCTCATGGGTGCATGGGAGGTCATTAGAAAGGAGCCATGTAGCTTGGATCGAATATGTGGATGTCTTTACGTTCATTTCGAGGCAGTTTTAGATTTCACGGGAAAAGAAAAAATGGGGTGTTCAGAGGCTTTTCGAGGCAATGCAAATGGTGCCAAGCACTCGCGCAATGGTACAAGTCACGTCAGCATCCTGCGAATGTTTTGGGAGAAATATGACCAGGTCCGGAGAAGTCCAAAAATGTCGCAAAAACAAGCAAAATTGAAGTTATAATACACGCTGTCGGACCTTCCCGGGGCCTGAGCTTCGAATGCCACAGGATGCCTCCTAGGGACATGAGAGGTCATTGGAAAGGAATCATGTGGCTTGGAATGAATATGTGAATGCCTTTACGTTCATTTCGAGGCAATTTTGGGTTTCACGAGAAATAAGCAAATGGGGTGTTCAGAAGCTTTTTGAGGCAATGCAAATGGTACAAAGCATCCGTGCAACGTTACAAATAATTTGGTGCTCCTAAGAATATTTCGGGAGAAAAAATGACCAGGTCCGAAGAAGTCAAAAATATCGCAAAAACAACCAAAATTGAAGGTTATAATACACGCTTTCGGACTTTCCCGTGGTCCGAGCTCCGAACGCCACGGAATGCCTCCTGAGGACATGGGAGGTCATTAGGAAGGAGTCATGTGGCTTGGGTCAAATATGTGGATGCTTTTAAGTTCATTTCGTGGCAGTTTTAGGTTTTACGAAAAAATGAACAAATGAGGTGTTCAGAGGCTTTCTAAGGCAATGCAAATGGTGCAAAGCACACGCGCAATGTTACAAGTCATGTCGGCACTCTTAGGAATGTTTCGGGAGCAAATATGACCAGACCCGAAGAAATAAAAAAATGTCCCAAAAACAACCAAAATAACATGCATTAACAACCCGTAAAAGAAGTAAGAAACTTGATTCAAGAATATTCTTTTTTTATTTTTTTGGGATTATAATTAGTTGGGATAATAAATAATTAAAGATATAAACATACATCTATCATCAGATAATATCAATTTATAACTTATTATTTTTATTGGAGCACTACTCAGTACTCACCATAGTATGCCTAAAAACCTCTATTATCCAGTAAAAAATTAAATTGCACTACTACTCATAAAATACGCCTATAAAATATATGTATTTTTTATATAAATAAATAACATAATCTAGATCATTGTTTAAAAGGATTGTGGTTGAATATTGTACCAAATACAAGATAATGTATCCTACATCGACTCAGTACTCTCTGGAAAACATTACTCTTTACACTAGAAATGCAAATAAAAAATCATAACGCTCAACAATATTTAGCTGCATACCGTAAATATTACACTATTAATTTAGTTTTCTAACACCTTTTGATGTTACTATTAATATTAATATATTATTTATATATATATATATATATATATATAATATATATATATATATTATATATATATATATATATATATACATAATATATGACTTACGAGAATAATATATAACTGTTTTTGGTGTCAGAGAACGATTAAGCGCGATGATATATACGAAATCCGACTCGAGGTTTTAAAATATTAACTATGGCCTACTATTAGATGACATCACACTCACAAGAACATAAATAAGAGAATAAATGGTGACATAATACATTAGCAATCAATTAACTTTTGCAATTAACAACTTTCTTATTAATTATGTGAGATATGGCAATCAACCAACCTAAATGGTTTTTGCTCATGATTCTATCTTTACGGTTTCTTTTAGGTGAAATCACTAAGTGGATTTTTCTTCCTGTTTTAGTAGAAAATATTTTAAAATCATAACATTGATGATCAACCAACACACTTGTTATAACGGATGTGAGGAAGAACAAATAATGAATGCAAAAACAATAAAAACAGACAACAGATTTACGTGGTTCACCAATTTGGCTACGTCCACGGCAGAGAGAGGGAAAATATTTTATTATATGAGAAGAACAGATTACAGAGAGAAAAGAATGTATTTCGTGATAAGAAACCCTAGAATATAAACAGAGTATTTATATCCCGTCAGAAAAACACGAAAACGGTTTACCGGGCAGCCGCCCGATCGGGTCGGGCGAACCCGCCCGATCGGGCGGTAATTATTTCCTTCCCCAGCTTCGTTCGCGCCCGGTCGGGCGAGAACGCCCGAGTCGTAATTCGGTGTCTCGCCCGATCGGGCGAAGAGGCCCGATGGCATCGGGCGAGACTGCTTTTCACTTCCAGCTCTTCTCTCGTTGCGGGCCCGATCGGGCGGTATCCAGAAACTCGCTTTTGACGCATTTCTTCGAACACCTTCGATGCACAATGATTCAAGGCATATTTCTACAAATCTCCACCTTGACTTGAATCCTCTCATAATAACCCAAAAACAGATGCATTGATCACAACGCCCAGAATCTCCCAAACACCAGATTTGTCCCAAAAGACAACCAGACCAGATTAGTCCCTAAGGACCCCAGAATTGCCCCAAAAGGGCAACTAACAATCACGAACATTAAGTAAGTCCAAGCAATGTTGGAACTTACTCTGCGGAACCGGCTTGGTGAACATATCAGCAGGATTATCAGCAGTTCCTACCTTCTTCACCTGAATCCTTGTCTCACTCCTCAGAAAATGATATCTGACATCAATATGTTTAGTCCTCTCATGATGGACTTGATCCTTTGCTAGACATATTGCACTTAAACTGTCACAGAACACAGTTGCTTGATCATGATGTAGACCCAAATCACTGATTAACCCCTTTAACCAGATCCCCTCCTTAGCTGCTTCTGTCAAGGCCATGTACTCTGCCTCAGTAGTAGACAAAGTTACAGTAGGTTGTAAAGTTGCTTTCCAACTCACCACAGAACCACCAAGAGTAAACACATATCCAGTCATAGACCTTCTACCATCTACATCTCCAGCATAATCAGAATCAGAATATCCTGCAACTAAGCAAGCCATATCACCTCCATAAATGAGACCAATATCTGACGTACCTCTAAGGTACCGAAAGATCCTCTTGACTGCCTGCCAATGCTCCTTACCAGGATCACCCATGAACCTACTAACCACACTGACTGCATGTGCAAGATCCGGCCTAGTGCAAACCATAGCATACATCAGACTCCCTACTGCACTAGCATACGGGACCCGACTCATGTACTCCTTCTCCTCAGCCGACTTAGGTGCAAAAGCCACAGACAAATGACTATTCGAAGCACTTGGAGTATCTATAGGTTTTGTGTGTCATCAGGACATGAATCAAGTACCCATATGAGCAGTTCCTCACCACAGAAACCACCATGACTGATTTGAGAAGAACTGAAGAACCCAGTTCGGCCACCATCTGTGGTGTAGGAATCAAGTTGACCGCGAATAATGAAAGATATTTCACTCACAGGGTCACCTTCACGTACAAGGAATGTGCCTTCAGTGTAATGGGCAGGCTCTAATCTTTCACATATCACATCTAGTGTCAACTCATCCATTTGGTCAAAAACTGGTACCTTCAACCATGAAAACAAAATTTTGATCTTACTAGAAGGTATATATTAATCAATATGACAGCTGAAGTGTAAGAAGCTATTATGAAGGTCATGTTCACATCACCTGATTTTTACATAATTGAAATCATTCATACTGATAAAATAATTGATTTTAACTAATTAAAACTATCTATCATAATAGTAACTATTGGTAAATTACGAGTTATAAGTTTAAATGAGGACGAATAAGTTCATATAAGTTTGTACGAGGATTTTCTAAAGAGAAAAGAACGAAACCTTACTTGACGGACAAGGTTGAGGCACAAATGGCGTTTGACTTCTCTTTGAAGTTCACCAGGAAAGGCAGTGAGCAGAGATTTTTCATCAACTCCTCTAGTAGCCAACCACTTGTTTCGGTCACATCTCTGCACATGTTGCTTTAGCTCTGGAGGTAGTTGTCTGTGTTGCATCCATTCTTCGATGTCATTTCTTTTGAGTCGCCACTCTTCTAATCTTGCAGTAATAGATAGCAAGTTCCTCTAAACACAAGCAAGAACAAAGTAGAAACAGGAAACAACTACAAAATGAGATACCTTGATAGAGAAATACAAGCCTTATATTTTGCAATAAGCCTTAATTTAGTAGAACTAACTTGCATATTTGTAATGAGTGATGCCAAGAAAAGGAGTCCAAGCGTCCCGACTATGACACAGTAGATGTTTTCTGAAATGTATATGCTTGGCACTAGTGTCTGTCCTGTTGAGCTGCACCAAAAACATTTATTGATTAAACATAAGGCTAAAGAGGGCTGACAGATATCCCCCAGGGATGCACTCAACTTGTCCATCCTAGGTACATATTAGTATATTCGTTTCTCACCCTCTTCCCGATATATACCAACCTTTTATACTACCACACCAGCCTAAAGGTGCACTGGGCTGAGCCGGCTTGAAGCAGTACACTAGTATACGACCAAGCATGGAGAAAATGCGACAGATATGGGCATAAGGTAGGCACGATATGTCATGATATTTTGTGTTCTCAAGTCTTGGGCCGTGCCTAAGGCACATTTGTGGATTTGAAAGCTGGACACTAAGGCATGAATTTCTGCACAGCAGCATCACAATTTTTTAAAGTCTAGAAACAAAGGCCGGACACAATATATCAGTGGGCTGTGTCTGAATTTCTGTTTTGTGTCTGACTGCCAGTCTGCCATGACATTGTCACGAGCTCACTTGTCGAGTCTAATCAAGCTCTAGGATGGAGGGCTTAACACAAGCACGGCCAGTGCCAGTAAAATGTGAGTCTGTAGTTGTAACTGGTCACATTCAGTACCACCACCTTTGTTCATAGCACGACGACCCACTTTTTCACCCCGGGGAGAATAACATTCCTCTAAACATAAAGTCTATATTGCCAAGGTATCATCAAGTGATCAACTGTATAAAACGGCAAATATCAATAGAAAGGAGATTTACCAGATTGCCTGCAGTCCAATCCAGAGAGCAAAACTGTACTTGTATATAAAAGGAGATGATGAAGCACCAGTTGTTACTCCAAGAGTGTATATACCGAATTGATAATAGCCACTATCTGGATCACACAGTCTTGTGGCATTGCTTGACACGAACGAGCCCCTTCTACAGTCAAAGACTTCATAGCCACAAGAATTTCTTTCTTGATCACACACACTCTTCCAGCATTCTTCTTGTCTCTCTATTGTAAATAAGTACCAGCATGCACCTGAAATCTTACTTGCCAAATACAACAGCAAGAGGTATTATTACTCAACAAAGCCAAATGGTCATCTACACCTATGTGCTATGTCACTCAAACTCGAGTACATATATATATGTTGGACACAGATACTACATGTTCTAAAGTTCAACTCAGCTGCTATATGGATATTTTTCATGTTTTTGGCCAAAAATGAAGTGTTTAAGTGCACATACCCTCGTCAGGCTGTCAAACACACAACGCGGGTACTTAAGGAGTTAAGGTAAAATGAAAAGTACGAGTATCTGACACGAAGACTTAAAGTATGATACTTGGGATTGTTCCCTTCACTTGGAAAACTATTATTGGAATTGATCTAAGCTTATCTGAGTTTTTACATTAGAAAGGATATGTGATACAACTGACTTACATGGCTTGCCACATAGAAGAGTAACAGATCAAGAGCAGCCCTCAACCAAATAGTTTCAGAAACAACACCAGTGGCATTCATAGCTTGAATCGATAGCGGATATATGCGGTAAAGTCTAAACAAGTACTGGAAGAATATGATGAATCTTAACACAATCTTTGGATCCCAAATTATTGACCCTTCCACATTTGGTATAACTGCCCACACCAGAACCTGAAATTCAGCAGTGTATATATGATAAATAAGTATAATTCATACTGCCAGAATGTAATGATCTGAGCAAAGATTATGTCAGTAAAAACTGATATAATGGAAACAGACATAATGGACCTGAGGAATAGGCAAAGCAGCAACGAAATCCATCCAGAAGGCCTTGTTAAGATACCTTAACGCGATATGCGTAGGATCAATGATGAGCTCTCCTATGCCAAAGACACGAGAAGAAGGAGCTACATAAGCAGTTCGAAACTGAAACAATATATGAAGCCAGTAAAAAACATCATTGACAGAACGTAAGATGATGAAAGTTGTATCAAGAGTAGTGTCATTTTCAACACATAAATGATCTTGTTGAACTCTCACTTTTGGTGAGAAGAAGAAAAGAGGGTCAATGAAGAGAGAAACCATCATTGATATGAAGAAAATATGATTCCATTTTTGAGCATTTTCTGCTCCAGGATCTATTATTAGCTTATTCATCACCTTGTTTGTTCAAGGAAATATTTGGTTCTAAGTTTGATTTTTCCAATTTTTTTTGGTTTTAGTCAACTATTAAAGAAGAAAACAAAGTGATCAACTGATTCATCAACTACTTCACCTTCACAAAGATGAAAACAAACAACTCTTGGACAAGAATTTTAATATTAATTAATAATCCAAAGTTTCGTCCATATTCTGAACTTAGATAATGTTTTGTTATTAATAGACCCATGTCTTCAGAAAATTTGTCTATGACTCAAAAAAAAAATAAAAAATGGTGCAACTCTAAGAGTTAGTCCCCAATTTTTTCGACTTATTTTCAGTCCTCATAAGTTTAGATAACTTTAATTATGTTCTAATAAGGATTAATAAAAGTCTAATAATTTAAGATGAGTTCAGATAAGGTCTAATGGTGCCAAGCACACACGCCAATGTTACAAGTCACGTCGGCACTCCTGGAAATGTTTCGGAAGAAAACAAGCAAAATTGAAGGTTATAATACACGCTTTGAGACTTTCCCGGTACCAAAACTCCGAACGCCACGGAATGCCTCATGGTGCATGGGAGGTCATTAGAAAGAGCCATGTAGCTTGGATCGAATATGTGGATGTCTTTACGTTCATTTCGATGGCAGTTTTAGATTTCACGGGAAAAGAAAAAATGGGTGTTCAGAGGCTTTTCGAGGCAATGCAAATGGTGCCAAGCACTCGCGCAATGGTACAAGTCACGTCAGATCCTGCGAATGTTTTGGGAGAAAATATGACCAGGTCCGGAGAAGTCCAAAAATGTCGCAAAAACAAGCAAAATTGAAGTTATAATACACGCTGTCGGACCTTCCCGGGGCCTGAGCTTCGAATGCCACAGGATGCCTTCCTAGGGACATGAGAGGTCATTGGAAAGGAATCATGTGGCTTGGAATGAATATGTGAATGCCTTTACGTTCATTTCGAGGCAATTTGGGTTTCACGAGAAATAAGCAAATGGGGTGTTCAGAAGCTTTTTGAGGCAATGAAATGGTACAAAGCATCCGTGCAACGTTACAACATAATTTGGTGCTCCTAAGAATGTTTCGGGAGAAAATATGACCAGTTCCGAAGAAGTCAAAAATATCGCAAAAACAACCAAAATTGAAGGTTATAATACACGCTTTCGGACTTTCCCGTGGTCCGAGCTCCGAACGCCACGGAATGCCTCCTGAGGACATGGGAGGTCATTAGGAAGGAGTCATGTGGCTTGGGTCAAATATGTGGATGCTTTTAAGTTCATTTCGTGGCAGTTTTTTAGGTTTTACGAAAAAATGAACAAATGAGGTGTTCAGAGGCTTTCTAAGGCAATGCAAATGGTGCAAAGCACACGCGCAATGTTACAAGTCATGTCGGCACTCTTAGGAATGTTTCGGGAGCAAATATGACCAGACCCGAAGGAATAAAAAAAATGTCCCAAAATCAACCAAAATAACATGCATTAACAACCCGTAAAAGAAGTAAGAAACTTGATTCAAGAATATTTCTTTTTTTATTTTTTTGGGATTATAATTAGTTGGGATAATAATAATTAAAGATATAAACATACATCTATCATCAGATAATATCAATTTATAACTTATTATTTTTATTGCAGCACTACTCAGTACTCACCATAGTATGCCTAAAAACTCTATTATCCAGTAAAAATTAAATTGCCACTACTACTCATAAAATACGCCTATAAAATATATGTATTTTTTATATAAATAAATAACATAATCTAGAATCATTGTTTAAAAGGATTGTGGTTGAATATTGTACAAATACAAGATAATGTATCCTACATCACTCAGTACTCTCTGGAAAACATTACTCTTTACACTAGAAATGCAAATAAAAAATCATAACGCTCAACAATATTTAGCTGCATTACCGTAAATATTCACTATTAATTTAGTTTTCTAACACCTTTTGATGTTACTATTAAATTAATATATTATTATATATATTATATAATTATATAAATATAATATATATATATAATAATATTATATAATATATATATATAAAATATGACTTACGAGAATAATATAAACTGTTTTTGGTGTCAGAGAACGTTAAGCGCGATGATATATACGAAATCCGACTCGAGGTTTTAAAATATTAACTATGGCCCTACTATTAGATGACATCACACTCACAAGAACATAAATAAGAGAAATATGGTGACATAATACATTAGCAATCAATTAACTTTTGCAATTAACAACTTCTATTAATTATGTGAGATATGGCAATCAACCAACCTAAATGGTTTTTGCTCATGATTCTATCTTTTACGGTTTTCTTTTAGGTTGAAATCACTAAGTGGATTTTTCTTCCTGTTTTGGTAGTAAACATTTTAAAATCATAACATTGATGATCAACCAACACACTTGTTATAAACGGATGTGGAGAAGAACAAATAATGAATGCAAAAACAATAATAAAACAGACAACAGATTTACGTGGTTCACCAATTGGCTACGTCCACGGCAGAGAGAGGGAAAATTTTTATTATATGAGAAGAACAGATTACAGAGAGAAAGAAATGATTTCGTGATAAGAAAACCCTAGAATATAAACAGAGTATTTATATCCCGTCAGAAAAACACGAAAACGCGTTTACCGGGCAGCCGCCCGATCGGGTCGGGCGAACCCGCCCGATCGGGCGTAATTATTTCCTTCCCCAGCTTCGTTGCGCGCCGGTCGGGCGAGAACGCCCGAGTCGTAATTCGGTGTCTCGCCCGATCGGCGAGAGGCCCGATGGCATCGGGCGAGACTGCTTTTCACTTCCAGCTCTTTCTCTCGTTGCGGGCCCGATCGGCGGCCTCGCCGACCCGATCGGGCGGTTATCCAGAAACTCGCTTTTGACGCATTTCTTCGAACACCTTCGATGCACAATGATTCAAGGCATATTTTACAAATCTCCACCTGACTTGAATCCTCTCATAATAACCCAAAACAGATGCATTGATCACAACGCCCAGAATCTCCCAAAACACCAGATTTGTCCCAAAAGACAACCAGACAGATTGTCCCTAAGGACCCCAGAATTGCCCCAAAAGGGCAACTAACAATCAACGAACATTAATAAGTCCAAGCAATGTTGGAACTTACTTGCGGAACCGGCTTGGTGAACATATCAGCAGGATTATCAGCATTCCTACCTTCTTCACCTGATCCTTGTCTCACTCCTCAGAAAATGATATCTGACATCAATATGTTTAGTCCTCTCATGATGGACTTGATCCTTTGCTAGACATATTGCACTTAAACTGTCACAGAACACAGTTGCTTGATCATGATGTAGACCCAAATCACTGATTAACCCCTTTAACCATCCCCTCCTTAGCTGCTTCTGTCAAGGCCATGTACTCTGCCTCAGTAGTAGACAAAGTTACAGTAGGTTGTAAAGTTGCTTTCCAACTCACCACAGAACCACCAAGAGTAAACACATATCCAGTCATAGACCTTCTACCATCTACATCTCCAGCATAATCAGAATCAGAATATCCTGCAACTAAGCAAGCCATATCACCTCCATAAATGAGACCAATATCTGACGTACCTCTAAGGTACCGAAAGATCCTCTTGACTGCCTGCCAATGCTCCTTACCAGGATCACCCATGAACCTACTAACCACACTGACTGCATGTGCAAGATCCGGCCTAGTGCAAACCATAGCATACATCAGACTCCCTACTGCACTAGCATACGGAACCCGACTCATGTACTCCTTCTCCTCAGCCGACTTAGGTGCAAAAGCCACAGACAAATGACTATTCGAAGCACTTGGAGTATCTATAGGTTTTGCTGTTGACATGCCAAACCTTGACAATATCTTCTCAATATAACCCTTCTGTGACAAGAAAAGTTTCTTCTGAGTCCTATCCCTATAAATTTCCATCCCCAAAATCTTCCTTGCTGCACCCAAATCCTTCATTTCAAATTCAGCACTGAGAAGTTCCTTCAATTTCTGAACATCTGACTTGTTCCTGGCAGCTATCAACATATCATCCACATATAGCACTAAGTAGATGAAAGACCCATCTGTCAGCTTGTTATGATACACACAACAATCATATGAGCTCCTGTTGTAGCCTAGCTTCATCATATAGCTATCAAACTTCTTGTACCATTGCCTTGGAGACTGCTTTAGCCCATATAAGGACTTCTTCAACTTGCAAACACTGTTTTCTTTTCCTGGAACCTGAAACCCATCTGGTTGAGCCATATATATCTCCTCCTCCAACTCTCCATGTAAGAAAGCTGTTTTTACATCTAGCTGCTCAAGCTCAAAATCCTGATGTGCAACTATCGCTAGTAGCACCCTGATGGAAGTATGTCTGACTACAGGCGAAAAAATCTCTTATAGTCTACACCCTCCCTTTGTGTGAACCCTCTTGCAACCAGTCGAGCCTTATACTTGACCCCTTCTTCAGATGTCATCCCCTCCTTTTTCTTGAAAACCCATTTACAAGTAACAATTTTTCTCCCTGAAGGCTTAGACACAAGCTCCCAAGTCTCGTTCTTATGAAGTGACTCCATCTCTTCCCCCATTGCAGCAAGCCAATGGGTAGACTCCGTACATGTAACTGCCTCCCTATAGGTTGATGGCTCATAGACATCCACCTCTTCAGCAACCTGCAGTGCATAAGCTACCATATCTTCAAACCCATATCTAGTTGGAGGTTTACCAAAATTTGTCCTTATAGGACGTTCCCGTGCCAGGCTAGGCGCCTCCTCACTAGCGTCGAAGATGATGGTTCTTCAGAACCAATGTGTTGATCATCACTCTCATCATGAGTTCTTGCTGCTCCACCTGTTTATCAACACTACTACTATCTGACACTTCAATGGACATCACATAGGATTAAACATAGAATTTTCATCAAAGACTACATTTCTACTAAGTATAACCCTTTTTCAGAAGGAGACCAGATTCTATAACCCTTAACTTCATCCCATAACCCACAAACACTCCCCTTTTAGCCCTTGGTTCTAGTTTTCCTTCATTCACATGATAGTAGACATTACAACCAAAAACTCGCAAATCTGAGTATCTGCAGGCTTACCTGACCACATCTCATATGGTTTTTGAGATTGATCCCAGAATGAGGTCCACGATTTATCAAATAACATGCTGTATTGACAGCTTCTCCCCAG
The DNA here is from genome assembly GCF_026745355.1 of Beta vulgaris subsp. vulgaris. Classification (NCBI taxonomy): domain Eukaryota; kingdom Viridiplantae; phylum Streptophyta; class Magnoliopsida; order Caryophyllales; family Amaranthaceae; genus Beta; species Beta vulgaris. The sequence continues at coordinate 63,837,277 of NC_079205.1, read as the reverse complement.
AACCTTCTGTCATACCAGCATTAGAGAGCATGCACCGAGCTCTCTCCAGAAGTGTCTGATTCATCCTTTCTGCTACACCATTCTGTGTGGTGTATTTCTGACAGTGTGATGCCTAGCAATCCCTTCAATTTTACAGAACTCTTGAACTCAGACAAACAAAATTCCAGACCATTATCAGTTCGTAGCCTTTTGATCTTCTTCCCAGTTTGATTTTCCACTAATGCCTTCCACTGCTTAAAATTCTTGAAAGCTTCACCTTTTGACTTCATATAATCAACCAAGTCATTCTTGAATAATCATCTATGAAAAAACAAAATACCTGTGACCTCCCAAAGACTCCACGCGTGAAGGACCCCAACAATCAGAGTGGATATAATCCAGAGTACCTTTTGTTCTATGAATGCCCTTAGGAAACTTGCTACGATGTAATTTCCCAAAAACACAATGCTCACAAAACTCCAGGTTTGTGACCTTATGGCCACAAGAAGATCTGCCTTGGAGAGGATTTGCATTCCTCTCTCACTCATATGACCAAGTCTCATGTGCCATAGCTTGGTCATATCCTCCTTCTGAACCTCAGACGATGAACAGAAGCTGAACCTGAGATAGTAGAACCCTGCAGAACATACAAAGTACACGCTTGACCCCTTTAAAACCTCCTTTGAACCCTTGCAACATACACAACTCCACCACTCCCTCTGAAACTGAAACCCTTACTGTCTATAGACTAAGTGAAATCAGATTGTTGGTCATCTGTGGAACATGCTTAACATTTTTCAAAGTATAGATAATATCATCATGAGTCCGGATCTTGATAGAGCCTATTCCAACTATCTTACAGACTGCACTGTTAGCCATCGAAATATTTCCCCCATCTACCTGCTCATAAGTAGTAAACCACTCCCTATGAGGACTCATATGATATGACGCTCCAGAATCAAGAACCCACACATCACTATATGTTTTCTCATTTGCCACTAGAGCAAGGTCATCCTCAGAATTCGAATTTTCTGCTGCAACAGCAGCAGAACCAGAACCAGACCCAGATTTGTTCTCCTGATGCTTCTTTTTAGGACATTCCTTCTTCCAATGCCCCTTTTCCTTACAGTAGTTACAGATATCATTGGTTTAGGACCCCCTTTAGAATTTCCAGATTTCTTAAATTCTTTTTACCATGTCCTTTACCACCACTACTACTGGCCACTAACCCAGAAGACTGATTTTCTGTACCTGTACTACTACCAGATGCCTTATGGCGCAATTCCCTAGTATGCAAAGATGATCTAACTTCTTCTAGGGACACAGAATCTTTACCAACAATGAAAGATTGCACAAAATTTTCATACGATATAGGTAAAGAAACAAGCAGAATTAAAGCGGCATCCTCATCCTCCACCTTCACATCAATATTACGCAATTCTAATAAAATTGTATTTAATTGATCAAGATGATCTCTAAGAGGCATACCTTCCTGCATTCGCAGCTGAACAGACGTTGCTTCAAAAGCAACTTGTTGGTTAGAGATTTTGTCATGTACAAACTCTCAATTTCAACCACAGACCAGATGCGGTTTCCTCCTCCGCGACTTCAGTGATTATGTCATCTGCCAGCACAACATAATCGTTGAATGAGCTTTCTCCTCCAGAACGCCATCTCAGCGGTGACTAAATCCGTTGCTTTCTTTGCCAACGGTGCCCACAACCCCTGTTGCTTCAGTAACGCCCGCATCTTGATCTGCCACAGACTAAAACTATTCCTCCCAGTAAATTTATCGATTTTGACATTCACTCCAGACATCTTTCTCACACAGATCGAAAACCAAAGCTCTTGATACCAATTTGTTATAACGGATGTGAGGAAGAACAAATAATGAATGCAAAAACAATAAAAACAGACAACAGATTTACGTGGTTCACCAATTTGGCTACGTCCACGGCAGAGAGAGGGAGAATATTTTATTATATGAGAAGAACAGATTACAGAGAGAAAGAATGTATTTCGTGATAAGAAACCCTAGAATATAAACAGAGTATTTATATCCCGTCAGAAAAACACGAAAACGCGTTTACCGGGCAGCCGCCCGATCGGGTCGGGCGAACCCGCCCGGGGCGGTAATTATTTCCTTCCCCAGCTTCGTTGCGCGCCCGGTCGGGCGAGAACGCCCGAGTCGTAATTCGGTGTCTCGCCCGATCGGGCAAGAGGCCCGATGGCATCGGCGAGACTGCTTTTCACTTCCAGCTCTTCTCTCGTTGCGGGCCCGATCGGGCGGCCTCGCCCGACCCTATCGGGCGGTATCCAGAAACTCGCTTTTGACGCATTTCTTCGAACACCTTCGATGCACAATGATTCAAGGCATATTTCTACAACACTAAAAATCAAATAGATTTTTCCCAAAAAGATCATAATTTTTCAAATCCAAAATAAAAGTGCCCTAATTGTTAGAAGGCTAAAAAAGAAACAAAGACATGCAAAGGAAAAACAAGACCTTCTTCTAATCTAAGCTAATAAATGACCTGCTTATGATATATCTTCCTTGATCTGGTGATCAATTCTTGATCTGGTAATAATTGCTCTCCTTTTATATGTTTTGACGATAATTTTTTGTTCTATATATAAACAACATTGTTAACACAACTTTACCTTGTGAATTGTAATTCGCATAAAACACTCGAGTGTGACAATTTAGAGCTAGTTAGTTGATAATAGCATTAAGGATGGCTTATTCACCTTATGTTTTAGTGATTTTATGTTCATTAGTTTTGAGTGGATTATGCGAGTCATCACTCTCTAATCAACAAGGAGTGAGGTTTATCGAGGTACTAATTTAAAAAGTTCGGATCTTTTAGAGTTTTAATACAATTTTATATGGTAAAGTTGTATCTTAACGGTATATTTTAAAATAAAGGGTTCATAATAATGGAAAATTTATAGTATTACACTTACAATTTTTGTTTTCTAAACTTTTTTTCTAATCTCTTGTGCAGACCAAAAACGGTGTTTATGATTGCGTGGATTTTTACAAACAACCTACATTTCTTCAATATCCCTTGCTAAAGAATTTCACATCTAAGGCAAGTTGTATTGTTCTCATTTCCTCTCCCAATTAATATGTACTCCCTCCGTTTCTTAAAGATCTTTCCACTTACTGTTCCTACAGATACCAAGGAAAATCAAGTTGTGTGGGGCATGGTGTGAGTAAAGTAGGAGAGAGAAATGGGTTAATATAAATAAACAAATAAAAAGGGGTTAAAGTAGGAGAGAGAAATGGAGTAAAATTGAATTAATAATGTAATAGTGGACCATATGATAGTGACATGAGAGGGTAAATAGGGAAATTTATTTTGCCAAATAAGGAATAAAGCAAAAGAGAAGATCTTTTGGAAACACCCTTAAACGGAAAGAGGGGAGATCTTTAGGAAACAGAGGGAGTAGTTGTTTGCTCCGTTTATCTTATAATGTCCTTTAAGTTTTGATTTTTGTTTCATTAAGGACCTATACTATTTTTTTACTCCATTATAGACTTGATGTAGATTACTTTGGTTATTTTCTTAGTTAAAACTAATGACAAAGTGCAATATTAAAATAAAAAAATTGTGCCAATATAATATTAATATGAATTCTTTTATGATTTTCAAATATATAGGAGAATCTCCTAATTTGATTTTCAACTCTTTTATCCTCTAAAGTAATTTATATATTCTATCTCTCTAAAAAAAAGGAGATAAAAAGTATAGACCTTAGAACAAATTAAATGATAATATACAAGTCCTTGCATCACCCCCTTAAGTTGATCATGAACCTTTTGTACTTCTATAGTTTCCTTCATTCTATTTCTATTATATTATTAAGAGTCATCATATTGTCAATGCGAAACTTTGATTATTAATATATTTGATTGTTTTTGAGTAAGAATCTTTAAAAGTTGAATATCTATTACAAGTATACATCAAAACGAATCTAACATGACGAAGCTCAAAATGATATTGAATAGTATAAAAAGTCATATGTTACAATAAACAACAAACGGAGTAAGTATTAATTAGATATAAAATTTGACATATATTGAATACAAATTTTGAAGAGATTTTTGTCTTTTATTTTATTTATCACAAATCTTTCACAGCTTATGCTAAACTTGGCGAAAATCCAAAGTCAAAAAATTAGTGAATTTGGACTCGAAGATGGTGGTTGCCCTATCGGGACTGTTCCTATTTCAAGAAACATTCTAGTTTCGGGCGTAAATCAATTACCTCCTCATCCTCCCCCAAAGGAACATTGTGTAAGTTATTTAGGACTTCTTTATTATTATTGCAAATTTAGAGTTTAAGTTTCTTTTAAAATTCGAAAACAAGGTTTTTGAAATCAAAAGCCTTTTATTTCATTTCATATAAGGATTAATTGTTTCTCCTTAAAAAACATAAATATACTTCAGAAATAGTTGCACCGTACGTTTCATGTTTTCAAGCTTGTTAATACATGGTTTGAAACATCAATATCTTCAATTATCAATGAATTAATAATAATTATAAAAAGTTAATATTGAAAAATATATACTGAGACGAATCTACTAAAATCCCATATGACTATGTTAAATCATCAAAGATAATCAAAGTGTAAGATAAGAATAGTAAGCACTATGCAAATGGTGCAACTATTTCTAAACGGAGGAAGTATTTCATTAGTTTTTCTAATAAATGTGATGTCAATACTCAATACCACTAATCTATCACAAACGGCTCAATAATATAAAATACTAACCTTTGCTTTTATATACGTGCTTAAAATTATACACGTACGTATTACGGTATTAGTAATTGTTGTTGATTTGTGCAGGTTGCTGTAGTTCATACAACTAATTTGGGCATGAAATTTTATGGTGTCAATGGTTCACCGAGTCTTTATAAACCTGCTGCGCAAGATACTCAATGGTCTTCTACTCGAATTAAACTTCTAAATGGTCCTGATAGCATTGAAGCCGGATGGATGGTAAAAGACCTTGTTCTCCCCACCTTATTTTCATTTCAGTTCAATTCAGCTTAGTTCAGTTCAGCTTTGGACAATATTTTTACTCTCACATATCACTCTTCATTTCAATTCAGTTTCAATTCAGTTCAGCTGTTTTATATCGAAGAGAACAAACCCTAAGTACTTACTAATTTACTATTACTATTACTATGCCCCTACAACATGGGAGTATGACACTATTGTTTGGGATAATGTTGTTGATACTTAGGTAAATCCTGGTGTATTTAAGGATAACGAAGCCCATTTCTATGCCAAATTCACGGTAATAAGCATTGTATTATCACATTGTTTAGTAAAATTTACAACATCTTGTAGTTATCTTTTTCACAAAAAAAAATTGTAATTTTCTTCTATATGTAATACTATATATTTAAATTGAATTTTCGTAGGCTGGAGGAAAAGAATGTATTAATCTTCAATGCCCAGGTTTTGTGCAAGTAGCTAAAGACGCACCTTTGGGTTCTGTTCCAAAGATATATTCTGTGATTGGAGGAGTACAAAAGCTTTGGAATATATCCATAGACAAGGTATGAGCCTATGAGGTCACAATTGTTCTTGAGCATATGCAAATTGACTTGGATCATCATGTTTTTAGTAATTGATAGAGTATAAATTTATTCCTGGAACCTCAATCATAAGCTTAAGCTGAGCCAAACCTCGGAGTGGTGGCCTGGAACCAGCCAGCCGTGACCAACGTGGCCGTGGCCAACGTGGCCGTGACCAACGAGGACGTTGGTCCTTATGGGGGGACGAATGTTATGGACTGACCCCAGGAATAGATTTATACTCTATCAGTAATATTTCAACAAGTATGTAATGGTAATTATATATAAAACCAAAAAAAATCGTTGGATGGGCAGAACATACACTTTCGGTAATATTTTATAATCACAATATTTGAATTTCTTGCATAACAACACATAACTTCGACCATCTATGTCTTTGATACTTTCTTGAATTAGTCGGAATTATATGCAAGAATATTGATATGAAATATTAAAATTATACTTTGAAACTTAAATAGCAACATCTAAATATATATTATTAAAATACGTAGGAAAACATTGCACGTTGTCATGTGTCACTTCATCTCATACGCTCATGTAGTATCAATTGTCTCTAATAGGACATTTTCTTATAAAATGATCTGAAAATTGCCTAAGTATATTCGAATTTAGGACTTCTTAATTACTTTGTAATTTCATGATATTACCTTTATATGACTTGTGCTTGTGCTCGTGACATAATAAAATGTATCTAGCTTAATTAATTATGTGCATCATCAAAAATTTGAATAACATAAAAGTCAAACATTACAATTATTAAAAAAAAAAAGGAAAAGGCTAAACTATGTTAAAATTATAATTTTAAAGGAAAAGGATAGCTTCTACACCTAAGTTTACACAATCAAAATGAGATATGATTCTTGAAAACCGATAAAAAATAGTCTCATCTTTAAAAATTTGTGACAACAATAATTTACAGATTACTCATTAAGTAATATTTATCATATAGATGTATATTATACACCTTAACATGACCATCATTTGCAATTTATACGTAAAAAATATTATAATAATTATGTGATATCTTTTTAGATTGATTTCGTCATATAGTTTCATAATATCTTTTTTTTTAACCAACTAATCTCTTGAATTTGCATTACTTGTAGCATCAAGATGATGGGAACTGGTGGTTATCAATTAATAATGACAAAAATTTGGTTGGATATTGGCCTAAAGAATTATTTACCACATTGACGGAATCTGCTAATCAAGTTGAATGGGGTGGTGAAATTGGAAATCCAGGATTACTAGATCCTCCAACAGAAATGGGAAATGGGATGAAAGCAAGCTACGACACTAGTAATTCAGCATGTATTGTACATGCAACAGTGGTGGACGAAAGTTTTAAGAATGTTAATCCTCAAGAGACACTAAAAGTTTGGGATTGTGAAAGTTTATACACAGTTTTAGATGATGGATATCAAAGTGAGTATTTAGGGCGACTTATTTTCTATGGTGGGAGTTTATAAATTTATTTTGTGTAAGATTATAAATGTTGGTGTCTAGGGTTCTTAGCTTAATTTGTAGTTCATCAAACATTAACATCTATGAATAATTTTAAGTTTCAACTCTCTTTAAGTCTTTTTGAAGTTTTTTAAATTTCGTTCAAATTTGCTTCTTGTTCTTCATAGTTATCATTTTTCTTAGCTTAATAATCTTACATACATTTTCGGTCATATATGAAGAAGTGAGAAGGGTTTTGCTGTGGTTTGGATAAATATAGATACTTACTATGCACCTATGGGCTATGGTTGTCAAAAACTGAACCGATCCATGGGTAGTCCACCTGCATTCAATTAATTATTGCATCAGATGTGTTCCGATTTGACATAATTAGGTATAGAAACCTGATCCATTCCGATCTGAAATCAACCCAACCCAGTTATATCTGAGCAATTAGAACTCAGCCTAATTTGTGTCGACCCAAACTTAACCCAAACCCAGTTAGAACTGAAAATCATAATCTGAACCCAAATTACATCCGACTCAAAGTTCACCCAAAACCAATTAAACCCAAAAAAAACTCATTTAGACCCAACCCATGTTAACCCGATCCATTATCGACCCGACATTATCAACATAATATGCTGTGGATATCGCCAATGACTACAAAAGAACGGACTCAAACATATAATGACTTAATCCACTTCCACCCTAATCTGAGATAAGTTGACCCAAGCCCACCTGAAACCGTATTGAGCCAATGTCCATCTGAATCTCAATTGAGCCGACCCAAGTACGTCCTAACACGACTCGGTCGACCCAAGTTCACCTGAATCCAACTTAATCCGCATAAACTCATTTGGAATCCGGCCTGAGGCAATCCAAAGTCGATTAGAGCCAAGCGGAAATGGTCCAACCCATACCAACCCGCACCTTGTATACGTTAGTCAGGTTGTATTTGACATAAGTGGCCCTGACCCAACCCAGATCCGGTCTAAAAAAAAGTTTGATTCGATATGATCCTATCACATCTAACCCCTAAATGCACCTAAGTGCCATACAAATAAGGGACATTTGTTATTTTTTCACTTTTATCCTTCTTTTATTATCTATCTTTGACTTTTAGTTCAAGTGAAAACCTTATTTTGAAAAGAAAAAAATAACTATGTATTGAAAGATCCCACATTACAAGTGATTGTCTTCACTTGGTTAATTAATGCAATTTCTTTAACAAAATCGAGGCAGGAGTAGCTTTCATCTTATTCTAGGTGGTTCATACTAATAGAAAGTTAGATACTGCGTTTTTGTGTATTTGAAATACTGCGTTTTGGAGTTTTGAAGACTTCAAATACACAATGATAAATAATTCGAAGCATATCGCCCGAAAGACAAAAATAGTTAAACTCCATTATCCATTATACCAAAATATTTGTATCGGGATCAGCTGTGTCCATTAATTAACCTAAGACTAGCTAATTATGGCTGCACAACTCTTTTGTTTATAATTGTGGCTGATACGCTATACTAGAGTTAGCTACCCATTAAAACCTAAACTACACTTATGTTTCCTATTAAAGAACCTAAACTATATGATTTCGTTCCATGATTCCATCAAAGTATTATAAGCTCAAACCCCATTAACTTTGTCAAGGATACTACCAATAATACTCTAGTCTAGGCAACGTGATTAACACACTATTCACCCATGATCCTTATTATATATATTCTACCATTTATAGGAGAGAAGAAACAGTTTCTAAGGCAAAAAACAAAGGAGCTTAGAAAAAACAGTTTCTAGCTACCATACATTTTCAGAAGGAAGTGAACATTGAATTGTCAAGGTAATCCAGGCCCGGCTAATTAAGGCCTTGTGCAGGGTGAGTAACTGCACAGGACCTCCAAAATATAAGAGCTCAATTGTATATGTTAACTAGTTATTAGGCCCGGGTTAATCCCCAGGTAAGAAAAAATTTCATTTATTAATATAATATTTTATGCTAATAACACTAAATACAACCTAGCCTAATGGTTAGAACTTATTGAGGTCTCAAGATCAAACCCTATATTATGCAATTTCTTAATTTTTATTATTGTACGTGGATTACATGAATTAAAACTCCCTAGAAGGAGCGCCACGTGGCACAGTTTCTTGTTTTCGCATGCTTTTTAATATATTTGTATAGATGCTCAAAGTAAAAAAAAAAAAACATAAATCTAATTAGTGCTGCTTCACGCGTTTAGCCGTCTACTTTCTTCTCCTCATTTCTTCCAAGTTCAAAAACAGCAAAACCCATTAATGAATATTGAATCATCTATCATTTCCCATTCTCCAACATATACATTTTCAATGTCACTTTCTCTCTCCCACTTTTTTTAATCCTCCATTTTTTGCATTTGATTGATTTCGCTGCATCACTACCTAGTACTACACTACCACCAACAATCCTTTCAACTTTACCATTCTTTAACCTTTTCTCTTCATAGTTTGGAGAAGATCATGCATTTATTTCAGGTTTTTATGCTAGTTTTATTACTGGAGCTGGCTATTCTCTTATCTGCGGGAGGAGAGCAACCTGAGGAGATGGACTTGCAACAATCTCGCAGGAAGGTTTTTAAGGTGCCGAGTATAGTGGTAGCCATGTTAGGTTCTTTACTTATAGGTTTTATTATAGGATTTCTAGTGCATTGTATTTATGTTAGATATTTCAAACCTACTAAAGTTTACCCTGAAACTGAACAGATGGTTTAGAATATTATTGTGTGATTGTGTGAATAATAGCAAATCTGAGCCCTAGTGCCCTACATAATGTTAAGAGATTGCTAGATAGTTGTATATATTATTGTCATGTGAATAATCTTCTGATTTCTCAACTTCTCTACTCTTTTCTTTCACAACACATCTCTTCAGATGAAGAAGTCCATACATTTATTTCAATTGTTTGTATTGTTGTTAATGTTGCCATTCACTACCAGCTGGAGGAGATAATGACTTGCAAGAGTCATAGTAAAAAAACTAATAATAGTCATCTCTTCAATTTTAGGTTTTATATTAGGAATTCTAGTGTTCCTTTTTTGTGTTAGTGTATTGTAATTATACTATACTAGCTATATATTTTCAGTTGAGTTCAATCGAGTTCAATATGTGGCTAAGTTGGTTTGATCATAATTCAATAAGTTTATTTTGGTTTTCGATATGTGGCTAAACTGGTTTGATCAGAGTTCAATAAGTTTATTTTGGTTTGCTATTTTTAAGGTACTAACTTGGTGATTATGCCATGTCCTATATGCTCACTTTGGTGTGGTTACTAGCTAGACAATATTGTGTTAAATTATTTTAGCCTAATCAAACTCAACCAGAAATTAAATTGATAGTTGAAATAATATTTGCATGTCACTCATTATTAGCATACTATGTTTGAAAACAATAATTTCTAATTAATTAGACTAAATAGCTAGCTTGCTTTATTCTAGATAATTGTTGGGAACAAACTTCCCATAATATCTCCCAACATTAGGGTAAAATTTTATCTGAAATTCTATACATCGCCCCCTCAATTACTTAAAATCGCCCAAAAAAAACATTAAAATTACATTTATAACCTTTCTCTTTTTTTTTCTGAAATCACCACCATCCCCCTCACCTCCTGTCTGCCAGGCTGCCACCACCACTACCACCATCCCCCTCAGCTTCTGCCTGCCACCACCACCCACACATCTCACTCCACCACCCTCACCTCCATTGAAATTACCCCTCTCTCTCCTTCAATATTTACGTACCACCACCACCCTCACCTCCACCACGCGTTATGTCGCACACAACCACCCCTTAAGCCGTTGAAATTTTTTATATGGGCGAACGTCCGGCCACGACGTTCCGCCCATGGTGCGAACGTCCTGGCCGGACGTTCGCCCATATAAAAAAATTTCAAGTGGTTGTGGTGGAGGACGTCAGGTGATGGCGTGGAGGTCGATGGTGGTAGTGGGAAGGTAGGGGTGGTGGTGGGGGTGGTGGGTGGTGTGGAAAAGAGGAGAGGGAAGGTAGGTGGTGGCGAGGTGGTGGGGAAAAGAGGAGAGGGTGAAATGGCAGTAGGTTGGTGGTGGTGGGGGTGGTGGGTGCCTGGGTGGTGTGGAAAAGAGGAAAGGGTGAAATGATCTATAAAAATATATTTGGGGCAATTTTAAGTAATTTTTGGACGATGTTTAACAATCTTCAATTTTATTAATACTCATGACAATTTTTAACAATACATCTAATTATCCCAAGGACCTCCAAAAATAGATGAGTCCACCTCTATAATAACCAGCATGATAAGTATGATAACCAGCATCTAAGAGACTAAGACAGTGTATGGTTCGTCACAATTCCTAAACTTTTCTGTATCTTAACTCTTGAGGGTTGACATTCTTAAAAGTTAAAATTAAACCTTCATCAACAACAGTGACATGTAGAATAAATGCTGATAACGTTGGGTGTCATAAATTGCCATAGCACCATTACCCATCATCTTGATGCTACAATTATCAAAATCAAATTGAACATATTGATATTATACTATTACAAAATAGTATATATGTATTATGGGATATCAAAATTCTACTTGAGTTAAGTGTTAACCATTGTTTTATTAAGATAAATTTGTCAATATATATCATATTTTGGACACTTTTTAAAATAAATATCTAAGTTGTTTGAAACTTGATATAAATACTAAAGGTTACCAAGTTTTTTTTTGGAATAACTACCATTTAACGGAATCTTACAAAAAAAACCGTTAGTTTTGCTACATTAGTAGCACGTGAAATTACGATTTTACCCTTCCTCCACCACCACAACCTGCAACAACCATGTTTTCCAATGTTGCTGCCACCACCGCCCCCACTTATCCAAAAATCGACCTACTCACAACCACAACAAACTACGAAACCATCACCTCCCTCCACCCACTCAAAATCATCCCACCCCAACACCCTCACCAACTACGAAACTACCACCACCTCCACCCATCAAAAAATCAACCCACCCCACAATACTAACCAACTATGAAACCATTACCTCGTAATGGTGGTTGGGAGAGAGAATGGGATCCCAAGGCTAGTGAATTTCATGAGGTTTTGGTGGTAGTGGCGGAGGAGATTAATGGGAGGTAAGAAGGTAATTTTGCAGCAGCATGTCACTAACGTTGGAAAATTAACGATTTTCTGAAAATATATGAAGTGGTAGTGATTCCAAAAGAAATAGCAGAAAGTTGGTATATTTATATAAAATTTCAAACAACTTAGGTACTGTATTTATTTCCAAAAAGTGCTCAAAGTGTGGTATTTATTAACAAATTCTCCTTAGCTTGTTTTGATAAGATTATTAAGATATTTGAGTTTTTCAAAATTTAGATATTTTCTCCTTGTCAAAAATAAATGTTGTGTTATAAATTTTATTTTTTTGGTTAAAATAAGTGTTTCTTCATAACATTTATTGCTTGTTTTTAAAATTTTGATTTACCATTCTCATTATATATTTCTTTATCCACTCTAATTGCCTAAGCCAAAAATAACAACTCCACTCCTCAAAAGAAGAAAAAAAGACCACCCTTGCAACTTCTTTTATATAGTGGCGTATATCTAAATTCCGTGAAGAAAAAACAAATTCAACTAAAATTATTATCCCGAAGAAGTAAAAAATTGTATTATTAAATTTATGCCAAAACAATTTCTCTCTCTATATATATATATGATAAAAAAAAAATCAAAAATTATGTTTTTTTAAACTACTTCCTCCTATTCTTTTTAATTTACTCACTTTATTATTTTCAGGAGAAAAACTAAGAGGAAGTACAAAAATATAAAGTATCAATTAAAACTCGACAATGACTCATCCCGAAAAGATTCATTACTCCTATTTGTTGACTGACAGCTACTAATAGAACTCTAAGCGATGGGGCCAAACTTTGCAGGAACTCCATTTTTCCCTTTATTGTTTATCAAGTTTTTTTTTTAGGGGAAACATGTTAGAAGCTTATAATATTGTTCATTAGGTTGTTTTTCTTTTGTTGTTGTTTTCCGTTGTACGTTTTAATCTTCGTGTATCACCAATTACAACTAGTAAATATGACTAGCCAAGTTGTTGCACTCAAGAAACATGAACTCTTACCTTGTCAATTTATATGATACTTGCTCCCCTCCAACTACAGAATATTTATCTGGGACATGATCACATGACCCAAACCAACGTCCTTAGAAACTTGGACAAAACTTGGCATTGAAGATTAATGCATTATCCTTTTTTAAACTTCTATGAAAGAGTTTCATTATGAGTTTATGACATTGATATACCAATTGAAAAGATAAATTGTCACGTTAAACCACCCAAAATTGCCACCCTCGCTCACAATTTTTTTTTGTTAAGGCCTTCTTTGCCAGATTATTTATAAAAGTTGTTTCTCGCAAAAACTTATACAAGTATTTAAAAGTTGTTTCTCGCAAATTTTCCTCCCTACTACGACAATTACATCTCTAAGCCAATCCATGACCAGCATATGATATGATGATATCTTTTCTGGTCTTTTTTCTTTTGGTAAAATATCTTCTCTGATGTGGTGGTCAATTCTTGATCTCTTAATTAATGTTATCCTATTCTTCTAAATTTGACAATAATCTCTTATTTACCACACTGGTGGAATCTGCTAATCAAGCTGAATGGGGTGGTGAAATTGGAAATCCTGGACTATTATTCCCCGGACCTGGAATGGGAAATGGGTTATTGGCAAGCTACGATACTAGTAATTCAGCATGTATTGTACATGCAACAGTGGTGGATGAAAGTTTTAAGAATGTCAATCCTCAACAGACTTTAAAGGTCTGGAATTGTGAATATTTATACACAGTTCTAGATGATGGATATCAAACTGAATATTTAGGACGACTCATTTTCTATGGTGGCCGTTCATAAATTTATTTGAATTACAATGATAAATGTTAAATTGTGGAAGGTTCAACGAGATACAAAAGTAAAATTAGTTACTGGTTAGAAAAACCTAGCCTCCCCTCTCCTTTTCTCTCTCTAAAACCCTAGCCTCCCTTACCCCTTCTTCATCAATTAGGGGGCTGCCATGGATGTTTTCATCCATGGTAAGCCCCTTTTTCCCTTTTATTTTCAGTTTTTAGTTCATTTTATTGTTTTGTTCAATAAATTAGTATCTCTTTATGAGATTTTCTCAAACCCTTTTATGGGGTTTTTAGTTTCTGTTTTGGAAATCTCCTTCTCCCCTATGGGAGTTGTGAGTATGTTTTTAGGTATGAGAAATTATTCTCATTGGTTGAAGTTCGAGATTCAACCTGAAGAATTAGGGTTTCACAACTTCTGTAAAATTATGGAAGACTATTGGAGTACGTTCATCCCAAAATTTCCGCATCTGCAGATCGTATGCCGAACCAGAGCGAACTCACAGATTGCATTGCTTCAGATGAAGATTTTTATTAAGGCAAAATTAAGTCAAATCTGCGATGTTTACATTTCTAGGGTGATATGTATTTCTATTAGAATTTTATGTTTTTCAGAAATGACTTGTAAGTGCCGTTTGGCGAAATATTAATGAAATCCCTTTTCTTTCAAAAAAAAATTGTGGAAAGTTCATAGCTCAATTTGTAGTTTATCAAACATTAACATCTATCAATAATACCAAGTTTGATACTAAGTTTTGTAAGCTTAAGGCTATGTTTAGTTCACCTGAAATTTTCTGATCTGAACTTATTTTTTCTGATCTGATCTGATCTGAACTGATCTGATCTGATCTGATTACAAGATCTTATCTTTCAGATTTTTCTCAATAATATAAGAAAAAATATAGTCATGTGGAGTCTTGTTTGATTCGTCTCAATGAGTACTTTATTAATATTCAATTATTATAATTTTTACTAATATGTAATGAAAGATATTTAATAGTATAATGATTTTTAAATATAAGCAAGATCTGATCTGAACTGATCTGATCTGATCTGAACTTATTTTTTCTGATCTGATCTGATCTGAAATAAGCAAAAATAAGGTGAGCTGAACATAGCCTAAATGGTCTAGTTAGTCCAGTTGGTCCAGCCTAAATGGTCCAATTGTTAGCTGCTAGTATTGTAAGCTTTTTATCTTTTGTCCTTTAGTGTGAATCATCCTTGGGATTGGTGATGATAGCAGTATAAATACTAGGTTGCTTTGTCTGAGGTAGGTAACATATTATTGAATGAAATCAACCTTGAATGCGCCACGATTCTCTCTTGCTTACTTTCTTCTTTCTTGAGTAACCATGACTTACTCAACGTGATATTAAAGCTATTGGTTCGTCTAGTAACAAGAGCGAAATTGTAGGAAAACTTTTCTCGTGTTCAATTGTTCCTTACTTCAGTTTCTTCTTCTTTAAAAATTTAGTCTTTAAATCTGACTGAAATGGCTGGTGGACAAGAAAAAATTAAACTTTCAAATATCCTGCATCCACTCTATATCCATCCATCTGATGGTCTTAACCCAATTTCATAGAGAAATTGCAAGGTTCAACTAACTACATACCATGGAGAAAGTCTATGGAGATCAATCTTGCTTCTAAGAGGAGGTTGGGGTTTGCGAATGGGTTGGTTACAAGAGATAAAGAAGACATTCAAAAGCAAGACCAATGAGACACTTGCAACCATATTGTCATTGCCTGGATTCATGGGTCTATCTCCGAACAAATCAAAAAATCCATTTTGTATCTTTATACAACTAGAGAAATACGGCTGCATCTGGAGAGAAGGTTTTGTTTGACAAATAGGTCTACCAAGTATAGACTTAATAAAAGTCTATATGAAACAAAACAAAATGGTGGATCTGTGAATGACTATTATACCAAGATGAAAGGAATATGGGAAGAACTTGAATCTCTAAATCAACGACAGCTAGTCAAACTCAACCAAAAATCAAATTGATAGCTAAAATATATTTACGCGTCACTCATTAGGATACTATTTCTAAAAACGATAATTTCCAACTAATTAGCTTGCTTTTTTCTCGATAATTTTCGAGAACAAACTGTCCATATTTCCAAACATTAGGGTAAAATTTTATTAATGCTCATAAGAATTTTTAACAATACATCTAATAATTCCAAGGACCTCCAAAAAATATGGCTCGACCTGCATAATCTCCTTGATAACCAGCATCTAATACAGTGTATGGTTCATTACAATTCGTAAATTTTTCTGTATCTTGAGGATTAACATTCTTAAAACTTTCATCAACAACAGTTGCATGTAGAATAAATGCTGAACGTTTATAGTCATAAACTGCCTTAGCACCATTACCCATCTCAGGGAGTTGAATTTGTAATGGTCCTGAATTAATCTCTCCTCCAAATTCAACTTGTGTAGCAAATTCTCTCAATGAGGCAAATAATTCTTTAGGCCAATATCCAACTTGAAATGTACTACTACCTATGAGTGATAGCCACCAATTTCCATCATCTTGATGCTACAATTATCAAAATTATATTGAACATATTGATATTAGTATAATAAAGAGTATATTTGTATTATGGTATATCAAAATTTAACTTGATAATAAAAGGATAAAATCTTGTGTTAACCATTGTTTAATAAGCTTAAGGTATACTTTCCCTATTTTTAAAATGCTGTTACACTTTTACTTTTCACGTATGTCAATACAAAAACTTCGAGCATTAATTTTTCTGGTCTTTTATTTGTAAAATCATAAACAATGAATATTTATAAAAGAGTTTTTTGTGGGGATACTAGGGTAATAGGGCATTTTATGGGATATACCTCACTAATTTTATTTTTTTTGTGGTTATATACCAACCTAAATTCAAGTTTTGTTAAAAGGTACCAAAAACACTATTTCCGACGAAAAAGTCAAATTTTCAGGCTTGACTTGATAGGAACTAGCGAGTGAGCCACAAATTGACAGTGAGGAAGTTGGAGGAAAATTAATGTAATAGAAGCAATTAAATATCACGCACTATACAAAGAGTAATTAAGCAAGTCAAAGGTCGAAAATTTGACTTTTTCGCCAGAAATAATAGTGTTTTTGATACCTTTTAACAAAAGTTAAATTTAGGTTGGTATATCCCCACAAAAGAAAATTAGTAAGGTATATTCCCACAAAATGCTCTAATACCCTGGTATATCCCCGCAAAAAAACTCTTTATAAAATACATATAAAAAGAATCTGAAAAAAATCTTGCATGACTATATTTTTCCTCACAAAGTCGAAAATTTGACTTTCTCACTAGAAATAGTATTTTTGGTACCTTTTAACAAAAGTTAAATTTAAGTTGGTATATCCCACAAAAAAAATTTAGTGAGTTGTATTCCCACAAAATGCTCTAATACCCTAATATATTCCCGCAAAAAACTCTTTATAAAATATACATATAAAATGAATCTGAAAAAAACCTCACATGACTATATTTCCCTACATACAAAATCACAAAAGATGATCAAACTGAAATTTGTGAAAAGTGGAAAATATTATAGTGTAACCATTAAAAAAAAACAGAGATGATATGTTTTAGAATTTAATCTTGATGTTTTTTTAGAGATGTCAACGAATCACAAGTTTACAACTAGTTATTGTCACCACCCAAGTTGTTGCACTCAACAAGAAACATGAAATCTTACCTTGGCAATTGATATGTTCCAAAATACTTGCACCCCTCCAACTACAGAATATCTATCTGGGACATTACCCAAACGAACGTCCTTAGAAACTTGGACAAAACCTGGGCATTGAAGATTAATGCATCCTGTTTGAAACGTCTGGAAAGAGTTTCATTATGACATACCAAACAAATTTATCAAAAACATAAATTGTTACCATAAACTATCCCATAATTGCCACCCTCAAACACAACATCATGTTCTATTATCTTGTGGTGATATTGGTTTGTGGGCTCTGGTGGTGGACTGGTGGTACAAGTGGTGGTGGTAGTGTAGATGCGACGAAGGAGGAGCGTGGTAGGAGAGAGGGAGGCATTATAGACTTTTCATTAGGGCTCTGCTTGGTTGGACGTAATAGAACATGATTTACGTGAAAACGTAGTTTCCAAAGGAAAACACAATTGCACGCTTATAGCTTAGAGCTCGTTCGGTATCAATGTGGTTTTCAGTTTTTTTGATTTTTTGTATTTAAAAGTCATATGATATGTGTCATATAGTCAAGCTTATTATAAACATGATGATTTGAAAACTGACAATTAAAGGCCCGTTCGGTATTACTGTGGTTTTTGTTTTTTGGGTTTTTGATTTTCAAAGTCATATGATATATGTCCTATAATGAATAAAAAATTAGTCAAATTTATTGGGAACATGATGATTTTGAAAACTGACAACTAAAAAGTGAAAACAACTTTTTTTGGTTTCCTGTTTTTGGTTTTTAGTTTTCAAAAAAAAACTGAAAACTGAAAACAAAAAACGATAATGAACGAGTCCTAAAAAACGCAAACCATTTTTTCTGGTTTTCTTTTTTTGCTTTTTGTTTTTAGAAAAACTGAAAATGATAATGAGCAAACCCTTAGTTTTTTCCTTATTTTGTTCCTTGCATAAACAAGTAGGGATAAAATAAATAATGTAACGGAATGGACGAAGATGGATGGGAGAAACGTGACCAATAGGGAGAAAAATGTGTTTCTCCTTTCTTTGAGGATGAAAATGTTTTCCAACATAGTGGGAAAACAATTTTTCCACCGTTTTCGAACCAAATGAAAGAAAATAAAAACCACTTTTATAAGAAAGGTTTTATACCCAACCAAACACACTCTAAAATCTAAATACAGACAATATTTAGCCTCACTTTTCCATTTTTTCCACTTTTCCTTCCCATAAAATAATAATCCAAGAATGCTTACCATATATTTTGCATAAAAATGGGCTTCATAATCTTTGAACAGATCCGGATTTACCTGTGGAACAACCATCTAACATCATAAATAAAGTGTAATACTTCAATGTAAGTACTCCCATTAACTCATCTCCACTTCCAAGCATAGTTGCACAGTTAGAACAAAAATTATTAAAAGAGACAGTTTAATTTTAACATAAAAAGAGAGTCACTAAATAGATTAAACTAGCTACAGAAAGAAATTAACTTAGACATTATTGGGCTAATTCTCTTTTTAATATTGGACTCACCATTACCTAATTTTAATTTAAAAGTATGCGATCTCTTACCAGACAAAATCTAGTTAGAAATAGGTACTCTTTGAGAAAAAGCTTTAATGGGCCTTATTTGATGGGCCAGGTATTCATAGTAATCCAATATTGCATGCGATTAGGTTATACTTTTCGAGTTTTCTATTGGTGGCCTTAAGTTTTTTTTCTCATCGGTAACCCTCAATTATTATTTTATTCTAAAATGTGACCTTATAGAGTAAAAAAAAACGTTATTTTTGTTAACTTTGTATTAGAACTAATCTCTTGGCACACAAACCAAGGTGCTTCCGATCAATTTTTGTCAATTTTGACCCTTAAGGGCCAAACTGACACTGAATTCTTTAACCGACCAATTTTTAGACATGAAAACCAATTTAGACTTTAAATTTGACCCTCAAAGGCTAAAGTGAGCCCCAAAACTTTAGCCGAGCAATATTTGCGACTACGCAAACCTAAATAATTTTCACACGCGAACTGAGACATTTATTCTAATGAAAAGTTAACGAAACTAATGGTTTTTTTACTCTATAAGGTCATATTTGGGAATAAAACAATAATTGAAGGTCACCAGTGGGAATAAAAAGCCTTAGGACCACCAATGGAAAACTCGAAAAGTTCACCTCAAAAAAGCACAGTTTCAATACAAATAAATTAAATTAAGTAATATTAAGTTTAATTCATAATATATTATCAAAAAATAAAAGTTTAATTCAAAATAAATAAGTTTAGTTTTATAAATTTAAGTTTAACTCAACAAAAATAAGTTTAATTCACAAAAAATCAGTTGAACCACTAAAAATAAATAGGGCGTTACTCTGAATTTGACTACCACAAAATAAATTTAGTTTAAGAAGATCGACCAAAAATAGATAATCTTACAAACCAGACACTCAGGTGTGCTGTGAACATGGTATATCCAAGACTATTTTTTGCTCATTGCTCATTGTTCATTCTAATATAAATGAACAAAATGTACTAATAAGGAGACTTCCAAATGAGTAAATGAGCACAAATTAATCTTGGGTGTACCATGTTCATGATATATCAAGGTGTACGATGAATGAACTTAAGATAATCTCGTTAAATGCTTTTTCAAAATTAATTATCTAACCATCCATCCAGCTTCAATGTAATCGTTTGCATTTATAAGTTTAAC
This sequence comes from Beta vulgaris subsp. vulgaris, assembly GCF_026745355.1. Taxonomy (NCBI): domain Eukaryota; kingdom Viridiplantae; phylum Streptophyta; class Magnoliopsida; order Caryophyllales; family Amaranthaceae; genus Beta; species Beta vulgaris. The sequence goes on along the minus strand of NC_079205.1, from coordinate 63,816,904 downwards.
TCGAGCAGAAGACCATTGAGTATTTTGCGCTCTGGGTTTATAGATACTTATTGAACCATCAACTCCAAAAAATCTCTTTCTTAGATCTGCTCTTGTATGAACTACCGCAACCTGCACCAATTGACAATGAAGTACACCAAATGTGTGAGAGGAAATAATAAGTAAAGTTAAAGTTAAACCATTGGTTTCTAAAAATAATATGAGGACTAAAATAACTTTTTTTTTTTGAAGGGAAGGACTAATATAACTTGATTTCTAAAAATAAGGCATGTTAGCGTTTCAAAAGTAATTAGACTAAGAAAGATGATATATATATATAGGGATTATTTGACAATTGGTTGTTGACGGTTTTACTTAGCTTGTTTGACTGGCTGGAAGCATTGGCGGTATGTATTGGTTTTTTGAGTTGGTTGTTTAAGCCAACTGTTTGCAAAAGTGTTAGGTAAAATTAGTTGTGGCTGTTGGGGGTTATTAGAGAGTTTGTGGGGCAACAAGTCAAAAATCAATCCAAAAAACTACTCCTTTTCATTTTGGTTTAAAAACCAGCCAAAAAGCTAATAACCAATCACTTTTTTTGACTGTTTGACCAAATTAAAAAGCCAAAAGACAATAAAAAAACCATTTACCAAACATGGTCATAGCGCCAAAGGATCGGTAGACAAAAATAAAATAAACAAATACAACTCTACCTTTTTGGTTATAAAAGAAAAATAGCGCCAAATTGATAAATATATTGCAATGGTACCAAAAAAAAAAACAAATTTTCGACCTCAAATATTATGCATGTCTTATCAACCTAATAGGTAATTCAAAAATAACTATGAGTATACGAAATAATCAAAAATGTCTTACACATTGTTCTTCTGAATTAGAAGGGAGTGAACGTGGTTGAGAAAAGTTGCTAGAATCTGAATTGGTTCTTAAAATAGGAATAGTCCCTATAGGGCAACCACCTGCTTTGCTTCCTTGATGTTCTACTATATTTGGTATACCCTGTGCATAAAAATTATGATTATACACTTCTAGAAAAACAATAATCTCCATTTAAAATTCAAGGAAATGTTTCTTTTATCCATCTAATCGATAATCTATTTACTCCTATGTGTTTAATTCGCAAAATCTAAATAACAAATTAACAATAATCTTCTTGGTAATTTATCTTTCTACTAGCTTAGGTGTGTCATAATCTTCAAATAGAGAACGATGAAGAAAAGGGAACATATCTTACATATCTTACAAATTTTAGTACCTATTTCCAATGATATTGCTTACTAGACAAATATATTCATCTTCAAAATTTCGATTACTTTTTTTTTTTTTTGTCCTACTACGATGAGTTTCCCACCGCTTTCGGTGAGTGGATTAATTTCGTGCGAGAGTTTGCATGGGTACCTCAAAGGGCAGCATCCCTCCCTGCTGGGATTTTTTCCATACCCAAGGCTTGAACCCGAGACCTTGGTTAAGGAGCGAGAGACCCTTAACTACTCACGCCAACCCTTAAAAATTCAATTACTTATGAAAGTATGGAGTAACAAACTAAACTTACCTTGGATGTGAGGTTTTTAAGCAACGGATGACTAAATGCTGGTTGCTTGTAAAAGTCTATGCAGTCATAAACACCATATTTGGTCTGCATGAGAAACAAAAAGAAAGAAAGAATAAGAAGGATTAGTAAACAACATTTTTTTATGAAAAAAAATACTAATACTAGTTAACACAACTTTTTTTTTTGTTTTATTAATCTTTGTCAATGGAACATACTCCCTATGATTTTTTTATCTTCCTCACCTCTCTCTGCGCGTCTCCCAATAAGTAGTAATTCAGACGAATCAAACAAGACTCCAAAAAATTGAGAAGATTCTCTCTAAATATGAATAGTGTCAAGATTTTGAGAATGATAAAAAAAAAATACCTGGATAGTACGCACTTGTTTGTTAGAGCATGATCCACTCAATACAAAAGAAGATAGAATTACTAAACATATAAGGGAAGACAACCTTAAAGCCATGATTATGACTATAACTCAATCTGGTTAGAGTGTGTTTTAAAAATGAAGAGCTGATGTAACGTTATCTCAGTGACTTCAGTTTTTTTTTTTCGTTTTTGAGGGAGACTTTAGTTTGTAACTGTTACTTAAATAGAGCATTTAAGGATCAAAATATCATAAAGGATTTCAACATGTTTGACTACGTTTTACTCTGTATTTATTAGGGATCCCAATACAATAGGCAATACGGATATTCTACCATATAAGAAAATTGAATTTCATACTTTTTTTTTTTTAGGGAAACAGTTAGATCGGGATATTATTGCAAATCATATTCCGCCAAAGTAATGATACTTTGGGGAATTGGAGCCATACAAACAACCGTTTTTTTTTTCATGATATATATAGGGAGTTAGGCCCTGTTATTCACCGAAGTGAAGTGAAGGACTTGTTCGTTATCGTTTTTTTGTTTTCAGTTTTTTTAAAAATTAAAAACTGGAACCAGAAAAAGTGGTTTTCACTTTTCAGTTGTCAGTTTTCAAAATCATCATGTTCCAAATAAATTTGACTAATTTTTTATTCATTATAGGACATATATCATATGACTTTGAAAATCAAAAAACCAAAAAACAGAAAACACATTAATACCGAATGGCCCCTAGTGTTCAATTTAATAAACTGAATAATAATAAAAAATAATTACTTAGGTGATTTGGGGGGATCCTTGTTATTAATCTTTATAGGTAGAAGTAGTTATATCTTATTTGAGGTTATTAGATGTAATAACACAATTTAGCGTTTTTTTTTTACTTTCACATGCATCGCGTGAGTTAACATGATACCAAATTTGTTAATAGCCTATTAACCATCTTTAACCATTAAATTGGTGTTAGTAAAAATATGTAGCTGCTGTAATGGTTTAATCAAACCGCTAAGGCTAATGGTTGTCAACATTCTCGATTTCGAAGTAGAAAAGGTTTACCAAAAAAAATTGGAGCTTCCATGGAAAAATTATAAAGCTCTTTGAGAATGTTGACGACCAATTGACTGAAGCAAAGTCTACAAAAATCATATAATGATCCATCAATCAGATGCAGTTCATCTTCTCCTAAAATGTGGTCTAATATTAATCATATGATAGATGCATTATTAAGATGCAGCTCATCTTCTGTTGACTCTGATGAATCTAGAAGCTAGTGTAGAAAGGTTTAGAGGTTTAAAAGTGAAAAATATGAGGAACAATATTTATTTTTCTGTAAGAATGTCTGTATCTAGTGTACTTTTTTTTGACAGATTTTCATTTAATGATGCATATCATATACTATATACAACTAACAGAATCATACCGAATTTCGAAGGTTTTATACATTTCTCAACAGCTTTTGTAGTTTTTCAGGCAAATCTATGACTCACAGTAGAAAGCACAATGGATCAAGGTTTTGAAACTAGTCCACAGCTGAATTTTCACTGGCCGATATGAACAGTTTGAAGTAGGCATTTGACATTATTAAGACGAGCATGCATTTCCTCGTTCGTTGTATCGATCATCCTCAGCTCTTTTATCTCTTCCTGCCATTTCTCGATCTGCTCCTTGTGGATCCTGTAACAAACAACCGAAAGACTAGGAAAATTAAATAACCTTCCCAAATGTGTATAGTCAAGAATTCATCTTGTGAAGCTCTCGTACATGAGAACTCGTTCTTCGAAGTCCTGGTTCAGCTTGGTAAACAGTGACTTGCCAGATTCCAGCATCTCAGAAACCTGACAAAAATTGATGATTATATTTGAACACTTCATATGTCCCATAACAACTCGATTAGAGCTGCAAATATTACTGAATGGAGGACTTAACAGTATAAATCAAGTTAAACTACTTTATAAATTGAAAAAGGCACAACATATTTTCCAAGCATGAGTATTATCTATTGGACCTGTTGATTAAAAGCCTCAACTTTCTCAAGAATGCGAGCAATGCCAAGCCTCATCTCTTCAGACCCAGAGAAGTTCATCTCACTTTCTTCTTCTTCTTCATTTTGTTCATCTGTTTCACCTCTTTCCTCACTTCTTTCATGCTCCATCTAGCAGAAGTTATTTAGAAATGAGCTTAATGTAGAGGAGAATAACAGCTAAAGCTTTAATCATCCGTTACTCTTCTAAAGACTAAAGCATACACTGTCCATCTTGCGCTTCCTTGCTATTTGAGTATCTTTCTCCTCCATGTTGATGACTGATTTACTATTCTGCATCCATAAGTACAGAATTATAAGGGCTATGTTGCATGTATCAGGCAAGTATTTGCTTTGCCGTATTAGTAGAGCAAGAACAAAAGAAAGAATTGTACATCAGGGGAGGGCTAAAACGAACACATGGACATGCAGTATTATGCTAGTTTAATTCATTTGGAAGCAGGAGACCTTGAACAGCATAAAGCATGGTGGCGAAGTTATGATTGTTTATCCCCTGATTAAGGTTCCAGAATAGAGTTCTGTGCAGAAAACAGTTGCTGTTTACATGAACTCCAAAGATTTAAATACTCACGAATGGGGTCAATAAAATTATAATTGAACCAAAAACATTAGACATACGGAAACCAAGTAGAAATCCCAACTGCAGTGAAACGAAATCAATGAAATCCTTATATTATGTCCATTTCTTTTTAATGGTTACACTTTGTTTTTTAACAATCACAATGCGAAAATTTGGACAGGATATAAATATCAAAACGTATCACATTAAAATTTGTTTCAGTATATATTTTCAGAACGTCAACTTTATAAAATTTACTACTAAAAACAATACTAATGGTAAAAGGTCCGTGAAACAGCAAGTGTAACCCTTAAAAAGCAAGAGAGGGATTATCAAAGTAATGGACCAAGTAAAACACAGTTAATCCTAACACATAACCTTCATTCCATAAAGATTGTCCAGAACAGTATTGAGTACGTTTGAGCCAGGAACGGAAGGATGCATATTACGAATTAAAAGTTGGAAACCTATCAAACTAATACTTTTGCGTAAAATAACTTTGTACTCACACACAACTAGCAATGAAAATTCATTTTCACATCATAGTTCAGAATTCAAAGTTCTAACTATTATAAAGCACAACCGTAACTAATTTTGTTCAATTCGAGCTTCCAAACTGATTATAGACAATAAACACACTTATCCTTCAATAAGCACTGAACTCAAACGCAAAATGTTGTGTATGTGAAAGCAAAACTAGCATTTAGGTCACATTGACAAGCAGTGAAAACTTCAGCACCAAATTTGCAAAACTTCTCTTCATTTCATAACTCCTTTAATAGATGATCACTGAAATCCTTGCAGCAATGATTATGCTACTTAAATTTGAATTTACTCAAATTGACAACAACGCTGACATGAAATTTGTGCCAATCATTTAAACTCAACCTCAACTTGATTTTCGTCAACTTTTCACAATCGAGGAAATGTGATCAAAAAAAGCGTATAACTGCTATGATTCGATACATTGATTAGGAGCAACTACTACAAATTCCTGAAATTAAAGTCATCAACCTAAATTATTTAAGATTTGAAGACGATTAATCAATTATCCAAATCACAAACGACCAGTTCCAGTAATCAAAACAAAAGTTAATTGAATTCAACGATCTTATAAATAAGCTAATCTATGAATTATACCTCAAAAAAACTAATCTATCAATTAGGTTTTTATAGTTGATCAATTAGCGTAATTATGAAAAAAAATATTCAAAACAAGAGCAGAAATTTTGAAATTCGAAGATTTAGATTGGCTTAGTTAGCAGACTTACCTCTGATTGTATAGCGCGCGATTTGAGAAATCAAGCTTCCAAATTCAATAACTACAGAAGAAAATCATAATCAGTGAAGTATGTAAGTGAGTTTGATAAACTTTAAAGAGAGATAGAGAGATAACCTGTTGCTTACGGAATTGTAGAGCGCCAAAATTTGAAGCAGAAAGAAATGAAATGGAAAACAAAGTGAAGTGGTGGTTCGAACTTCGCATTCATACGGGCCAGAGCCAGACCTAAGGTCCAATCACACATATGGTTGACTTCGTTACTCCGACGTCTTCATTTAGCTAAAAAACGAGGTATCGTGTCGTTTCGGACTTAGATATTTCATTTTAAACTAAAAACTTAACTTTTTTCTACAAAATAGCCGAGTCGGACACTTGAACACTCATATTCGAGTAGATGCTCAATCTGTGTCTGAGTAACATACGCGACCCATATAATTCAGGGTGGGTTCTCTCTTTTTTTTCCTTTGAGGTTATCTTCTCCTTAATTTATTAAAATTGGTTTTAAAAAAAAAAAAAAAGTTAAATTTAGTAAAAAAAAAATTCAATTCAGTAAAAATAAGTGCAGTTCATCAAAAATAAGATGGGTTCAGCAAAAAACTATCGTTATACAAGTAAGTTTCAGCTTCCATGTGTATACTTTATCCTAAAATTACACATGTATAGCTTTGTGGCAATGGAAAAAACTTATGTCTGTTAGATCAGAATTTGCGAAAGGTCTTAGATGGATTGTTGCGGGTGGGTCTCAATTGACTTTTGGAAGGATAATTGGGTTTTCCATTATCCTATCAGTAAAATATTAACCCCCTTCTAATCTTTCTAACCTTAAAGTCCATGATGTGATTTAAAATGGTACAAGTTGGAACACTCAGTTGTTGAGTTATTTCTTCCTGATTTTATTGTGAACAATATCAAAGCAGTTTATATTCCAAATTATTCGACTCCGGATAAAAGGATTTGGGGTCTTACGAAGGATGAGACTTTTTCCGTTATATCGAGAGCCCGTTTATTGCAAGGTAGTGACCTTATAGACAAAGTGAATTTAAATTGAATTTGGAACATTAATGTTTCTCCAAAAGTTACCTCCTTTCTTTGGAAAATCTTTAATAGATGTCTTCCTACTAAGGATAGACTTGAAAGAAGCCATGTTTTTACCCCACAACAATGTGTTTTGTGTAATATGAATAGAGAAACGATTTCCCATCTTTTGATCCATTGCAATTATACTACATATACTTTTAATATTCTTCAATCGATGGATTCCTGGCCAACTTTTTCCAATCCCCTTTGGATCTGTCTTTTAGAGATAACATTATAATAGCAGCTTGGAGAGCACTGCCAAGCTAACTATTTTTTGGTGGTTTATTTGGTGCACTAAGAATCAATCTGAGGCTAGCCAATAATTTCAACTTTGTCTCTTGTATTAAAGTAAGTAGGGAAGAGGTTAGATTAGCTCATAATCTTGCTGTCAAAGCAAGGCAGAGCTAACTCCTCTTTATTTATTTGTTTGGTTTAACCCCTTGTCAAAAAAAAAAAAAAAAAAAAAGAATCAATCTGTGTTTAGAGACATCCATTGTTCCGCCTTTGCTACGGCTAGTCGTATTACTAATTTCCTTCAGGATTGGAACGATGCTCAAGATATGGAAAGAAAACTTCTTCTTCCATCCAATTTGATTTTTAGGCCCTTTTCCTTCAATCCTTCGCGCAAGATAACTTCTTGGTCTCCCCCCATCCCCAGACCGTGATTGCTAATTGTGATGGTTCCAATAGTAACAATGGTAGTACGTCAATTGGTTTTGTCATTTGCGATCACTTGGGTGAGGTGATTTGTGCGGGTGCTCATTCTCTCAACCCTAAGCTCTCGATCCTCTAAATTGAGGCTTGGGCAGCCAAGGAGGCGGTTCATTGTGCTATAAGTCTTAATATGAATAAAGTTATTGTTGAAGGAGGTAATAATGAAGTTATCAAAGCCATGTCTAATACTAATAAGGTTCCTTGGTGTATTGACTCTATTGTTTCTGATGTAGGTAAAGAGGTTGCCGACTTTTCAGAGATCTACTTTTGGCATATTGGTCGGGAAGGCAATAGAGCAGCTGATTTTATGGCAGCAAAGAGTCATCATTATAACTCCCCCACCTGTTTCTTTCCTCCTTATGATATTGATTTTTCCCTCTTGGTCTGAAAGGACATTTAGGTTGGTCTGGTCTGGTAAACAAAAAAAAAAAAAATAACGAAGGAAGGGTTTGTCCAATTCTAATTATTTTTTTATTCTAATATAATTGAAATTAATTAAACTTAACTGAATTTATCGAAAATTATTAAACCTTATTAATCCTTATCAAACCTTATTACACCTCATTTTTTTTAGAGTGTCATACTTTATTTTTACTAAATCGAAAATAGCTAAATAGGGTATACAAAACAAACTTGAAATATTATGTTTTTAAAGAAAGTTTGTATGTCTCAATCATGAAAGATCCAAAGCAATAATGTTCACTCACTTAAACTCAAGTTATCCACCTCAAAAACTTATAAACTTAAGTCCAATAATTGAATAATTCAATAATTCATAAAAGATGAGGTTCTTACAAAAACAAACAAAGCAAAGAAAAAAAATATCAATAATGGTGTCTAATATAAGACCATGAATATCCGGAAGATATTTCGTCAACAAAAAAAGCGCAGTTAAAACCTGAATCGCATTCATTCATCATCATAATTCCAATTTAGTCAATCCTACCCCCCTTATTCTATACTAGTCAACGACTCCCCCACTTCTCCCAAGACAAAATATGGGCCCACATACACTAATGCGCATAATGCACATCCATCTCTACCAATAGTCTCTCTCCTACGTGTCAACGTCATATGCGTATCTTGCACGTTGTGTACTTTAGGCTTTAGCACACTTTAGCATACCCCGTCAATGACAGAGAAAATCTTGGTAACCAACTGTTTGAGTCTAAACCGTCAAAAAGTTACACATTGGTACCATTATAACCTGGTATTGGTATCACATTGTTATCAGGATTGGTACCAAACAACCTTACTTTGGTATCAAAATTTTCGGCAATGGTATCAATCTAACCTAGCATTGGTACTAAACAACACGCGCGTGAAATTTCCAAAGCTTGAAATGACCAAATTGCCCCTGTTTGAGTCTCCTAAGAGACTCAAACGGTTGGTTGCCTAGACAAACTCGTCAATCACACCCCCTATTTTCTAGTTTGCGCCACCAACTAGTATTTGATCTAGTGTATACTCCCTCAGTCGAGAATATTTATATTACACCTGGTGTACCTTGTTCATGGTACATTCAATACTATTTTTTTTTCAAATGAGTAAAATGAGCGAATGAACAAAATGAATAAATGAGTAAATGAACAAACATTTCTACTCCTTTACGAAAATGAGCAAACACTTTTATTACAAAATGAGCAAAATGCCCATATGAGCAAATTTGGTGTCAAATGAGCACCTGAAGTTCTAATTTATTACAAAAATACCCCTGGATGTACCATGCTCATGGTACATCTTATAATACAGTGTTTGTTTTTTTACACGGTCTCCAAAACATAACTTTGACCTTTAATATCTTCAATTTCGTATTTATAAAAAATATAAAAAGTCGATAATATAAAACTACACACTGAGACGAATCTAACAAAATTCCACATGAATATGTCTTTTTATATATACAAATGAGAATATTCGGTCAAAGAATTTAAAATTTGACCCATCAAAAATGTAGTAGGCATTATATTATGGGACGGAGGGAGTAATACTCATCCGTCTCATTTTATAATTCTCGTATTTTATTTTTGGTGTTTCAAAATATTATTTACATTGCTCTTATTTTTATTTTTTGAACATTACTTTTTTTACTCTCCTTTCATCTTTTCACATGAGTTTTTGACACTCTTATCTAATATGTACCTCTTCCGTTACTTTTTACTCTTAACAATTTGAAATTACTCTATCTATAGTCTCAATTTAGTTTATTTTTGGTGAATTATAGTTCAAAAAAATATTTATGTGAAATCTCGTTAGATTCATTAATTAAAAATAATAGTGAAAGTCATGCATTGACAAACAAGAAAGTCAAAACACTAAGTAAAAAAAAAAAAAAAATATCTAATAAAGTCGAGGTTATGAGATCAAACACACTAGAGGCACTTTGTGGTGGAACTTTCATACCTTTCATCCACATCCAAGAGGCTTTGACTATGTAGTAATTGGGTTTAGAGGTGTGCGCCCGGACCGGATCCGGCTTTACAGATAGTCAAAAATTGAAGATTATGTGGATATGACCATAATTTATATTCTTTTTATATAATTTTTTAGATTTACATATTTATAAATTATATATATGAAAATTTAGTAACTCTAACAACAAAAATATTAAAGGTAGTAAAAGAATAGGTTTTTAGCTCTCAATTTTCTAATTTTTAAATTTTTTTTGTTTACCTCTAAACTTTTTTTTACCAAAAATATAGAAATTCCGATCTACCGGTCCGTATCAAAAATTCGGCATCATAGATTTTGATAGATAGATGTCCGAACCGAAATCAATACGATTCAATCCAAATTCCAATATAATCCTAGTCTTTACCGAAAAAAACTTTATCTACCGAGTGGGTCAACAACCCACTACTGATAAAAATGAATAAATAGTGGAATCCAACTCATCAATTCTAATATTTTCTAATGATCTATTTTTAGTAGGTTAACTACCTACCGAGTAGATGTAACATTCCCGTCTTTACACAACCCTAGCTGAGTAGGTGAGATTAACGATCCAATAATAGTATAATACCCTTGTCCTTACCAACTAAAATAAAATTTTAAACAGTTTTTATCTCGCGCCTCCTCACGTGCACCTCACACCATTTTTTCAACGGCGCGTGATTTCTCCCTCCAATTGGCGTTGACTGTTGTTACTAAAGTTTGTTACTTTCTTTTAATTCTCTAATCTCACATCCTGTCATCTTTAATTTAGTCACTCCTGATTTCTTACTGGCTGAAACCATGGACCCCACGTTGAGCTGTGATACATTTACAGAGATTGATAAAAGCAAACTTAAACACTGCATCATAATTTTTTTTCCATTTTCTCTCTCCTCTCAATTTCTTCCATTTTCTCTCTCATGGATTCGCAGTCTTCGAGCTTTTTTTTCGTCGGTAAATTCTTCGCTTAATTTTAATTTAATGTAATTATTTTTTTACTTTATTTAGTTCTTGTATCTGTAAAATATCTGTTAATTTTCGGAAATTAGGGTTTTAGATCTGAGAAAGAGGGAAAAATCGAGGGTTTTATATGTTTTATGTTTTAGATTTAATGTTGTGGATTAGTATTACTACTTGTTGTTGTATGTAAAATTAGAAATTAATTGTTATAAAAAATGAAGAGATTGAGATCGTATGGTGATGATTTGGCGTCGGTCGGAGAGAAGGAGCTTGACCGAACGACGTCATTTTCGTCGTCGTCGCATCACCGGAGATTTTATTCAAAAGGGCCGGAAAACGGTCGGAATAGACCTTCTCCGGTGATCGATGATGATCGTGATAGAGAAGGTTCGTCGTCGAGGGGGATAAGTTTGAGGAAGAGGATGGACCATGATATGGATGGGTTTGATGAGAGGGAAAGTTCTAGAGGGTTTAGGAAGAGAGGGGAGCATGAATTTTCGGAGGGTTTCGAAGAACGGGAAGGTTTTAGAGGGGTGAGGAAGAGAGTGGAGCATGAGAATGATGTGTTTGATAGGAGGAAAGGGTTTGATCGGTATAGGGATCGAGATGGGATGGTGGGTTCGTCAATGGTGTCACCACGAGGTGGTGGGTATGGGGTGGAGAGGGAGAGGGAGAGGGAGAGAGAGAGGGAGAGGGAAAGGGAGAGGGATAGGGAGAGGATTCATCGGTCTGAGAGTTTTTGTGTGTCAAGGAGAGATTTTCCGAAAGGCTTTAGGTCGGAGAGGCATTGGTCGAGGAGGGAGGATGGGGGATCGTCCTCGTGGAGGAGATTTGATAGTAGGAACAGGAAGGATGTTGAGGAGGATGCTAGGAGTTCACCGGTTGAGAAGGGTGCGAGTAGTAGCAGCAAAGGTGGGGGGCCGGATAGTGGTGGTGTTACTAGCAGCAAAGAGAGTTTGAAGTCCCCTCGAGGAATTAAAGATGTCAAGTCACCAACGTGGTCGAAAGATTCAGCTAGGGATTCGAAGGATTCAGTGGGCGAGCCTTTAAAAGATAACAAGAAGAACGAGAGTATGGTGGCAGACAGTGGTGTGAGTGCAAATGGTGTGGGAAGTAGAAGCGGTAGCGGAACTGGAAGTGGAAGTGAGATGGAGGAAGGTGAGCTTCAACCAGAATTAAATCAGATTCAAGCGCCAGAAGATCGGATTGATTCTGAACAGAATGTGGAAAATGCTGAACAATGTGCTGAGAAACATCCAGCAGACAGGGATACTGGAAAAACGCTACATGAACATAATGTTAGTCAAATGGTGGAGTCAGAAGCAGCTGATTCTGTTGCTAAGGAGAGAAAATTGGCTCAAGAGGATGAGAGACTGTCGGCTGAAGCAGATGTTGTCGACAGGAATCAGGTGGCCGGGGTTAAATCAGCAAAAGATGAGAAAGTGAAAGGAACAGAGAAGCTCTTGACAAGCCAAAATCATTTTGTGGACAAGGCTTCTGGTACTGAAGAATCTAAAGTGTCAGTGCTTAAAGGTTTTGAGAATGCAGCTGCGAATGATGGAAAATTGAGGGACAATCAACCTGAGTCTTCCGCCCTTGCAAATATCAGCCTTGAGGGTCAGGTGAAAGTGGAAGAGCATGATCCAAGAAGCATGGACCAGTTATTACCAGAGAAAGAGAACCCAACAATTAATTTTCATCTTGAAGTTGGTCTGGGCGAGTCAAATAAAACCTTTGTAGAAGAAATCCAAAAAGAACCTGAAGCATGTGTCCCTGTCCTGAAAGACAAAGGTAAAGGTGTGGCTGTATGCTCTCCAGGTGAGGCTAGTCCTAGAGAAAACAGTTTGCTGCTCGAAAGGAACTTCATTTCCTGCCAAGATGATGCGATGGAAGGTCCCAGTGTACGTGGCTTTGAGCTTTTTTCTAGCTCTGCTGGAATTAAAGCGGAGTGTGCTAACAGGAGTAGTGGCTCTAAAACAGAAGCTGAGAAGTTGAAGTTGGAACCTTTAGACCTCTCTCTTGGACTACCTAATGTTTCAGTTCCTGCTGCTTCTCGTGGTGCCGCTGCACCCCCGAGTTCTCCTCCACGTGCAAGGAGTGTTCAGTCATTTGCTACCTCTCTCAGAACTGGCTCAGATTGTTTCACAACATCCATTTCTTTCTCTGGCTCACAATTTATTCATAATCCAAGCTGTTCACTCACTCATAATTCAGTTGATCATGACTTTGAGCAATCTGTGAAAAGCCGCCCGTTGTTTCAAGGTGTTGATTGGCAGGCATTAAGTGCTAATGATTCTCTGCCAAAGGAAGTTATTGCGAAAACAAAATTAGTTTCAAATGGTAATGCTAGTGGGTCTCTACAATTTTCGCAGTCGTCCCAAGGCATGTTGAATGTTCGTGCTGTACAACAGCAACCAGTGGCTGTTGGAGTAGAACAGTCAGGCAATCTCCAGAAACAGGTCTCTGGAAAGATACGTTATGAAGACGATTTCAGGTCACCTGCCCAGAGTGCAGGATCTCATGATACTAGATCAGAATATGGCAAAGATAAAAAGCGGGTAACTGGCGAAGAAAGTGTAAGTAGGCTTTTCAGGAGCAGTAGTCAGAGAGAGATGGAAGTTGCAGGTGAAAGAGCTCTTGTGGAGCGGCTAATCTATTTCGTTGCTTCTGAACCAATCCAAACCATGGCGTGGAAAATTAATGAAATGCCAGAGCGTTCGGTTGCTTTTTTGAAGGATAGTGTATGCGAAATTATAGTGAAAGAAGATAACCACAGAAAGCTACGTGCCCTTCAGGATGTACTGCGGAAAAGATCTGATCTTAATTTGGAGACTCTGTTGAAGTCACACCGGGTTCAGTTGCAGATTTTGGTGGCTCTGAAAACCAGTCTTCCAGACTTTATACAGCGTGCTGACAGTATTTCTTCTAGCGATTTGGCAGAGATATATCTGAATTTGAAGTGCAGAAATATTGACTGTCGAAATGCATTGCCTGTTGATGAATGTGATTGTAAATTTTGCTCCCAGAAAGATGGATTCTGTAGTTCATGTATGTGCCTTGTCTGTTCGAAGTTTGACAATGCCGCCAACACATGTGGTTGGGTTGGATGTGATGTTTGCGACCATTGGTGCCATACTGATTGTGGTTTGCTGAAATCCTATATTAGAAATGGTAGAAGTGCTGCCGGGGCTCAGGGTATATCTGAACTGCAATTTTACTGTCTTGCTTGTGATCATCCTTCTGAAATGTTTGGCTTCGTGAAGGATGTCTTCATATCTTGTGCTAATCAATGGAAACTTGAGACATTCCTCAAGGAACTTGAATATGTAAGGAGGATATTTAATGCCAGCAATGATTACAGAGGAAAAGTATTGCATGATGCTGCTAAGCAGCTGATTACTAGATTGCAAAATGGGGCCAATACTGTGGAGATATGTAATCAAATTATGGCGTTTTTAAATGGTAAGTTCATCCAGTAATTTTTTATAGCCGTATATTGTTTAAGATTCATTCTTTGTTGCATGGTCTCCTTGCAAACTTTGTTTCTCATGTTATTACATTTTGCAGTCAGGATACGTTTATCAGAAAATTGTCCGAGATTAATTGTTTCTTCTGCTTGATGACCTCATCTCAGTTCAAAATTGCTTGCTCCATTTCCATTTGGACATAAAGTAGTTTGTAGAGGAATAATTAGCTCTAAGACCCCGTGTTATAAATTTCCTGGCCTGGTTGACCAAGTACTTGCCAAGCTTGTTCTCGACTCATTTCCTGCAACCCCTTCTTTCTTGAGTAGATCTAATATAATCGGAAAGAATAAGAGTGATTTTGAAGTCTGAATTTTCTCTTGAGTAGCTTTGTGCCCAACAACTCATATTCAGCTGCAGCTCTCATGAGTTGTTGAACTAAACACAAGGTGATCTTTGTTTTAATGTGGAAATGATGAACTTAAACCAAGAGTGATTTTGAAGTTTGAATTTTCTGTTGAGTAGCTTTGTGCCCAACAACTCATATTCTGCTGCAGCTTTCATGAGTTGTTGAACTAAACACGAGGTGATCTTTGTTTTAATGTGGAAATGATGAACTTAAACTGCGTTTGATATTGCAGAGGGTGATCCGAAATCTGCCAATGCAATGGTATCTTCTGTAAGGGACCAACTCCAACCTCAGCCCCTTGAGAATAACAGAGGAAATGTTCTTGACGGGAGGGTTACTTCACTCACTCAAGATCCAATTTGGTCAAAACCCAATAATTCTACAAAGGAACGCTCCCAAATGGAAAATATTGGGGTTACTATTCCAAGTATTGAGGGGAGTGCAGTTGGTGGTGGTTTATGGAGTACCGAGACTTTGATGGGCACGAGTAAAAATCCGGGAGATGAGCTAGACAGCATCGTCAAGATTAAGCTGGCAGAAGCTCAATTATTCCAAAAACGTGCTGATGATGCTCGCAGAGAGGCAGAAGCCCTTCAACGCATAGCAATTGCCAAGAATGAGAAAGTTGAAGAAGAGTATGTAAGCAGGATAGCAAAATTAGGTCTGTCAGAGGTGGAAGAGAGACGCAGGCTGAAGCATGAAGAATTGCAAATGTTGGAAAGAAGTCATCGGGAATACTTCAATATGAAAACTAGGATGGAAACCGACATCAAGGATTTATTGCTGAAAATGGAAGCAACAAGACGGAATCTCAGTACCTAATATTAAGGTTCTCTGAAGCCATTGTTATGCGGCTTATGCCATGTTAGCCCCTGTAGATTACCAAGGCAACTCTCGAAGATTTTGTCGATGTTGCCTCACACCTGTATTCATAAAGCCCTACGAGCCCCTGATATCGGAGCAGATTGTGGCGGTATAGAAGTGTATGTATCTTGCAGAGTGGTCTTGTCTAGGTAAAGTATTCTAGGTGAGATTTTCAAGAGCAATATGTTCTTCTGTACTGTCCTTCTGTAGGTTTTTATTTATTTATTAAAATTCGAGATCTCTTAGTCAATCAGGTGTAGACACTGATTGCTCTTTTGCCTTTTTCGTTTTCACTTGTAGTAGTATCTAACTGAAGCCTGTACAGAAATAGCTGTAGCTTCACCTCCTGTTATAAACATTTGGCATATATTCATCTCCAGTTAAGAAAGGAGTTCTCTTTTTCTAATTGATTGCCCATCTTTTTTATTGTATATGGCTATCTGCTAATGTTGAACATTCCCACCTGAAAGATATCGAACCAAGCCTCCGCAATTTCAGAATCTCCCTGTTGAATGGCCTGTTCTCCCCGGTCGGGACAGGAATAGACGGGTCAATTCCTTACCTTAGAACCGTACTTGAGAGTTTCCTACCACATACGGCTCAGCAGTCAATTCATTTGGTGCCCTATTAAACTAAATGAGATTTGTTATACATCTATATCTAACTGTTCAAAGTAACCGAGCAATGTGGATGGCTAAACCTATGAAGCAAAATGTGTTCCCTCTCTCTTCAATTAACTTTAAAAGTACGTTGGTAGATAAATAAGTAATAAGTTTAGATAAGTTTAAATAGATTGTCAAAATAAGTTAAGCTCCAATCAATTTAGATAAGTTGTGACAAATTCAAATGAGTTGATTATTTGGAAAAGTTGGGTTGCTTTTTTTCTTTGTTTTGTTTTTGAAGAGTTGAAAAAAGTGTTTCCAATGATGGAAAATGGTTTTCAATTTTAAAGAAAAGACTGTCATATATTTCTTCCTAGTTTGTTACCTTTCTCTCAACCCGTCCACACTCTTCTAACATAATTTGTTTAGTTTTTCTGTGAGCAATCATACAGAGGAAAATAAATTTATAACTCTGTTATCTTTTGAAAATTTTTCAAAATGTTTTTCGTTAGAATAGATGATAGTACTTTGTTTAACTATTTAGACTTATTCCAAATAAGATAATAAGAACTTTTTTGAGTTTTTTTTTTTATCAAAAATGACTTTAGATTTGGTAATATATGAGATGTAGAAGAGAATGCTTTTGGAGTGTTTGAAAAATGGGTGACATTATATCGTTTTTTTTTTACATTTTCATATGGTGAAATAACCGATAAAAGAATTAGTAAGTAGATTTTTTAATCCAAATATAAGAATAAATATCTAAAGAAGTCATTTCTACATCAAACAACCAATAATTGATTTTGCCATACACATTTATAAACAACCATAGTTAAAACCACCAATACAAACAACTAATCAAACCAGACAAGTAAACCGTCGAACAAGACAACCACCAATCGACAAACATCCTTTCACCATAATTCGTACAAACTTCGGTATAATTCTTGTGTCATTAATTCTAAATTAAACAAGTACTCCCTCCGTCTTTTTTAATTGCTATTTTTACTTTTCTACAATTTAACATTCACCATCATTCATCATTTTAGGTGAGAATACCGCAGGTCTGGAGCACGAAGTCTGAGGGCAGACTTTGGGGAGTTTTGCTCCAGACTGCCGGTAATCAGTTGAAATGGGAAGGTGAGTCTGGGAGTGAGTTTTGGTTTTCCAAACTCACTCTCAGACTTGCTTTGGGCCCCACAACTGATTTTTTTTTTTTTTTTTGTCTTCCTTCAATGCAACAAAACTCATTTTCCTTCTAAAAAAAGCAACGGTAATATTTTGCCCAATAAAAATGAGCTGGTTTTTTTTTTTTTTTTTAAAAAATTTGGCCAACGGTAATATTTTGTGAAAATGCTTATAAATAGGCTTTTGTTTTAATATTTTGCCCAATAGGTTTTGTACTTCTTTTGTAGTTTAGCAATTATGTATGCAACTATTTCAAGTGTACTCAGTTTGTGTCCCGTAATTTATATAACATTAAAGTAATCCTAAAATCTTAAATTCATAATTACATAAATTATAATTTTAATTATATAATAGTCGATAAATATTCGAACTATATATTATCATCATATTAAGTAATTAACATTGTAGAAAAAAAAACATAAAATAAATGTTATATAAAATAATATATTCATCTGAGGGATAAAGTGTAAAACTGGAATGAGTATGGAGTGAGTCTGAAGAATAAAAGGTAGGTAAAAATCAATGAAAAGTTGATGTGGCACAGTTTGAAGGTTGAGTTTGGGTAGGGATAAACTCACTCTTAGGCCTATATGAGAAGTTTAGCCCAAAAAACGCAAAAACAACTTTCTAGTTTCTATCCTAAGAAGCCCAAGCCAGAATCACGTTCTTCTTCTTCGCACACCAACAACACACCTCTCTCTTTCTCTCTCTAGAAAGTTGCCCTACCTTACTTCTCTCTCTCACATCGGTAAGTTTCTCTCTCTTCAAAATTCATCATTTCAATTTTTTCTGCTTCTAATTTTGACCTAAATCGCTTCTCAATTTCTTCATATATTAATTCAATCGATCTGCAAATTTTTTCAATTCGCTACTTTTCGACGCATTTTTACAGCTTTGAAGTTCAGCTATGGCAGGTAAATACATCGTCGGATCTCTCATCGGATCCTTTGTCATTGCTTATGCTTGCGATAACATAATGTCTGACCAGAAGATTTTCGGAGGTAAATTAAACTCAAATTTTAACACAAATCGCAGTTTTTCTCATGATTTTATCTTCAATTTCTTTTCTCGATTTAGCGAAATATGAGAAAATTTTAAAATTCGATTTTCGATGATTTCTAGGAACGACGCCATCAACTGTGTCTAACAAAGAATGGTTTGAAGAAACGGACAAGAAATTTCAGGCATGGCCGCGAACTGCTGGACCTCCAGTGGTGATGAATCCTATTAGTCGTCAAAATTTCATCATTAAATCTACTGATTCTTGAAGGTGCTGATTCATAATATATGTTGTTTTTGTTTTGTTGATTGTTATCATAAATTGGAACATGAAATGGAAAAATTGTATTGATGTTTGGTCAGTAGAGTGGAACTCTTTCTATTGGATCTGAAATAATGATGTTATGAAATATGTTGCTTAGAAAAATTTAACGATTTTGTTTTTCTGCTCGTTTTTTGGAGTGGAGTTTTCGTAAATGTTACAGTGATTGTTGCTATATATGTGAAAATTGGTGGTTATGTTAATGTTGTTTAATTGGAGTTTGCTTGGAATTCAAGGGAAATTAGGGTGAATTGTGTTTGAGGTGTGTTATGAAATGAGTTGAATGGCCTTTACTTGTAGTGGCAAATCTTTTGCGGTTGTTGGTGATGCTTATGTGAATTTTTGTTTCAACTTGGATTTTATATTTGATGGGAAGTTTGAGTTAAGGTGTCACGTGAAATGGAATTCCTGTTGTCGATTGTTTATGTGAAGTTTGATAGTTTCATTGAAAATTCAATGTGTTTGATCAGAAGTCAAGCTGGAATTGAATGAATTCTAGGATGAGTTACATTTGAGGCGGGATGTGGTGAAACTGTTAATTGTTTTTGGCTTATAATTTTCGGAAACGATTATTGTGTTTTAAATGATATCTTAGTTTGTTTTGCTGGGGTGAGGGCAACCTGAAGTGTCGCTCTTTCATTCTTTTTTGAAGTTTGTTGGGTGAGCCGTGAGTATACTGTTGAGGAAAATATGGAGGAAATTAACTTGGAGGGTATGCTGAGTTTAAAGACAGGGAAGGATTGGACTCCTTAGTGCAGTTTCTCATTAGGGTATGCTGCTTCTAAAGACGGGGAAAGATTGGACTCCTGAGAGTAGTTTCTTATTTTCGTTTCTCCCCAATGTTCCCCCATCTTGTGTTAGGAAATGCCCAAATAGCCTCTACTTTTGTCTTAGTTAGTCTGAAAGCTAGATTTGCTTCATTTACTTGTTTCTTTCTTCCAGCTTTCTCTAATTTAAGGCTTCTTAGGGAAGTGATACCTTGAGATGTCCCAGATAGACAGAGATGTATCTATTAAACATTTTACCATCTTGTGAAGGTATTAGGTATATACTACTTCTCTATGTTAGCTTTAGTAGGGTTACTTTTTTTTTTTCTACTAATCAGTGGGATAAATTTGGTGAGGTGAGACATGATCGATGAGCATTTCAGCATATTGTGGCTGTGAACAAGTTGGAAAGTCTGCATCATATCTCACACAGTTTCTAAGAACCATGGAAATGTGCATTCAAAAAGGTTTGTTATTTGATAGGATGCCATGAGATTTGGAGAATTACTCGAGAGTTTTATGGCAGATTATAGTACGTATACCTTGAATTAAGGTTAGAGTGAACAACGTAAAGGACTAGAAGAGTCAAACAGGTCTGAAAGGGCTTGCATGTTATGGTAACAAGTTCGCAACCAGAGCAGCTTTCTTGGTTTAGCAACTTAAACTATGGCCTTGGTTGGTACAGGATCACCTGTTATGGTAATAGATCTTATTGACATTTCAATCCGTGAAGGGTGGCTTCTACCTCTTAATTTCTTTTATTGCAATCTCTTAATATTGCATTGTTTTCATGAGTGAAACGCTTTCATTGGCGGACTTGTAGCTCTTCCTCTATGGTATCCTTTCACGAACTTGTTTTTTGTTCATGAGATAATAGGACTCATTGTGAGCTTACATCTCTGAATCTTAAGGGGGTGTGGTCTTCACCTTAGTTTCTTCACATAGAGGAGAGCTCGGAAGGCAAATCATAAGACACTTGCCTGCCTTTGATGCACTGAATTGTATTAGTATTGGAGTGTGTATTTTGAGATGGACACTGTAGTTATGTTTTTCAGTCTTATGTTCTACTGCCTTTTTATATTTGTAACATGGGTGACTAGGATTAAGCATAATTTCGGGTTGTATTCGGGTGGTTGGTTATTTAGGTCGACTTCACGTTGGGTTGTATTAACTGCTATACTCCACTCCACTTTATGATGATCCCGATCCCCTATGGGCTGCATGTATCGGCTTTATATGGAAAACGTATTTCCATCAAAGAGAGATCAAACATTTTGTAACTTGTCAATTTGCTCCTCCAGTTCAGAGCATCTTTGAAGGCATACATTTTGCTTAATGACTATAATTTTGTATGTTATGTAGATATCTGGATTTTAGAGTGACATATCCACCATAGATTCATAATCTCTCCAACTTGGGCTCCGGTTATTAGTTGAGTGAAAAGGTTTCCTAGTGGTGAAGCTTTTACCCAGCGAGTAAAAAAGTTATCATCACATTCTCATACAAGACTGTTGCCCACCACCAATGTAGTTATTGTTTAGGCTTGGAGGATGATAGTAACAATGTAATATTATGTAAGTTTAATCTAATAGTGTGGCAATAATGCTTAATATGTTGTTTACACTTCTCAAGACATAGCGATTACTACATACTACCAAATGACCATTAGTTATAATAAGTGTCGTACTTGATAGATGAAATTGAGTTTTTACATTACTAGTCTACTACCTTTTGTGACTTCTTATAGGCGAAAAGAAACAATACCGTCCAATCTTCTTTTTAAGAAGAACAACTTGTACTTCTTTCGTTTTGTTTTAATTGGAAGTTTTTTACCGTCATTATTTCCATGGTATCATTTTGGCTATTTATACCTTTGATTATCAGTTTGTAAAATTTGTAAATTGATATATATATACACACACATAGAGAGAGAGGAAGCTCCAACAAAAAATATTGTCTCCTATAAATTTTTTTTTATGTCGGTTAAAACATAAATAGTTTAAAAGTTAAAGTATTGTAATTAAAAAAGAGGTGAGTAATAAGTAATCCTTATAAGAACATTGAAAGATAAGGATATCATGTCATTACTTTTGTTGAAAACTTGAGATATCATTATACTAAGGTGCTGTTTGGTTGGAAGCTATTTCCTTGAAAATACAAGTTACTAGGATATGGGTGTTGTACCAACAAGAGTTGGCTCAAGTAATAAGCAGTTTGATGTCGCTTAAGGATCCGAGTCTCACCGTATGCATATACTCTTGTTGGGAGACTCACTCACTAAAGCCAGGTGTGCGATTCGGGTTGGACTCAGATGTAGTCGGAACAAAGCTCCGGTGAGCCGAGTGGGCAACCAAAAAAAGATATGGGTGTTGTGTTTGGTTGGAGGGAAATGAGAAAAGTATAAAAAATGCAAATTTTAATGGAAATATAATTTCCCATGAAACATGGGAAATAATCACTCACCAAATTTCCCTTAGTGAGTAATTTCCTAGAAAATGCACTTTCTTATAATGTCGACCAAACAATGTTACCTAATTCCTAGAAAATTAACAAGGGAAAAAGTTTCACATGAAATTACTTCCTACGTGGACCAAATGATGCCTTACATGTGAAATAGAAAAGTGGCAGAGCTCAATTCAAGAGAAGTTTCATAGATATCTCCCTTGACTTGTATTTCAAAATTTTAGATATTTAGCCACATTTTCTTATCTCGTCATGCGTATCTTGAGAATAAGATGAGATTATCAAGGAAAAAAAAAGAGTAAAATAAGTCAGGAATTTTCCACCGCCTTCGATGAGTGGATTAATCTCCTGCGGAAGTTTGTATGGATCCCTCAAAGGGCAACATCTTTCATAATTGGGATTTTTCCCATACTCAAGACTCGAACTCGAAATTTTGGTTAAGGAGTGAGAGATCCTTAACCACTTATGACTCACGCCAAACTTCAATTGGTCCTTAGCAAAGATAGATGAATAAGTCCAAGTCATATAGGATCAAAAAGTCGATGAGTTTGAAGAAGACACAATCCAAGCAGCAGTATTTCAGTAAAGACGTTTCTGTGGTGGGGATAGAACTTTGAAAAGTTCTTGTATGGTAGTGTTATTATACACGTGTAATAGTAGCATCCAACTAAAACCCTAATTGAACATATATTTATAACTCCAACAGCCGCAGTATCCATTTCAGAGTACTCTTCTTGTAAAGGAATAAACCATGAGAGCCACCATAGTTGATCAATGTTCTATCTTCTGCAAACAAACAAATGTTTAGTTTCATTTGTTTGAATCTCTTCATTGGAATGGGGGGTCTTGGGAATTCAACATGAGCCATCTATTGAAGAGGTAAGAGGTTCTCGACGACTATGCTCGTTTGCTAGCACACATGGCAACCGCTCTGTATATCAATAACTCGATGGCTTGTGGTTACACGGAAATCTTATGAAACTATGTCGTGGCGTATCTAAAACTTTGCTATAACAGCATTGCAGATTGAATGCTCAATCATAAGCTTTGAATGGGTTCAGTTTAGAGGTGTAGTAAATGTTCAAATATATTAAATTTAGCAGTAAACTGTTTTTATCTTAGTATTCTAGATATGATAAATGCTAGTCAGTCTTGTTTAGATGTTGGTTATTTCTGAAAACTTGCATAAAAGTACCCCAAATGAAGTTGTAATAGTATATATTTCTGAATCACCACTGTGTTTGACTTCTTACTCTCTTGTTTGAGTGCTCTTCAAATCAATCATATGGTTAAACTTTTATGCTCTTAGAAAAGTAGCAGCTAGAAGTTCAGGATCAGAAACTATCTGGGTTTTAAAAGAAATCTTCTAGCAGAGAAATTAAATGTCAAATGAAGTTGACAGTCTTCATGATTATGAAGCTATGTGAGAATTGGAACTCTTATGACAGTACAGATTGCAGGTGCCAAATTGCAAATATTCATGGAAGATTACAGTATATTTACCAACAGACACCTGCAGTAGATTCTATGACCCTGTTGACATGATTGTTTTGTTTAGAAACTTGTGGTAATCCAAAGTCTACTAGAATCCGAGTATTTTGGATCAACTCGGAACTTTTAAGCTAGAACAACCTCTTACCAACTAATCTAAACACTTGTATTTTATGCGACTAAATTTGAATTCCACCTTGGTATCTAAAGCATAGTAGACTACGACTAATCCGTATTGAGCCGGAAACTCAGACCTTTGGTGAAGTTGGAACAACCTTCTTACTTCCTCTCAAAAAAGAAAAACAAGTTGATCTAAACACTTATTGGTCATGATACGATGGGTTAATTAGTGAGATTCGTGAATAGTGCTAAATTTTAGACGCATTGCTTGTGAGTTGTGACGGTTGAGAAGTCTTGGTTAACTAGTACTATTTTTTTAACCCCCAAAACTAAGGGAAACGCGTCCCCTTTTTGCCTCTTTTGGCATGAATAATCTGGAAAAAGAATTACCTCTAAAAGGAGAGAAAGATGACCACTCCTTTTTCTTTTTGTCTTCCAATATCTTAAACACAAGATAGTGGCCTGCATTCTAAAGTTGGGAATGTCTAGTTGTACTTTTCTTTTACTCTTATGCTCTGTACTTGGGAGAATGATCTTATAGATGTAGTTGATACCTTTGATACATAATACTCCCTCTAATTTTTATTAGTTTATTCGTTTTATTTGCACAAAGTTTTAGGAGAAATAATGTTGTGGGACATAGAAAGAAAGAGAAACTATTATTTTATGTGTGTGATAGAAAGTTAGTCGTTGCATTCCAAAAATAGAAACAAAAGAAATGGGTAAACTAGTAAAGGACATCTAAAAAGGAATACAGGTAAATTAATAAGAACCGGAGGTAGTATAATATTAAGTTTATCAAATTCAAATCCTTTTTTTTATTACATGAGCAAAATTGTTTTATCTAAGTCAAGTTTGAGATAAAAACAGGACTTTTGATGTAGAATATGTGTATTTCCTCCATTTTCTTATACATGCTATATAGAGAAAGTGATGGTTTATAAGAGAGGTAGGTAGAGAAAATAAGGGACTATCACTTTTTGATTAAAGAAATATTTGTTAAGGAAAAAGTATGATATTTTAAAGGAAAAAGTGAGGAACGACAACTTTTTAATAATCTTTTAAGATTTTATGGTGAAATAGAATCCATTATATGTAGCATCTATTATGACATTTCCATTCAAGAAAAATGTAACATCTATAAAAAAAAACAACAGAGGAAGTAAAATGCAACAGAACAATCAAACATTAATGAACTTCTTCAATGATCTTTCCGAGAATCTTCCAAATATTCCACCAGCAATCCATACTACTACTATCATAAGCAACTGTTGTTCAATAGACATTTCATGTACCTTTTTTAAGAAAAGTGACATTTGATGTGCTTTTTTTTTTTTGCGGTCCATAACATCCTATATACCAAATGTTGCTAGTAATTCTTTATGAAGGGAGTATAACATTTCTCTTCTTCTGTCAATTTATCTCTTATCTCTGTTTCTCAATTGCTTAGTTGGAAGTTACCTCCATTTCTAGTTTCTACCCTATTATCTTCATTAACACGAGTCGTTGAGCTCACTGTTACACTATAGTTCAATAACACACATTGAACATTTGAACTTGTTACATTATGTGGGTACAATTGAAGATTATGATTCTGAAAAATATAGACTGTAGTCAATCAGATTTACATATGACATCACATGTAAGCGAAGAATCAAACACTAATGAACTTCTTCGCGATCAAGCAATCGACAGTTTCCTTCAGGCTAACTTTCAGGGGAATGTAGGTGATGCCTAAGCTTTCAACTTTTTCCTTAGAAACCTTGTATGTTGGATCAAAAGGCTTGTCATCTGAGGGCCTATAATGTGCATGAAGTTCATTGATAAAGGTCACATAAAATAGTGAAACTTGATAAAATTACTAAGGGTAGAAAAGAAGGAACAAAGTAACTTACTTGGTAGGGAGTTTGAGATCAGGGTAAAGCTCTTTCAAAATTTTAACAACTTCAGAAACATGATTAACACTTTCATTCAACAAATATCTCCCATTTGCCGAAGGAATCTCAAATGCTCGAATATGTGCTTCAGCTACGTCTTTGACATGAACCCATCCGAAACTTACATTTTGGTACGTTTCTGATCCTGTACGTGTGTGAGAATAATCATCAGCTCACCTTCTAGGAGCTTTGGCATTCAGATAGATAGCAAGACATATTTACAGTTTATATACCTATAAATCCTTATGTGTCCACTATATTTACATGTAAAACTCTAGTGTATCATAATGATATGAATATTATAGATTCAGAGGATCCCAAAACCATGTGAAATGTATTTTAAGCATATCATGGTATAAACTTGCCAAAGCTAAAATGAAAGCAAGAGATTCATACCATTGATCAAGCTTGAAACAGCAATAGAACTGGCATTCAGTGTTGGCTGCAGTAAAGGACCTATGACGACTGCAGGGTTGATCGACACCATATCGATGCCATTTTCTTTGACAAATTTCCAGGCAGCTTCTTCAGCTAATGTCTTTGATAGAAGATACCACTTCTGCACACCAAATCCAAGTTTAAGTTTCTAACTGTCTCCTCTTTTATCCCTAACCAGAATGTAAGATCAGAAAGTTACAGCAAGTATACAGACCATTTGTAATTTCTCACAGATTTCTGGGACTGAAAACCATGTTTCATCGACTACAGTTTCAGGAGTCAGAGGTCTAGGAGTGCACAAAACTGCAGCCATTGAAGATGTTATAACTACGCGTTTGATGGTTGGAACTTTAGCACAGGATGCTAGGACATTCAGTGTTCCTTTCACTGCAGGATCAATTAGTTCATCCTGCAATAAAGGAGTACTAGTTTTACATGCACGCAATGCGTGCGATAACATGTGATAACAAATGAAGTAGAAAATAAAATTAATTGGGTAGAAAAATTGTTTTTACATTTTGTTTTCTCAAAAAACTGATGTGTTAGTTTAAATGTCTTACTTTTCCCCCCTTTTTCATTCAAATGAAATAGTTAGTTATCCTCTATTTTTTTTTCTTTTTTTTCTTTTTCTATTTTTTGGTGTCCCCCATGTGTTGCCTTATATAATAGAGATTATGAAACTTGCAACTTCTACTTGTCAGACTTACAGTGGTTGTTCAAGTCTTCAAGATCGTTCTTTTGTCTTTCAAGTTTTCAGATTTGTGTAGAAACTAAAAACTATACCATGGAAACTAGATAATTGAGTAGTTTCTAGTTTTCTGTTTCATTTATAAGTATTCGATTCATTAATTTTGTACGAAAATGTAACACAAATACAGAAGCATAACAAAAGTAAAAAAACAAATGATTAAGGCATTAAGCACTACAACGAGCAAAAAATTGACATATAATGATATAAACAACCCTTCAAACTAACGATAAAAATAACGGGTTCAAGCAGTGTTACCTAATTCGCTAAACCCAAGTGATCAGAGAAAAAACGAATTGGTACACTTGATACTTTTAGGTGGATGATTTACCTGAGGATTGGATGAATCCAGTTTAATAGGGGATGCAGTATGAAAAACACCATCACATCCACAAATGGCAGAATCAAAAGAACCTTCTTCTAAGAGATTAGCTTTAAACAAGTGGAGTCTCTCCTTTGCTCCATCCAGTGCAAGCAAGTGGTCTACTTTTTTGGGATCATCTTTACAACATAACCAAAAATTAAATGAATTTAGTGGTGTATAAATAATATCATAAAGTAGAAAATTCAAAATGTCCCATAATACATCACTTCAATATAAGCAATTATGAAATTTAAGATTGAATTATTGATCATGAGAACTTAGAGCTTAAATGAAGTTTAAGAAGTTGATTATATGCATGCAAGTTTTAACAATGTAGTTTGCACTTATAATCTTTATATCCCTAGAACCTCGCAATATAATTTATCTGGCTTGTAAACCTGATTATGGTCCGCCACAAAATATAGGGTCCAATTTTTCTACCCGAAATTCAAAGTAACTGGAAAAATATTAAAAGAAAAGAATCGACTCTAAAGTGATCCGGAAACCAAATATTACTAAACTCGAATTTATCCGACCAAAATCAGACAGCAGGGCCGTCTCGTATAAATTAGGGGCAATGTGCTATTAAATCATAAGGATTGAACATTTTTGGTGAATGGGAAGACACGGAAGAGTCATAGTGGGAGACTTTTTTTGGAGAATAGGAAGAGACGAAGTAAAACACCATATAGAAATTAACCTCTTTGAATTTGCATCTAATATTACACTCGATAAATTGGAAACACACAACCTGTAATTAGATTTATTTTTTTATTTTTTTTACTTTAGGCGGATAACTAATAAAATTGGGCCCTTTTATTTTGAGTGTTCTGTGCAGTTGTTCACCCTGCACATGGCGTTAGTCGCCCCTGTCAGACAGACAGTTTAATTTCACAACTCTGCCTAGCTATCATATGTCATCATACTCCTTAAGACTTTCGTACTGAAACAGCTTGAATGCTTGATGCATGTGATGTTTAACCACTTTGAAATAAACACGAAAGAGACAAATACTTGTAGTAGAAGTTGTCACTTCCACAATCCACATATTGATACATATAGTCATATACACCCATATGGCGACATTAATTCTCTATCTATAGTTGGGCAAGAAAGGTTTGTTACAACTTTAAAAACTGCACGGGACCATCAAATAATGTTAACCATAAAGAATAAAACTTCATGCAAGTTACAATTTTTTAAAAAATGTTTCAGCTGAATAATGTGTTTAATTTTTGTTATGGGTTAATAAGGAAAATTTAATTAAGGTGTAGATAAGATTTCCAACTATATATCAACAACAATAACAGGAAAGCGTTAATCCTAAAAGAAGTTGGTCCTTGCGTGCTCATAGATGTGACTAATAATTTTACGTTGATTGTCACTTATTGCAACCCTCCTCCTTAATCTCGGTTTTAATCTAATAACGACTAAGCTAAACAAATATCCTTAACGTTCATTACAATATTTCAAAAAAACGTCTTGACAAATGTGAAAAAGCAAATGGTGCAACTATTTTTGAAACGGAGGAAGTATATCATTAATCTCTATTCTATAAGGCAACACATGGGGGACACCAAAAAATAGAAAAAGGAAAAAAAGAAAAAAAAAATAGAGGATAACTAACTGTTTCATTTGAATGAAAAAGGGAGGAAAGTAGGACATTTAAAATATCTGTTTTTTGATAAAATAAAATGTAAAGACAATTATTCTACCCAATTAAATTTTTTTTCTACTTCATTTGTTATCACACGTTATCGCACGCATTGCGTGTATGTAAGACTAGTCAATACTAACATCACATTCACCAAACAAATACCAAGAATATCTTGACATAGTGGTGAAGATTGAGGTGCTGTGAATGATAAGTCACAGGTTCGAATCCCCATCGCCTTCTTTATACTTTGTACTGCCTTCGTGACTCATATAGATCAAAAACATATTAACCAAACAAATATATCCTCACTCAATTAAACATAACTTATACTTTCTCCATACCGAGATAAGTGAAACACTCATCTCACTTATCGCAAAAACTCCGTTATTTCAGATCCGAGGAAATATATAAACAAGCAAAAGCAAAAGAAGAAGAGAATATATAAGGAGTAGTAACATGCATACTTAGACTCCGCACGGTGGCATTAACAGTGTAACCACGATCAAGCAAAAGTTTAACGATCCAAGAAGCAATATAACCTGAAGCTCCAGTAATGCACACTTTCTTCTTCCCTTTTTCTCCTTTGAAATCCATCACTATAATCTTTTTTTTTTCTTTCTTCTCACTTTTTCTTAATTTTATGAATAAAAACCAAGCAAAATTCTAGGAAGAAACTAAGGTGGGAATATTATATAGGGAAAAGTTAGTTACATTTACTAAAAGCCATGCACCCACCTACTATAATGCCGGGGTCTCAGTGCATTGAATAGTTGCTAACTAATAACGGCGTTTAAACCATTTAATAACTGTTGGGAAAGTGATGGAAATATGGAATTATATAAATGGAAAATGAATCCCGCTAACGGACGCTTCGGGGCGCTAGATAAGAAATGTGTTGTTATACTTACTTATTCATATTTATACAAAATAATAGAATAATATATAATTTCAATACAAAGTAATTAATATTTTTCAATATGAAATGGAAAAACATTTTAATTCCAATGCAAAGCATTTAAATGCATTGCATTGGAATTATACATTATTATATTATTTTATATAAATATGAGTAATTAAATAGAACAATATATTTCTTATCAAGCTCCCTCGGGGCATCCGTTAGCTTTTGCCATGGAAAATATATACTCCCCACCTTTCTTTTTGGGCGATGCTATATCTATCCAGTGTGTAGTTAATTCACTAGGAATAAAGAATTAAAAAAACTATTAAAACTGATCGATAAGTTGGATTCCACTATTATTGATTTCTATTTGAGAACGTATTGTGTCGGACTCGTCCGACCATAATCTTTGGTCGGACGACTTTCAGGTGGTTCCAATTTTTTTTCAGTTAGTCTTCATTTTTTTTCAGGTAGTCTTCATTTTGTTTTCAGGTAGTCTTCATTTTGTTTTCAGTTGGTTTTTGTACTTCAGTTAGACTTACTTTGGGTTTCAGTTGGTCTTTATTCTTTTTCAGGTAGTCTTCATTTTTTTTCAGGTAGTCTTCATTCTTTTTTAGGTAGTCCAACTGAAAAAAAATAAAGTCCAACTGAAACAAAACAAAGTCCAACTGAAAGAAACACAAAGTCTAACTGAAAGAAAACAAAGTCCAACTGAAACAAAACAAAAGTCCAACTGAAACAAAACAAAGTCTAACTGAAACAAAACAAAGTCCAACTGAAACACAATAAAGTCCAACTGAAACAAATCTAAGCTACGAAGAAGGAGAGAGAAAATGAAATGATGAAGAAGATGAAGAAGAAGAGACAAACCTGTAGATTGTATATCTCATAATCACATACTCGTGACCACCACAACCATTTTGTTTAATGAAGAAGATGAAGAAGAAGAGTGGCCATGTTGTCGAACTTCATGAAGAATTCTTTCCATCAAAATCTTTTGCCATTTATTGATGTAAAGGGAATAATACTTATATTATTAGGTATAGTCGAATAATTGCATCAACTTCTAGTCATATCATATACACTAATATAGGCCGTGCAACTCGAAAAGGCCATCAAAATCATTTAATCTAGACAAGAGGAGAGAGATTGATGAATTCATCAACTGGTGGCCTTTGAAAGCGTTCGCGGGAGACTGGGACTTGCTTCTTCTGTGCTTCTCTTTTTTCTTCAACATGATTTTTTTTTTTATTCACTCATCCTCTTTCTTTGTTCTGATTTGTTTGTTGTTGCAGTCGCAGAGGTACGTTGTTGATGTCGTCGTCAACTTGCCGTCCGACGGAAAGTATTGGGTCAGACCGTCTGACCCAATACTTTCACTTTCTATTTATAGTGGTTGTTGACCCACTGAGTAGATAAAGTTTTTCCCTTTCTTTTTCTCTCTTCCTCTTTTTGTCACTTTTTTGTTTCCCTTTTAATGCATGGAATTGGGACTAACTATTGGGTGTGAAATTTAAGTTCCATGATATTATAGTTTACAAGCTAAGTGTGACAAGTGTGTGAAAGTGATCGAGGGATGTCTGGTGTTGTTGTATGTTCTATATTTGTAGAATGACGTGCTATGAACAATTGTTGTTTTTTTTTTTTAGGTGAATCAGGCATAATATAAAAACTTAAACATAGTTTTGGCTAGAAAGCCTACATCGATCTGATAATATAAGTTCCGTACAATCATTAGGGATTTGGGGAAAAATCCTAACTACGTTCTGGGCATCATCTGCTTCCTACTCCCTCGCGCAAGATAGTCCGCCACTTTGTTGAGTTCACGCCTCACGAATACGAACTGGATATCCTTGAACTCCCGAGTACATTCCCTACATTTTTTCAAGACATTACAATATAGATCATTATGGATAATATCCTGTGAGAGCAATTTTATAGCTTGTGAGCTGTCCGAGTGAAGTAAAACGTAATCCACACGGCTTGTTTTTGCCATGTAGAGCCCTTCCATGATACCCATGAGCTCCGCCATTAATACATCTGCTACGTATATTTGTTTTTGGAAGCCCTCTACCCACTTATCATCCTGGTTACACAACCAACCTCCTATACCTGCAGGGGACTGGCAGCCTACAAAAGACGCATCAACATATAGAGCACTCCATCTATGGGGTATGATGCTTGGAGTAACCGAGGGGGATTTCTGTGATTTTTGTGTAGTGGAGGCAGATGATATAAATTCAAGAGCGAGAAATACCGTTTTTTTAATGATCTGTATTGGGCTTGGGAGGGGTTTGTCTTCGAAGATTTTTTTGTTTCTTGCTAGCCAAAGTTCATTGCACACAAACGGAAAAAGAGTAGGCCAGGGGATGTTCCTAAACATGAACTGGGCTTGAGTATTCTTCTCTATCCACTCTTCTACATGACCCATACGTAGGTTAAGTTCTATATTAGTTATATCCCATACTTCCTTCGCATAACTACACTCTCTAAGGATATGGAGGACATTTTCCTCTTCTACTTGACATAAAGTACACTTTGGGGTGGTCGAATTTTCCTAATCCAGAGCATTTTATTAGTTGGTAACCTATCTAACCAACACAGCCATAAGAAGAATTTTAATTTTGGGGGTAATAACCTTGCCATATCCAAGAAAGGTCATTACTTGCTTCAGCTCTTTTAGAGATCGCTAGGTTGTACGCTTTTTTTAAAGAAAAAATATTTTGCATAACAAGAGATGAAAGGGCGCATCTCTTTCACTCGATGGGGTCCAACACAAGCTTTTCAATCTTTCAATTATTTCCTGTGGCAAATCGAATGATATCCTACCCCCATTCCATCTCCATTGTTCCATACTTCCCTAACACACAAGTGCTTCTCATTTTTGTTTAGCGGCCCTAGCATTAGGCTTCTTACAGTGCCACTTCCTAACCAATTATCTAGCCAAAAGGAAGCATCCTTTCCGTCACCTAGGTTCCAAATACAACTATCTTCTAATAACTCCCAACCTTTCCCTATGCTTTGCCAAATTTGAGACCCATGTTGAAATTTTGTAATGCTTCTCTCCCGAATATATTTTGATGTGATGCACTCTTTTGCAAGGTTTTGTGGCCCTTGACACATCCGCCACCCCAACTTAGCCATGAGAATTTTATTTAGAGTTTTATGGTCTCTGATGCCTAGGCCCCCTTTGTTTTTAGGTAGAAACGTGCATTCCTTGGAAACTAGGTGTAGTTTTTGCTTTCCCTCCTTTTCCCCCCATAGGAAATTATTACAAGCCTTATCTAAGTCCTCTAGGATAGTCATGGGTAGGAAATTTGCTTGCATGTAATAATTGGGTATTGTGTTAAGAGTGGAGGAGATGAGTACTAACCTCCCCGCCCTCGAGAGGAAGTTTGCTTTCCAGGAGGCTAACCTTTTGCGAACTTTATCGACTATGAATTGCACTTCCCTCCTATTTGGACGTTTATGTGAAATGGGTAACCCCAAGTATAGCCCAAGATTACATGACTCTGTTACACTTATTGTTTCCTGGAAGAGTTCTTTGACTTCTAAAGGTGTGTTCGGGGAGAAGATGAGGCGGCTCTTTGTATCATTAATTTTTTGACCCGACTCTTTACTAAAGTTTTCAAGAACTTCCCTAACTTGGAAAGCTGTTTGTTCATCCACTCTTCCAAAAAGAAGTAGGTCATCAGCGAATAATAAGTGGGATACAGGCACTTTATCTTTCCCCCCAGAAGGGGGTCCATTTCTTCCCTCACAAGCATGGTTTATTAGGGAAGTCAAATACTCAAGGCATATATTGAAAATGTACGGTGACATTGGGTCTCCTTGTCTTAAGCCTCTAGAATGTGAAAAATTTTCAGTTTTTTGACCATTAACAAGAACTGACGATGAAGCTTTTAAATACAGTCCATAATTAAGTTGACAGAATTGGTATCAAGATTGTGAAATTCAAGACATTTTTTGATGAAACCCCACTCCATTCTATCATAAGCTTTTTCAAGGTCAACTTTTAGAGCAAACCACCCCCATTTTCCCTTCTTTTTTTTCATAGAGTGAAGTATTTCTGCAGCTACTACCAAGTTTACTTCAGGTCCCCTACCCTTTATGAAACTATTTTGGTTCATCGAGATCCAGTGAGGGATAAGGGGTTTGAGCCTATTAACTATAATTTTAGTAACAAGTTTGTAAATGGTGTTACAAAGGCTAATAGGTCGTAGCTGTCTCACCGTTTCAGGGCATGGTTGTTTTGGGATTAAACAAATTAGAGCATGGCACAAAGTATCAGGGACTTGTTGATTTTTAAACCAATTTTGGATATCTACACAGATTTCCTTTTTCACTAGACTCCATTTACTTTGGAAGAAAATTGGGTGGAACCCATCTGGGCCAGGCGCTTTTGTAGCTTTCATTGCAAAAAGTGCTTGTTCTATTTCCTCTAGGGTCGGTTCCATAGCTACACTAATCGAATGATCTGACTGGTAATCCATCCGAGGACAATAAGTGTGTTCAGTTGTATAGAGTTTAAGGAAGGCACTTCTAATATGATTAGCAATTAAGAGGGTTATTCAGGGATTCCCCAACCTCATTACGAATGGTCATTATTTTATTAGTGCTACGGTGTATAACAACATGTTTATGAAAGTAAGTTGTATTTCTTTCACCCTCTGTGATCCAGTTTAATCTGCTTTTCATGAACCATAGCCACTCTTCTTGATCTAAAATCTCAATCAATTCATTTTCAAGTTCCTGCTCAAGGTTTTGGAGAAAGTTAGACCTAGGATTTCTATGTAAAGCCTCCTGAACACCTTTTAACCTACTTAAAGCCCTTCTTTTCCTATAGAAAACATCACCAAAAGTTGATCTATTCCATAGAACTAGCGACTCTTTAACACATTCAAGTCTATCCCCTATATCCCCTCCTCTCTCGTTTTTCCATGCTAATGAGACAGTGGAATGGAAAGTTGGGTGTTTGAGCCACATAGGCTCAAATTTGAAGGGTTTCGGCCCATATTTAGGAGGAGGTTTATCAAGGTTTAGCAAAATGGGACAATGGTCTGATGTTACTCGAGGGAGATGCCATAAGTTGGCATTGGGGAAAGCGGTTATCCAAGCATCATTAGCCCAACCACGGTCAAGTCGTTCAAGTATTGGGTTAGACTTCCTTTTATTACTCCACGTAAATTTCGAGCCATGGTAACCTAAATCTATGAGATTACAATTTTGCATAGTTTCCACAAATAAATCCACCCTTTTCCTATTCACAGCCCGCCCCCCAAATTTTTCTAGTGAGTTTGCGACTTCATTAAAGTCACCCATTAGAAGCCATGGTTGGTTAACCCTGCCGCGAAATCATTAAGATCATCCCATAACATTTTCCTACATTGAAATTTAGGACTTGCATAAATAGCTGTAAGTACAAAGGAGATTGCATTACTTACCTCCACCAGAGCATACACTCCTTGGTAGTTTTCTCCTAGGATGTGGATTTTAATTCTATCCGATTTCCAGAGGAGAAGAATACCTCCCACACGTCCGGTTGGCTCAACCAAATGTGATGAATCAAATCCCAAGTCGTTAATCATGCATCCCGTATTCTGGCGCGAAACTTGGGTTTCCACAAGGATAATTGTTGTTATCAATCTATTAGTGGTGTTAGTTTAATTTAGTCAGGTATGTACAGTTGTCAATAACAAAAAGAGACTACATCATTATATTTATGTCATATATTTTCTATTTAGATATAGCTTAACTTCTCTTATTCTTATTTAAAACCTATAGATATCTTTATTTTTATGAGAGAGGCAATAAGATTTTGTGTAGATATGTAGGAGAAACTCTTGGCTTCTCACTGTTGGAGTTGATTTCGGACTTCAACTAGGGTATTTTAGTAGTTTTATAGGTTAGAGGTACCAATGTAAAATGTAAGTTGGTATTAAAGCGTAGTAAAATTAATTGGTACTAAAGTGTAACTTTGGTTCACCTCGATACCAAGTAAGAGTCACTTTGGTATTAATATCATATTGACTATTTCGATACCAACTTTATAGCGGTAATTTGGTACTTACTTATGTTTACTCTGATCTCAAACATATGAAATTACTTTTCTACTTTAATTTTACTGGAAAGTTGGAATTTGAAATGAACTCCAACAATGAAATGTCAATTCAACTTCGATGTATAGTGGAGTACAAGCTTATTACCATAGTCTATAGATATGAAATTTTTTTAAAAGAAAGTTTGAATAAAATATTATCACAATTCACAAGCTCCTACATTTATTAAAAGATCACTTCTTCCAATTAACAAAATCTTATGGGCTTTATGGTGATATGGGCAATGAATGTGACACATTTGTGCTACAACTTGTGGATTTGTGGGTTACCTCTAAGTGTCGTGTAACTGCGAAATGCAGAACTTTTCTTTTTTCTTCTAGATTAGATATGATGAGATCTGAGACAAGTCAGTTTGCATGCACATTGAAGCTTCACAGAAGCTTTTAATTGAAGTAATTAATTTATAATTTATTTAGATTTTAGGTCACAAACAAATGATTCTATGACACGAAGCTACGAAGACCAAATGCTCAGAAATGGGAGTAGTATTTTATTCATTCACTTCATTTTTTATATGTATTTCCACTATGATGTATGGTTCAGTTTTTATGTCATCTACTCATCTTTGAATGTGATATTACATAATTTCTCATAGTTCAAGATTATTATAACATAATGCTTTGAAATATGATACTATATGTTAATATGTACAACCACTATAGAAAGAAGAGGTGTATGGAGAAATTTCTACGGCAAAAAAGTTGATTATGACAAAGAAAAATTGGATATTAGTGTGGAAATTTTAGAGAGTTTTAAGTTTCCAAGAAATTGACTATTGTTACCAAAGGCCGCCCAAGGGTCTATTTGTTAATCATGCATGACTTCTTTTAAAAAGATCAAAATTAGGGTGCTAATGAATCAGGGTGGTTTGCAAATTATTTGAATTTGGCTAGGTTAAAATTCGACTCGAGATGTCTTGATTCGAGTTCGGGTTTGCCTCGAGAACGTAGCGAGTCGAGCTTAAATTTAGTAGAGTTCGGCTCGAAATCGCGAACATGTTCGATAAATTTTAAATACTATTTTGTACATTGATTTCTAATCCAACTTAGACTTTTAAGTGTACTCTACTATAAAAAAACAATACAAACCAAACACAAATTTCCAGCCCACATAAAAATTACAAACCAAACAAAAATAACTGGAGAAAAGATGACACCCTCAATTCTCCCCACTTCCCAACCGTCAACTTCAACCCTAAATCTCAAATCCATTTTTGTCACACTTTGCACACTTGAAGATGAGAGTCAGCTTCCTAGCCAGCGATTAGGTTATCATGGATGTAAACTCTGATCTTCCATCTTCCTTTCGAGCTGAGCCCAATTTTGAAGCTCGACGAGCTTCGAGCTCAATCTTTCCCCTTCTCGAGCCGAGTTGAGCCTAGCCAGGCTCAGTCTCAGTTCGACTTGTTAATACCCCTAATCAAGACAACAGGGGTAATTTGAAAATTGTAATAAGGGTAAAGTGTTGATTATTAAAAGAAAATACTACAATTATCTTTTTATATAAAATAAAATCATCATTCAAATTGGATAAAATGACTACGCATAACCATGCATGTAGGTTATTGCTTAGTCCATAGCTTGATACTTATAGAATTAAAATTCAGACATACTCTACTAAACAAATAACAACTATATATGTAACACCATCGTAAATCCCTTTGTAAATCTTGCTGCACTTCTGGCCTACACTTAACAAATAACAATCTTCATAGAGTTTTCTAAAGTCCCTAGCTTTGCATCCCTGATTAAGGACACTCCTTTCATTTCAAATCTTTAATGCTTAGGTATATTTACCAATAAAGAAAGGTTGTTGAAGTCGTTATTCACCTTTAACCTATAAGAGCATTCATCGTACCTTCAAAGTTTTTTGTTGCTCATTTGCGCTTTTGAAGTTCTACTTATTATTACGAATTTTGCTCATTTAGAGGTTTCAAATAAGTAATGAACAAAAAGTACTCTTCCATGATACATCCGGATATATGATAAAAGTTATATCCATCATATATATCAAACACTTATATTGAACTTCTCCTTTAAGCACTCAACGGTTTCTTTGAGTGCAACTTTCAAGGGGATGTAGTCAATGCCTAAGGTTTTAGCTTTGTCCTGAGAAATCTTGTAAGTTGGATCCAGTGGCGAATCATCGTCGCACCTAAAAGCGATACATCATACATGCATGAGTATATATATATTGCACAAATAAAAGCACAACAACAAAAGTGAGAGAATACATGTAAATATTTCTTTTTATAGGTTTAGGATATTTATTATGTAAATATTTTTTATTATTGTCAGGTTTCCTAACACAGTTAAGACTGACCCTTTGTAACCCTATATATATAATGATCAATAGAAATCTCTCCCGTCAAGGAGATTCACGCAATCCAACAAAAAGCTTGCGAGCCATAGTAGTAAATTCTAGAAGCAAATGACTACAACAGTTGCAACATGTAAGAAAAAAATTAGCATGAACTAACCTATTGGGAAGCTTGAGATTCGGGTAAAGCTCGTGCAAAATGTTGACAAGATCTGCAAAATGCGCCACAGTTTCGCTCAATATGTACCTCCCTTTAGCAGAAGGAATCTCCAAGGCACGTATATGTGCTTCAGCAACATCTTTTACATGAATCCACCCAAAAGCTAAATTTGGATAGGTTTCCGACCCTGAAACGAACTCAAAACTTATAAAAAGTGTTCTGATGTTCGATCAAAGTTTTTATAGCACCAAATTAACACTCAATATTATTTAATGTCGGTTTATGAGTAAGATAAGTAAGGTATAATACCATTAATCAAGTTAAAAACATAGACAAAAGTAGTAAGATTCATTGTTGGTTGTAAGATTGGGCCTATTACAGCTGCAGGATTCATTGATATCATGTCAATACCCTTCTCTTTGGCAAATTTCCATGCAGCATCCTCGGCTAATGTCTTTGAGATCAAATAACAATCCTGTAAGAGACATTCGGAAAAGAATAATCATGTAATAACAAAACGTTATCATCATAAATTATACTTCATCCGTTTCATATTACTCGCTACAATTCTCAATTCACGGACTCCTAGGTAACTTTTTGGAGAAGAAAAAGGTAGAGAGTAAAAAGAAAAGGGACTCATGTGAGACGAGAGAGATAAAGAGAGTTTATTTCCCAAAAAAGAAGTGCAACAAGTAATGTGAAACCTACCACAATGGAAAGTGTAGCGAGTATTATGAAACGGAGGAAGTACATCTTTCTGTAAGGTCAAAGAACCTTTGCCCTACGGGCAACCGAGCAACTGCTTCCATCTTTGGTGGGAGACCTAGGTCTGCACCTGCGGGGAAGCAATTTGTGGAGGGGGAGGGGTTCGGGTCCTTACCCGAGATTTGTAAACTTCATTGGGCCTAACATTGCCCACGTAGGAGTCGAGTTTGACCACATATACAGATCAGGTTCCATCGTAAAACCAATTGGTAATAGGAGTAGCCCATCAAGCTTATATGTTAGTCATTATTTCTTTACTTAAGATAGGTGTGGTTTGACCACAACCTATATTGAAAAATAAATAGATATAATTACATACCCCTAGTTTCCCTTTGCAGCTCTCTGGAGAAGAAAACCAAGTTTCATCAACTATTGTTTCATTGGTTGGAGGATTAGCAGTATGTACAACTGCTGCTGTAGAAGATGTGAAAATCACTCGTTTGACAGACGCAACTTTTGCACACGAGACAAGAACATTGAGTGTTCCTTTCACTGCAGGATCAATCACTTCTGACTAAAACCTCACAATTAAAGGCAAAACAAAAATAAGTCAGGACTATTAATTAATTTACTTCTACTTAAGTAAAGAGCGCGACATTTTTTACTCTTAAGAATTACTCCCTCCGTCCCTTAATAGATTTTCTATTTCTCCAATTATGCATGTTTGCCAATGCACGTACTGTTCCGTTATGATCTTCAGAAAGTACAGGGTTTAAGGCTAAGATGAACCTCAGGATCATTTGATTGTAAAATGACGGGACTTGCAGTATGGAAAACTCCATCACATCCATAGATAGCAGAATCAAAGGAGCCTTCCTCTAAGAGGTTGGCTTCAAACAAGTGAAGCCTCTTCTCAGCACCATCCAATGCAAGTAAGTGTTCTGTTTTTGTGGGATCATCTGTATGGAGTATGGACATAAGCATTTAAACAAGAGTTGTACAATACAATAGTAGTTTAGAAACTCGGAAATTTTAAGTTTTCCCAAAATTTACTAGTTTTTTAGTGTACAAAATCGACAAAGATTATCGATATAGACGAGATTGATCCTAAATCTTGGTAACACACCAGTAGAGTTTATCAATCAAGAATTTGCCTTGTAAGAGACCGCCTACTTTTCAATTAAAATTAGGCAATATTAAGCCCAATAATAAAAAAAGGATTAATTCAATAGTGACTAGGTTAATTTCTTTCGGTGACTAGTTTAATTCATTTAGTGACTAGGTCTACTTTTATATTAAAATTAGACCGTCTCTTTTAATAATTTTTGCTAGTTGACCTTCGAAATGTAGATTTTTTCAAAGACAACTCAAATGTGTTAAATTTAACTAGATTATCTAATTAGACAATTCAATAGGTATATAACTAACCTTTTTTTCATTCAATATCATTTTCCACTAAAGATCTTGATGCCTTATTTGTCAATAATATATCAATGAGATATTGATTTGATATTGTTTTGAACAAAATGTGGGATGAATATTATCTTACGTGTCATTGCTCTTTGTCACTCTATATACACTGAAGTTTTTCAACGCGAGATTTATGTCAACTTCTAAAAACAATTACATAGTTAAATACAACTCTTTCACTAAGACCCATTTCACTTTACATCATTTGAACTTAACTGAAATAACATCTACTAATGAAAACTTATTTTTAACGAAACTTATTTTCAATGAACATTATTGTTTCAAGTTGAAGGAATCAAGATAACTAAGCTCCACTCTTAGTATGTATGCAGATAACTAAATTTGGATGGAGTAAATTTTGAGCAAAAATATATGCAGATTAGTATCAAAGTTATTATTAGTATTTCCTCCGTTTCGTTTAAAATGCAACAAATGAGTATTATTTGTTGCATTTAAAACGAAAAGGAGGAAGTATATGATCTTAATTATTGCCAATTAATAGCAACAAAAAAAAGACGGAGGGAGAAAAAAAATACTTAGGCTGCATGTAGCCTCGCTGAAGCAAGAGCTTGACAATCCAAGAAGCAATATAGCCTGAAGCACCAGTCACGCAGACTCTCTTTCCTTCTCCACTCATAACTTGTTCCATCTGATATATACTAGCTTCTTCCTTTGGTGGTTGAAGGGTTGAACTTGAAGTCCTTAGGCTCGCGCCTCGCTATAGACGAGATTCAATCTCAGGTTGCGGGTACTTTATCAATGAAGCTAGATGACATCCACAAAACCTCGTTTATTAAATGAAGCACTTTTTTTTAGGCTTAAGTGTATATTTGGTTTAACATATGGAAAAAGTGATTAGATAGTGAGAATGAATAGTAATAATAATTGGGCATTTGACTTCATAGTATAAGTATTAGATGTAATCTAATGATTATCAAAGAAAATGGTTGAAGGTAATGAATTCGTGAGTTGTGAGTGGTACACGTTGAAAGTAAAGATAAGGTTATTGAAATATGGACATAACTCCAAGCAAAATTTTCAAATCTTTTCTAGATGATCCTGTTGTAGATATTGAAATTCACCTATACAAAAAAAGTAAAAAAAGTTATATGATAGAGTCCACCTAATGATAATATATACCACCTAATGACAATAATTTTTTTTTTTTTTTTTTTTTTTTTGTTTTTTGATTGGGAAATTAAGTCAGCCCAAGGGCTAACCCCTACCAAGGCTACTAGCCTTGTAGGAACTACCAGCACATTGGCTGGTAAAGCATGCAAAGCATGCTAAGGAAATACCCCAACATAATGTTGGGGATAAGGATTGAACCCCTGACCTCAAGGATCAGAGGGGAGTGCTCTACCACATGAGCTAGCTCCTCATCCTTACCTAATGATAATAATGACTGTTGATTTTTTATTTAATGATTGATATTTCTCAAACTTTATATTATAGAGTTATGTTACAATTTTAGAAGATCCAAACACTAAGATAATATATGCCACCTCTGTTTTTTTGGTTGATTCGTTTCTCTTGGACACACATACTAATAAATTATTTTAAACATTTATATTTCTAATTATCAATAAGAAAAAATTACAAAAATTTGATATTATGAAAATATACATTGAGACGAATATAATAAGATGTCACATGACTATATTTTTCCTTAAGTACAAATCACAAAATATAGTCAAATTAAAATTACACATATGAATAGTGTCAAAAGCCAAAACAGGTCATCTAAAAAAACAGAGAAAGTAAGATTTATGAAAAAAGGATCACTTTGTTAAAAATAATAGATTTAATCGAGGGTTAGCTATGGATGGTAAAGGGTGACTATTATATACGAGGAAAA
Source organism: Beta vulgaris subsp. vulgaris (assembly GCF_026745355.1). Classification (NCBI taxonomy): domain Eukaryota; kingdom Viridiplantae; phylum Streptophyta; class Magnoliopsida; order Caryophyllales; family Amaranthaceae; genus Beta; species Beta vulgaris. The sequence continues at coordinate 63,774,560 of NC_079205.1, read as the reverse complement.
AAAGATTATTATGTTACAAAGTGTATTTTCATTATAATAAACTAATATAAAAAGGGTGACTGTAAAAAAAAAATTGTCTCTTTGTTAACCTTATAGTAATATTACAAAAGATGACTATATGAGAAAAAAGGATTTTGTCTACACCAGTATTAGTATAAATCAAGTCCACGTAAAACTTACTTCAATTCTGTGAGAAACTGAAAATGGATAAGTTTAGGCTGTACACCCTTGGTTCATTTGTACCTTTCATTAGCTTTGGCTTTTGGTAGGCTTCACTAGGGAGGGGGAGAAAGATAGATTGTTTTGTTGAAAACAAATTTTTTTGTCTGATTATATGTATATACTTGTGTATCATTTCATTTTATTAGTTGTGTATTTTATTATGTTTCACTACTTTTAAAATTTAATTAGTATTTGGACTCGAGCATTGCTCCGGGTTGGTATTATGTTTCCGAATGAACTTGATAGTTAATATGCATTTTTTTCCATTCCCATTAAAATATATTAAGGAAAACTCAACATTTAAAAGATACAAATATAATAATATGGACTCTTAAAGCATGATTAAAAGTTGGTTGAGATGGTAATTGTGTCATGTTAAAACAGCAAGAGGTCACGGGTTCAAATTTTATTACAAGCTAATTTTACTTTTGTTAATCGACATAGCTTAAACTATTCACTGTATTCAAAAAGTGATATGTTCTCTTTTTAATATTGAACTTGAATAGTTGCCTAATTGAGGTTACGTTAAGGTGGTGGAGTAGTGGTATCGCTTCTCTGTTATCCTTGAGGTATAGGGATTAAACCTCATATGACTCATTTGAGTAATTTGATTTTCCATATCACCCCTCTCAAGCGAGTCCCCTTCATCTTTACCAAAAATAAAAATGCCTAATTTTAAATTAAAATTAAATGGTCTCTCATAAGACCGACTCTTTCTACATATAGGTCACAATTTTTTTGTTTTCATCTCTTTGCTTTCTTTAATTCCACAATATATATCCATCAATTTTTTTGTTTTCATCTCTTTGCTTTCTTTAATTCCACAATATCCATCAACATCTTACTTATTTTGGACTAGATGATGTATGGTAGTATTAAATGGTAAAGCACTAAAGCTCCTATAATACACAAAAATTTACATACTATAGATTCGTACATGAGACGAGCTTACAATATACTTCCTCCATTCTTTTTATATTACAATAATTACTATTTTTGGTAGTTTCACATCTATTGCAATAATTTCAATTTTTGTATAAAAAGCAACTTTAATTGACAATATTGCCCTTACTTTATCTTATTGAAACCATCATTAATTACTCACTTTGCCTTATAAAAATGCTTTTATTCTCTAAGGATGATTTCTCTCCTACTCTAGTTAATTAAAGAGTTACTTTTATCCTAAACTACTCATTTGTTCCAAAAAATCCTTAAAAATTGTGTCCAAACACATTGTTATAATAGAAAAAGAACGAAGGTAGTATTAGTTCGGCTAAATTTTAATCGGATTGAGTCATCTTTAGTTTTTACTACTTATAACCTTCAATTTTGGCTGTTTTTTGGGACATTTTTGGACTTATCCGGGCTTGGTTATATTTTCTCCCGAAACATTCCTACGAAAGTCGACTTGACTTGTGACGTTGCGCAGGTGTTTGGCACCATTAGTGTTGCCTCAAAAAGCCTCTAAATACCCCATTTGTTCTTTTCTCGTGAAACCTAAAACTGCCTTGAAATGAACGTAAATGCATCCACATATTCGATCCAATCCACATAACTCCTTTCCAATGACCTCCCATGCCCTTAGAAGGCATCCCGTGGCATTCGGAGCTGGCGCCCCGAGAAAGTCCGAAAGCGTGTATTATAACCTTCCATTTTAGCTGTTTTTGGGACATTTTTTGATTTCTGCGGTCCTGTTCATATTTTCTCCCGAAAAAATCCTATGAGTGCTGATGTGACTTGTAATATTGCGCGGGTGTTATTGGCATAATTTTCATTCCCTCGAAAAGCCTCTGAACACCCCATTCCTTCATTTCTCGAAAAACCTATAATTGCCTCGAAATGAACGTAAGGGCATCCACATATTCATTCTAAGCCACATCACTCCTTTCCAATGACCTCCCATGTTCGTAGGAGGCATCCCATGGCGTTCGGAGCTCGGACCCCGAAAAAGTCCGAAAGCGTGTATTATAACCTTCAATTTTGGATGTTTTTGCGACATTTTTGTACTTTCCGGACCTGTTCATATTTTCTTTCGAAACATTCCAAGGAGTACCGACGTGACTTCTAACGTTGAGCGGGTGCTTGAGACCATTTGCATTGTCTCGAAAAGCTTCTGAGCACCCCATTTGTTCATTTCTCGGGAAACCCAAAATTTGCCTCGAAATGAACGTAAATCATCCACATATTCGTTCCAATCGACATGACTCATTTCCACTGATCTCCCATGTCCCTAAGAGGTATCCCGCGGCATTCGGAGTTCGGACCGTGGAAAAGTCCGAAAGTGTGTATTATAACCTTCAATTTTGTTGTTTTTCGGACATTTTTGCATTTCTCCGGGCCTAGCTATATTTTCTCCCAAAACGTTCCTAGAAAAACTGAAGTGACTTGTAACGTTGCACGGGTGCTTGACACCATTAGTGTTGCCTCAAAAAGCCTTTAAACACCCCCATTTGTTCATTTCTCGTGAAACCTAAGACTGCATCGAAATGAACGTAAAGACATCCACATATTTGTTCCAACCACATCACTCCTTTCCAATGATCTCCAATGTCCCTAGGAGGCATGGTGTGGTGTCCGTAGCTCAGGCCCCGGAAAAGTCCGAAAGCGTGTATTATAACCTTCAATTTTAGCTGTTTCTGAGACATTTTTGGACTTTTCCATGCCTGGTCATATTTTCTCCCGAAACGTTCCTAGGAAAGCCGACATGACTTGTAATTTTGCGCGGGTTCTTGGTACCATTATTCTTGCCTTGAAAAGCCTTTAAACACCCTATTTGTTCATTTCTCGTGATATCTAAACTGCCTTGATATGAACGTAAATACATCCACATATTCATTTCAAGCCACATGACTCCTTTCAAATGACCTCCCATGTTCCCTAGGAGACATCCTGTGGTGTCCGTAGCTCGGGCCCCGGGAAAGTCCAAAAGCGTGTATTATAACCTTCAATTTTGGCTGTTTTGTGACAATTTTGTACTTCTCCGGACCTGGTCATATTTTCTCCTGAAACATATCTAGGAGTATCGACGTGACTTGTAACGTTGCACAAGTGCTTGACAATATTTCTATTGTCTCAAAAAGCTTCTAAACACCCCATTTGTTCATTTTTCCAGGAAACACAAAATTGCCTCGAAATGAACGTAAAAGCATACACATATTTGTTCCAAGCCACATGACTCTGATAGGCTGTCGTACACCCGTCAAAAATAATTCCTGCAAAACCTTCTAACAATGTAGTAGGGTAAGTAGGGTCGAATCCACAGAGAGATGGTCGTTTTAATCTAGCTTCTAATATATGGTGAAACTAAACAAGTTCAGAAATAACTAAATTAAAGTCTAAACTAATTAAACTAGGAAAATCAAACAAAAAAGGATCTAGGGTAATGGTTCACCATGTTTATAACTATAATCTATCAAAATACCATCAATAGTTCAATCAATCAGATATCTAGAGCACATGTTAATCCTTGGTCAGGCATTAACGCTCTAAAATCAACATATGCTAGTACGGTCGCTCAACATAATCAGATTTGCTAATTGTAGGTAAGCCTCTAAAGAGTACTATCTCTCGATCTATGACTCGATATTAGCAATATTTAATCAGACAATTGATCAGATTGCAAGATTAATAATATAAACACTAAACAATTAGAAATAACAATGACTAATAAAACCATCAATAAACATCCATCAAGAATTATAACATATAAACATGGATTCCCAAACCCTAGAAATAAAAATTACTCAATCATGAAATAAATAATGAAACCTAAATCTACAAAGAAAAACATAATCAAAGAAATCAAAGAAAGAAACTAAAAGAAATCATGAATTAATGAAGAAGAATAAAAACTAGGGTTTTACAACTAGAAACTAGAGAGAAAAAGAGGAAGAGAAAACTAAAACCTAGAATAATAAGAAATAACGTGAAGGGGCGGAGAGAGAAAAAGAATGAAAAACCTATCTAAATAATATTCTTTAACCTAATATGACTAGGAAAGTCATTTACAAGATAAGAAAAGTCTTAATTAAATCATTAATAGGCGGACTAGTGATCCGCGCGTACGCGTGGCAGATTCCAGCAGAAACAGTGCAATCTTCCGAAAGGCATAACTCTTTGACTAAAAGTCTCCTCGGGGCGTGCCACCTATCGTTGGAAAGCTCTTCAAGTCTAGTTTTCAAATCCGCTGGAATTACTCGATTTTAAGAATCACATCAAAAGTTATGATCAGAAGAGTAGACATGACTCCTTTTCACATTTCTTCTAATGATTTTCCGCTTCGTTTTTGCTCAAACTCGTACTATGACATATCCATACGATCCTTATGCATTGTAACTTCTTTCCAAGTGCTCCTAATCCTCAAGTTTAGCTAATCATACTCCAAATACGTCTTCAATGCCTGAAATTCATCCAAAACAAGAAAACATACCGAATAGAAATAGAAAAACATAACTTAAGAATATAATGCAATAATGAACCTAAATATGAAACTAAATGCTCTAAAATGCAACCTAAATGCACCTAAAAACTATATATAAATATGACTTATCAGACTCCTTTCCAAAGACCTCCAATTTTCATAGGAGGCATCGCGTGGCGTTCGGAGCTCGGACCCCGGGAAAGTCCGAAAACGTGTACTATATAACCTTCAATTTTGGTTGTTTTTGGGACATTTTTGGATTGCTCCGGGCCTGACCATATTTTCTCCCGAAACGTTCCTAGGAAAGCCGAAGTGACTTGTAACGTTGCGCGGGTGCTTGGCACCATTAGTGTTGCCTCGAAAAGCCTCTAAACACCCTATTTGTTCTTTTCTCGTGAAACCTAATTAAAACTGTCTCGAAATGAACGTATAAGCATCCACATATTCGATCCAAGCTACATGACTCCTTTCCGATGACCTCCCATCCCCCTAGGAGGCATTCCGTGGCGTTCGGAGCTCGGGCCCCGGGAAAGTCCGAGAGTGTGTATTATAATCTTCAATTTTAGCTGTTTTTGGGACGTTTTTCGACTTCTGCGGGCCTGTTCATATTTTCTCCAGAAAGATTCCTAGGAAAGCTGACGTGACTTGGAAAGTTGCGTGGGTGCTTGGCATCATTTGCATTTCCTCGAAAAACCTCTGAATACCTCATTTGTTCATATCTCGTGAAACCCAAAATTGTCTTGGAATGAACATAAATGCATCAACATATTCGTTCCAAACCACATGACTTCTTTCCAATGACCTCCCATGTCCGTATGAGGCATCCCCTGGTGTTTGGAGCTCGGACCCCGGGAAAGTCTGAAAGCGTGTATTATAACCTTCAATTTTGGCGGTTTTTGCGACATTTTTGTAATTTTCGGACCTAATCATATTTTCTCCCGAAATATTCCAAGGAGTACCAACGTGACTTGTAATGTTGTGCGGGTTCTTGGCATCACTTGCATTGTCTTGAAAAGCTTCTGAACACCCCATTTGTTCATTTCTCGAGAAACCCAAAATTTGCCTCGAAATAAACGTAAATGATCCACATATTCGTTCCAATCGACATGACTCTTTTCCAATGATCTCTCATGTCCCTAAGAGGCATCCCGCGGCATTCTGAGGTCGTATCTCGGAAAAGTTCGAAAGTGTGTATTATAACCTTCAATTTTGGTTGTTTTTGGGACATGTTTGGACTTCTCCGGACCTGGCCATATTTTCTCTCGAAACGTTCCTAGGAAAGCTGTCGTGACTTGTAACATAGCTCGGGTGTTTGGCATCATTTCTGGTTCCTATGAGAAGCCTCTGAATATCCCATTTGTTCATATCTCGTGAAACCCAAAATTGTCTCGAAATGAACATAAAGGCATCCACATATTCGTTCCAAACCACATGACTCTTTTCCAATGACCTCCCAGGTCTCTAGGAGGCATCATGTGGCGTTCGGAGCTCTGGCCCCGGGAAGGTGCGAAAACGTGTATTATAACCTTTAATATTAGTTGTTTTGGGGGTATTTATGGACTTCTCCGGATGTGGTCACATTTTCTCCCGAAACGTTCCTACAAAAGCCGACGTGACTTCTAATGTTGCACGGGTATTTCGCACTATTTGCATTGTCTCGAAAAGCCTTTCGACACGACATTTGATCATTTCTAGTGAAACCCAAAATTGTCTCAAAATGAACGTAAAGGCATCCATAAATTCATTCCAAGCCACATGACTATTTCCCAATAACATCCCATGTCCCTAGAAGGCACCCCGTGCCGTCCGTATCTCGGGCCACGGGAAAGTACGAAAGCGTGTATTATAATATTCAATTTTGGTTGTTTTCGGGACATTTTTGGACTTCTCCGTACCTGGTCATATTTTCTCCAGGAATATTCCTAGGAAAGCCGATGTGGCTTGTAACATTGTGCGGGTGTTTGGCATATTTGTGCTGCCTCGAGAAAGTCTTTGAACACCCCCATTAGTTCATTTATTGTGAAATCCAAAATTTATGATTAAATAATTATTGTTGCATAGAAATCTGTGTAGTTTTGTTTATTACCAACAAAATATGTATATAAATAGGACATAGACTACAGAGTTAGCTAAGAGACTTTTAGTTAGGAAAAATATCATTTTGTGACTGAAGATCATTGAGGCAGGAAGCTCGCTAGTTTTTCAAAGAATTTTTTTCCTCTCGAGTTTCGAAAATGGAAAACATGATCTTCATGAGAGTTTCCATGCTAAATAGATTTTTAGATTTTTTTTTTTAATGTTTATTGATTTACACATCTTTACTTCCACTTCTATAGTTCTGTAAGTGAGGTTTTCTTTTTTCATATATAATGCAAAGCGACGACCTTCGGGTTTATTTTTACCAAGAGGGTTGATTTTCTGGTGGGTTCTTATTGTATTATGTCTTTTCCTAGATGGTAATTTAAATTTTTATTGTGACACTTAAAACATCATCAAAAGTTAATTGAGATGGTATGTGTGTACTGTTATAATAACAAGAGGACACACGTTCAGTTTTGATCGACATGACTTATGTACACAGTGGACAACTCTAGTGGAATAACAAAGGTGACACGTGACTTGTATACATTGTCACACATGCCTTTTAATATATTTGTATAGATTTTTTTAACATACATTATAATAGATCAACAAGAAAATGTGGCACATATATTGTGGGCTAAGAATATCTCAAGTCCAACCCATATAATTATAAGCATATAGTTATATATATATAGGAATGGGATCTTGTGAAAACCACCTCTTAATCTAAAAACTGAAAACAAACAATCCTAACCGTCGGATTACATCTAACGGACGCGATCTATTCTTATAGGTAAACACTTGAAACGTCATTGTTCCTCCCCTTTCTCTCCTCTCTCTCCTCCTTCTCTTTTCTCTACAGCATTTCACTGACTTCACCTCTTCCTGCAACACCATCTTTTCCGATCTCCAATCCCTAACTTAACAAACTTCCCACAACATCTTCGCCTACCAACTCTCCGACGCTTCCATCCGCCTCCACACCTCCCTCCGAAATTCTCTCTCCTCCCCTATCCTCAAAAAGTGGCGTCCTTCACCGCCCTCACGCGCGCAAGTCGACGGTGCGTATCGATCACTTCGAAAGAGTTTTTCGGCGAAAGGAACGCTGAGTTCCGACGAGTTTGCTGTAGTTTTGTTCGCGGATGCTGTTGTTTCGAATGCGTCGAGAATTGTGGCGAGTAGGGTTTGTGTTAGAGTTGCGGGGATTGGTGGAGTTGGAATGGCAGCCAGAGTTGGGGTGGTTTGATTGGGTCTGTTATTTGTTTATGCTCTTGGGTTGCTACTTCTTTCTATGTTAGATTGGGTTAGGTTAGGGAATGTGTTTGAAAACAGATGCACAATTGAATCGTTGATCGATTTTGAATTTCAATTAAAGAAATTTACGTGATTGTTGTCGGTGATTTGATCTTTGACTTGTGAATTTTTGGTGGATTTTGGTGTAAATTTGTTGAAAACTTAAAAGTTATCCTTATAATATTAAAAGTTATCCTTATAATACTCAAAGTTACGCTTATAATACTCAAAATTACTCTAGAAAGATGAAAATTAATTATGACATAATAAAGTTATCCTAAACGCACTAAAAGTTACCCCTTATCATATATAAAGTTTCCCTTGAAATATATAAAGTTATCCTTAATATAATGAAGTTACCCTAAAATAGGCAAAAGTTACCCCTAAAGTATATAAAGTTACCCTAAAAATGGTAAAAGTTACCCCGTTTTCAGTTTAAGAGTTGTTTTCAGCGGATCCTACCAATATATCTATATATATATATATATATATATATATATATATATATATAGAAATGGGATCTTGTGAAAACCACCTCTTAATCTAAAAACTGAAAACAGACAATCCTAACCATTGGATTACATCTAACGGACACGATCTATTCTTATAGGTAAACAATTGAAATGTCGCTCCTCCTCTTCTCTCCTCTCTCTCTCTCCTCCTCTTTTCTCTACAGTGAAAGACTTCACCTCTTCCTGCAACACCATCTTTTCCGATCTCCAATCCCTAACTCAACAAACTTCCCACAACATCTTCGCCTACCAACTCTCCGACGCTTCCATCCGCCTCCACACCTCCCTCCGAAATTCTTTCTCCTCCCCTATCCTCAAAACGTGGCGTCCCTCACCGCCCTCCGCGCACGAAGTCGACGGCGCGTATCAATCACTTCGAAAGAGTTCTCCGGCGAAAGGAACGCTGAGTTCCGACGAGTTTGCTGTAGTTTTGTTCGCGGATGTTGTTGTTTCGAATGCGTCGAGAATTGTGGCGAGTAAGGTTTGTGTTGGAGTTGCGGGGATTGGTGGAGTTGGAATGGCAGCTCGCCGCAATTCAGAAGTAATACCGACTGTAACGGTATGAAACCCTAATTATTTGTCAACTGCAAAAACAATAAGCCTGAATTACAACTAAGTTATATTATAGTTACCTCATTGCAACTTCTTTAATCGATAATGAAAGACAACCACAGCACAGCAATAGTTCGAAGACCGCAATATCGACAACTGAAAACGAAGACAATTACAACGAAGAAAAAATCGTAGTTCGGAAACAGCGAAATCGAAGAATGCAAACTGAGAGTGATGAAAATGGGAAGTTGTAGGTGATTTAGTTGCCAAAGTATTGTGATTAGTTGCTGTTTTAAAGCTATTTGTTACCCCCTCTCACTAACATATATTTGGCGAAATTCATACAAAGTATTGTTATTAGTTGCCAAAGTATTGTGATTAGTTGTTGTTTTAAAGCTATTTGTTACCCCCTCTCACTAACATATATTTCAAGGTAAAAAGTTACCTTAAAAGTGGTAATAGTTACTCTTATAATAAATAAAGTTACCCTTAAAATACATAGAACTATCCTTAATATAATAAAGTTATCCCAAAACTGACAAAAATTATCCTAAAAGGGTTAAAAGTTACCCTAAAGGGCTTAAAAGTTACTTTGTTTTCAGTTTTCAGCCTAAGAGTGGTTTTCAGCGGATCCTTCCCCTATATATATATATATATATATATATATATATATATATATAAACAATAAGGAGAAACCTTGACAAGTTAGGGGAATAAAGAGAATTCCAATTTGCCAAGGATGAGAAGCGATCTCAACTTGCCAAGAGTGAGAATCAATCCCAGAACCTCTTGAAACCGGGAGAGAAGCTCTAACCACTAGGCTATCCCTCACTCTCCAACACATATAATTATATACATTCCTGTATTGTTGCTGAAATCATTCACCCTCAATCAATTTATATACAAACATCTACATGAACTTCTCCTTTAAGCACTCAACGGTTTCCTTGAGAGCAACTTTCGAGGGAATGTAATCAATGCCTAAGGTTTTAGCTTTCTCCTTCGAAATCTTGTAACTTGGCGTAAGCGGCAAATTATCCTCGCACCTGAGAGCAACGCATGCATGATTTTATTGCACAAACAGCAACAAGATAACTTGCTAGTTGCTAGCTATATTAGCTACAATAGTTGGTAGATTTTAGATGCAAAGGACTACAATAGTTGCAATATGTAAGAGGGAAATAGGCATGAACTTACTTGTTAGGGAGCTTGAGGTTTGGGTAAAGCTCGCGCAAAATTTCGACAATAACTGCATTATGCATGACAGATTCGCTCAACACATACCTCCCATTAGCAGAAGGGATCTCCAAGGCACGTATATGTGCTTCAGCAACGTCTTTCACATGAACCAACCCCAAAGATGCATTTCGATATGTCTCCGACCCTAAAATGAATTCATATTATAAAAGCAATCTAATTGATGTTCAATCAAGATTGTTACAACTCCAAAACTAGTACACAACACTTGAAGACTAAGAAGAGAAAGTAATCATACCATTAATCAAGTTAAAAACAATGGAAAAAGTAGTAATATTCATTGTTGGTTGCAACATTGGGCCTATTACGCCTGCAGGATTTATTGATATCATGTCAATGTTGTGCTCTTTGGCAAACTTCCAAGCCGCATCCTCTGCCAATATTTTCGCAATCAAATAGCATTCCTGTAAAATACAACTAAATAACAGTCAAGCTCACATGTAACCTTCTAAAAAACTAAATAACTAAAACGTGTACCCCATTTTTTCCCTTGCAGATTTCTGGAGAAGAAAACCAAGTTTCATCGACTATTGTTTCATTTGTTAGAGATCTACCATTGTACACAACTGCAGCAATAGAAGATGTGAAAATCACTCGTTTGACAGACAGAGCTTTTGCACACGAAGCAAGAACATTAAGAGTTCCCTTCACCGCAGGCTCAATCACTTCAGCCTATAACAAGTCATCACTCTTGCCAGTTAACCCGTAATCACAGAGTCCTACTTTTCTTGCAAAGAAATATTCTAAACGCGTAAGAATTCCATGTAACAATATGGGTAGATAAGTGGTTAGTATGAGGCTTTTAAGCATCGGAAACAAAAGAAAAACCTTATCGCATGTTTGGTATGAGGAACGGGGTAATAGTTTTTCATTTTTGGAGATAACTCTTTCCATCAACATCAATGCAAATGGATGGAGTATATACTATGACACAAAACTAGCAGTCAAGAATTAGTGCAGTTTACAGATCCATTATGATCTTAGGAAAGTAGAGGGTTTAATGCTAAGATTTACCTCAGGATTATTGGATTGAAAAATAACGGGACTTGCAGTATGGAAAACTCCATCACATCCATACATAGCAGCATCAAAGGAGCCTTCCTCTAAGAGGTTGGCTTCAAACAAGTGAAGCCTCTTCTCAGCACCATCCAGTGCAAGTAAGTGCTCGATTTTTGTGGGATCGTCTGTATGGACATAAGCATTTAAACGAGAATTTTTACAACATAGTTTGAGAACTTGAAAATGTCAAACTGTCCAAACACGTACATTTCTTTTGCGGAAAAAGGCACAAAAAGAAGCATAGACGAGATGTGATCATAGGTCTTCTATTATACCTTCACAAAACTTTATCAACTAGAATAGTAGGTACCTCCAGCGACCACAATGTATATTATTTTCAAAGACAACCCATGTTAAATTACGCCAGTGTATCTAGCTAGACAATTCAATAGTCATAACATGAATTTCCAATTTATAAGACAGTGTAACTAACTTTTTCATTTGATATTATATGGCACTTAAGATTTTGATGCCTTATTATGTATTAATTTAAAATATCGATGCAACATTGATATGACATTGTCAACGACAACTAAACTTAGTTAATTAAGTTATTGGGAAACGTGGAATTGGATCTCATCTACATCATTGTCTAATAATATTGACATAGATAGTTAGATACACCAAAGTGATCAACATCTCCCTAAAATAATCATATGTAAACATAAGATGAAATCAGGATCCATCAAGTTTAATAAGTTAAGTTCAGATTAATACAGGTGAAAAACACGCACCCTTAGTTCAAACTACCGTAGACCATGGTAACTAAATATGGATAGAGATAATGTTATGCAAAAAGATGCAGATTAGTGAGTATCAAGTAGAGAAATAAATATACTTAGGCTGCGAACAGTAGCATTAACGACGTAGCCTCGCTGAAGCAAGAACTTGACAATCCAAGAAGCAATATAGCCTGAAGCACCAGTCACGCAAACTCTCTTTCCTTCTCCACTCATAACTTGTTCCATCTGAGATTATCTTTGTTCTCACAACAAGGACCAGTTGATGAATAACCCCTTCTTTGGATTTTTTTGTTGGCATAAACATGTGAATGGTATTGGTACACATCTAAAGAAAAGATAAGGTTGTTGGAATTTGATGCATGTCAATTTTGTGAGTCTGAGGTAGGTTGTACGGTGTACACTCTTGGTCCAAAAAAACTTTCTTGTTAGCTTTGGCACACATGTTAAATGTTGCAGTAAGGTGGCCCAGTTGAGATAGACTTTTGTTTTGTTGGAATCAAAATCTTTTCCTCACAATATGTAACTGGCTTTATTTTATTGGTTATTCATTATTAATTATGTTTGTCCTACCAATTCTTGTCAAAGGACCAACTCAACCAAAAGCTTAAGCTGATGGTTGGAGTCCCAGGAATAGTTTTATACTTTATCACGCCCCTCTCACGCGAGAGTCCATTGAGTTTGAAGTGGATGCAGCACAAGTCTTCCTCGTACCTGACGCTAAATATTCTACTAGGAGGGATGGATGAGATTTGAACCCGTGACCTTTATGTCACGTTGGCTCTGATACAATGTCAAAAGGACCAACTCAACCAAAAGCTTAAGTTGATGGTTGGAGTCCCAAGAATAGTTTTATAAAGCTTAAGCAGATTGTTGGAGTTCGAGGAATAGTTTTATACTCTATCAATTCTTAATTGAAATTAGAGCACACATTATAATCAACTAAAAGAAAGAGTACGCCACACAAGTATATACACATTTTGAGACGGAATATATGAGTTCACTTTGTTGATAGAGGCTAATGGGGAACTAAGAATGAAAAAGAAAAGGTTGAAAGAGATCTGTTAGTGGGTGAAAAGACCTACAGAACCTCAATCTCTTGTCCAACAATTTGTGTACCACATTTTTGCCACTTTCTTCTTTCTATTCGTTGGTTATAACATGTTTTAACATTCATTTTATATAGTGATGAGCCCTGCAATAATAACGACCAATAAAATTGCTGCAAGTAGCACACAAGTTCTAGGATAGAAGATTTCGATTTGCCATATGGTCTTGAACAGCTCAGATATGAGCAATGGTAACGTCTTGAACATGTAAAGGATACGAACATAAGTAAGCAGCAAATCACACAGCTGGCAGACAGACATACCACATCAGAGCACCTAGCAGAAAACCATTGAAGAACTACCGTTGTACAGAAATACAGCCAATGAAGATGTCAGATTAAAGATTACCTGTTTAAAGTTGGAAGCATTCTACAAGAGCTAAGGAGCATTTCCTTGATTGCAGGATAGAGTACATCAGCTGCAGAAACAGAATGCGCAACCAAAAACAAGCATAAATGTATCAAAATTCTGCCACAGAAAAACCGATAAATTGCATCAAACATCGCAAATCAAAGTGATTGATCAATCATGTTGCAAAATTCTGAAGTTGAGTAAAGTGACAAAAGTTGTAGTTCCACAAAAATGAAAAATGAAGTTCTTACAAGACTTAACCATTGCCTCAAAAGATGTTTGGCTTCGTCGTAGCCCATCAACTAAACATGTAATATAATCAAGTAGTTGGAGACATTCAATTATTCTTGTTATGCCTTCATATGACACAACGATGTCTAATTTCTCAATGAGAAGCCTTCAAATATTGTCAGCATAAGTAGCTAATCAAGAAAAGTTAGTATTAAGAGAGAGTGTGCGCTTATTTCTCCTAATACTAAATTAAGAAAATATTGATCAAATCATCAAATTACTCATAGCAATACAAGAAATTAAAGACTTAGGTTCACTAAAACAAAACTAAAGTAAAACAATAACGAAACCAAAAAAGTGAGTAACTACTAGAAAGGTAAAAGGGAAGATAAAGAGCTCAGGACCTTAAGATCTTTCAGGTTAGAACTAACAGGAATTGGAGCAGTGTGGAAAATATCTCGACAGTCGACATCAAGCAAATGCAGAGTTAAAGGAGCCTTCCTCCTTCAAATTTGCTTTAAATTGGTGATGCCATTCAATTGCTCCCTCTAGTGCCACCAAACCGAACATACAGTAAATAATACAGCAAAAAACCATATGCAAAGAATATAAGTCCACTTTTGTGCAGGATATGAAATAATGACTTTGGACATACTAATGAGCAATATTATAAATGTAAGAGAAACATTGAGACAGATATTATAGAAGGAGAACACAGCCTCCGATCACGAACGGTGGCATTTACAGTATAACTACACTGAAGCAAGTGATTCACAAGCCAGAAGCCCCAGTTATACACCATACTGTTTTCTGCGACTTCACTCATCTTATTCTTTTACTCTTAGCTTGTTATCGTTCTGTTTCTATGAAAAGCTTCCACACTGCTGCTTCTTGAACTTTAAAGATAGTACAAAAACATGCAAGAAAAAGCATAATACAAGTAATGAAGATGGTTTAGATATGGTCAATGGATAGAAGACAAATGTTTCAATACATTATAGCATTAGTAAAATTTTGATGATTGGTCAATAATAATAATTTACATAGTACTTTAACACAATAATCAATACCCTACTGAAGCGCAAAGCTGACTAAGCCCTTCTCCTTCAAGTTTTCAACAGTCTCTTTGAGGCTTACTTTCAAGGGAATATAATTAATTCCCAAACTTTTCGCTTTCTCTTTGGAAACCTGATATGTTGGAGCCAAAGGTTTGTCATCAGCACACCTGAAGAAACGGTTTACAGAGATTTCAGAAGTACAGATAAAATGTAAAACCCGAGACTAGTTAGATACTAAAACAAAAAGAGGGTGTTAAAGAAGAAAACTCACTTATCTGGAAGTGTGAGTGCGGGATAAAGTTCTTGTAAAATCTTCACGATTTCAGAACAATGAGCAACAGTCTCAGCCAAAATGTACCTTCCAGAAGCTGAACGGACCTCAAATGCTAAGATATGTGCAGTAGCCACATCTTTAACATGAACCCAACCGAATGCTGCATTTGGATAAGTTTCTGCCCCTGTAAAATATAGAGGAAAGCAACACATATACGTGATACAATCACAAATTTCTTAATTTTAAGCATTAGTTTGAACCAAAATCAGTTCCAATACAAACCATTAATTAAGTTTAGTATTGGAGCTACAGAGCTATTGAGACTTGGTTGCAACATAGGACCTACTACCATGGCTGGGTTTATCGAGATCATGTCTATACCATTCTCTTTGACAAATTTCCAGGCAGCATCTTCAGCTAATGTCTTGGAAAGCGTATACCACATCTGCACCAGCCAACGAAGTCACGTAGATCAACAACATCACAATATCACATATACATTCCTTTGAGTAGTGTAAGTTGAATATGTGGGCAAGCTTTACAGCAGATAGACATACAATACTTGACTCCTTGCACAATTCAGGATCAGATATCCAACTTTCATCGACCACAACCTCAGGAGCTCGAGGTTTTCCAGTGAACAAAACGGCAGCCATTGAAGATGTCAAAACCACTCTCCTTACTGAAGGAAACTTTTTACAGGAGGTAAGAACATTGAGGGTTCCCTTGACAGCAGGGTCAAGCACATCAGCCTGCAATTACAAAGTATAAAAACTAAAGCATAAATTTCTACCAAAATAAAGACTATACCATCTGTCACTCTTAGATGTGGTATATGAGTTATGACTATGAGTTTCTTTCTTCATAATCAGCATATCACTAAGAACAACCACCACGAACCACGTAGTGCAAGTTGGTGTCCTTAGAGGAGGTTTAACTATATGCAACTCCTCCTACAGAATCTCCACTAACAGAGAGCCCTTTTTAAGTAACTGTATGAAAAAGTTGATGTTGAAACGTTACTACTGTAAATACTGTACAGTCAATGGCATACCATGATAGTTTTTGTAGATATACACAACTTTGAAAAGAGTTGATGATTTTTGTTTTTGTGGTACAACACCAACTCAAATGGATTATGGAGTATAAATCTCCTTAACATACTATACAAAACATGGACGGAATCGATTACCATTCACTATATACACGACGATTGTGAACAGTCACCCTACATAAACCATAGATCAAAATTGCCTATATTTTCTGGTTTGTTATTCTTTCTTTTTTCCAAATATCCAATATCAAGGTTAATCCCACAACAAGTCTAAGACAAAGCACCACTGAGGCACTACGGCTGTGTTTGGCTGCAAAGAATTGTTCTTCTTTTAATAGGAAAAAATGTCACAGTTTTCCTTCCAATCCCTACCTATCTTCCCCTCCTCTCCATTTCCTTGTTTCTTTTTCTCTCCACTTCACAAACAAACAAGAATGCACCTTGAAACTTATTTTTCATCTAGGCTCCGTTTGGTTTGGACGAAAATGTTTTTCTGGAAAACAATTTTCCCCATTTTCCATTATTTGGTTGGACAAGGAATTTGAAAAGGAAACTTTAAGGTGGAAAAGAATTTTCTATCCCCGTGTAAACATTTTCCTCCTAATTTTTTTTTAAAAAAACCCATTTTCCTCCACTCTCTCATCCCGAACATCTCAAAATTTTCCCTTCTTAGCTAAACCAAACATAGGAAAACTAATAATCATTTACGTTCTCCGCTAGAATATACTTTTTCGGTTTCTTTTTAGTTTTTACTTGCAATGATTTGACTTTAACACAATTCACAAACTCTACTTAGTCTGTCTTTAGTGATTTATAGCTAAGGATAAACATATTCATCAGGGATCTTGGTAGATTCGTCTCAATGTAGATTTTCCAAATATCTAATTTTATAATTTTCAATTATCGGTAATTAAAAACATTTATGGTTAAAGTTGTACATTGAAAAACTAGCAAGCAAACTATTCCAAGTAAAAAGAAACTGACAAAATAGTTTCCATGAACAATCATTTTCCATGAGAAATATTTCCCATCAAATCCTTTGTCTAAAATTACCCTTACTACCATACTGCCAATGATATGAACCTTTATTGGAGGAATAAGGAAATAAAAATTTCTAACAATTGGAGTACTTTCCAATAAAAGTAAACACATTGTCTAAATGTTTTCCGTCTAACTAAACACACCCTTACAGCTAAACGGCAAATAATCAATTCAGGGGGGTTAGAGGAATAAGGAATTAAAAATTTCAAACAATTAGAGTACTTTCCAATAAAAGTAAACACAGGGTCTAAATGTTTTTCGTCTAACCAAACACACCCTTATCGCTAAACGGCAAATAATCAATTCAAAAGGGGGGAAGGGGAATCTAACCTGGGGATCTTTGACAGTGAAAAGAACAGGAGAAGCAGTATGAAAAACACCATGACACCCAGAAATAGCAGAATCAAAAGAACCTTCTTCCAACAAATCTGCTTTAAACAAATGAAGTCTCTCTTTTGCTCCCTCTAAATTCAATAAATGTACTATCTTTACTTCATCATCTGAAACACAAGTTTTTATTTTTTTTTAATGGGATTGTTATGAAACATATAATTTACAATATGTAATACTAAATTCAATCAAAAGAAAGAATAAAATAAAAGAAAGAAAGAAGAATACTTGGGTCACGAACAGTGGCGTGGACAGTGTAGCCATGGTTAAGCAAGAGTTTAACTAACCATGAAGCTATGTACCCAGATGCTCCTGTTACACATACCACCTTCATTTCTATTTTT
Organism: Beta vulgaris subsp. vulgaris; assembly: GCF_026745355.1. Taxonomy (NCBI): domain Eukaryota; kingdom Viridiplantae; phylum Streptophyta; class Magnoliopsida; order Caryophyllales; family Amaranthaceae; genus Beta; species Beta vulgaris. Next base: position 63,756,571 of record NC_079205.1, on the reverse strand, counting down.
CCACTCATTTTCTATCTGTCTCACAATTCACAAGTCACAAGAAACCACAAGTCTCAAATGCGGATAATATCAAACGATGAAACTAGATTAGTTAAATTGATCTATCTAGTGACGCCCACTGGTGTGGGATGGGAGGAGGGCCAGAGTGCCAGACCCTGGGCCTTAGCAGGGGCGCTGAGATTGCACGGTCCAGGACTGAACCGTAAAATTTACTGTCGGAGAACGGTCCGCGGGCTGAAAAATCTTGGTCCATAAAGGTTAAATATCGGTTTTCATGGTTCGAGAAGCGGTTCTTGTAGTTTGTTGGTCTAGCAGACTGGACTAGGTTGGTGGACCGGCATAATAAATTTTTTTATTCATTTTTTCAAATTATTTAATCATTGGACTTAAGTATTCATTATTGTTACATAAAACCTTTAAAATTAATTAAAATATATATAACAATTAATATTAATGAATGATTTCATTACTTTTGAATTCGAAAGAATTATGATATATGCAATTTGATTAAAATATACATTTGTCGGACAGGACTGGTTTCGTGTTACGAACTGGGCGGCTTTAGTAACGGGCTTTCATGGGTTGGGATCGAAATATTCGTCCCACGACCAACCACCAATTTTATGATCCAAGTCGGGCTGGACCAAGCTTTTTGTGGGTTCGATCCACACAGCCCATGAGGTAGGCTTGGCTGGGCTGGATAGATTGGCCCGCGCTATTGCTCATCTCTATATATACCTATTGTAGACACCAAGACCAACCAAAGTGCAAGGAGCCCCCAAACAACGGTGAACCTCTTTTTCGAAATTGGAGTTGGTTTGAGTGGTGAGCTTCCCGTCTCCTTAAAGAAGTCTTGGGGTTCAACTCATATACCAAGCATTTACTTGGAATTTAAAGGGAAAGGGGGTGGATGATATTTGGCTTATAATAGGCCTTTGGGTGGAAACCTTGCGCGAGTATAGTCTAGACGATTGTTCTTATCAATTAAAAAAACCAAAGTGCAAAGGAAGGGCCACATTAGACGAGAGAGGGTGTGGATTTGTTATATTTTAAGGAAAATAGAGAACATGTAAAATATAGAATTTGGGCCTAAAATAATAAGAGTATTGATGATATTGTATATATTTTTCCAAAATAAAAGTAATACAAGTGGGTAAATTCTAAAACATGGTTAAAAAATACAAATGGATAAAGAAATGAAAAATAGAAAGAGTATTAATGAAAAACAAACGGAAGCTCACAATTGCACATTTTATTGCTAGAATCCACCCATCTAATGGGGTGGAAGTGCGTGGAACAAACTTTTGTGAACTTTTTTCCGTAAGGTGTTTTAGCTTTGATGGAGTTAGACATTAGTTAATGCTATTGGTTATTGTTTCCCCTCAAAAAAATGAAAAAAAAATGAATAATGATATATGCATATTTCTATAGAAAGGTAAAAATGAAAATATTAAGCGATATATAAGTATTAATTACATCGATTAATGTGTGATTATGTCATAAATTCTTGAATTAACGTTATTTAAGAAAATATATTTAATGCCTATTTACAATCTTAAAAGCTTATTTGCATAAAAAAAACAATCCTAAGAACTTATAAAAATATAAATAAAAATAAAAATTGTCATTATTCATGGATTTTGACGTCCTTGGAAGACAATATCTTGAGTGCACTTGTATATGTACCTCACATAAAGTTTGATAAGAACTTTTATCCACTCTCAAAACCTCCCTTTTACTCAATAATTAGTACTCATAACGAGAAAGACTTGGTAACCAACGGTTTGAGTCCAAAAAAGACTCTAACACCCAAAAAAAAACACAACGGTACCATTATAACCTGATATTGGTATCAAATTATTATCAGAACTGGTACCAAGGTATCAATATTTTCGGAGAATGGTACCATTATAACCTAGCATTGGTACCAAGCAAATGTCAGCCACACGCGCGTGAAATCTTCCAACACATAAGATGACCAAATTACCCCCGTTTGAGTCCCCTAAGAGACTCAAACGGTTGGACGCCAAGACAAGCTCTTCTTAATACTATAGTAATTTCACAAACACACTAACAAGTAAATAGTAATTATGGATAAGGTTCTTTTTTCCAAAAGCAAACTCTTTATTTAAGATCTCATAACATAGAAGTACAAATAATTGAGTAAAAATGCGAAAACTATACCAAATATGTATAAGAATCTTGATATTCAAATTATAACTTTAATTTTTCTTGCACTTCAATTACTTTAAGAATTAGGTCTCTAATCCTTACAAATCAAGTAGTATTAGGGAATACTAATTAATTTTTTCTCTTTAAAGCTTTCAACGGTATCCTTGATATTGATTTTCATAGGAATATAATGAATCCCAAGGCTTTCCGCTTTAGTTTTGGAAAATTGATATGTTTTTGCTGGTGGTCCATCATCTGCACACCTAATTAAAAACCAATCGAGTATGTTATAATACAAGAGAGATAGAAAAAATTACAATTATTATAGATGGAATGACAAGAAAAAGTAAGATTTAAGTAATTGAAGAAACTTACTTGTTAGGAAGTTGAAGAGTAGGGTAGAGATCACGTAGCATTTCGACAATCTCTGAATGATGTACCACACTTTCAACTAAACAATACCTTCCATTAGCCGAAGGGAGCTCGTATGCTCGAATGTGAGCTTCCGCAACATCTTGAATGTGCACCCATGGTAAGGCCACATTCATATATGTTTGTGCCCCTAAAAGTTCAATTAAGTAAAAATCATATATCAATAGCTACCATACAACTAACTAGTACTCCTAACACGTACGACGACTAAATAAAGCTCAAATATCTAACAATTCGCTATTCAGATTTTTGTTGACGTGAAAAATCCCTACTTTCACCCATCTTTTCAAAATAATCTCAATTCTGAGAAAGTATTATCCACCTAAAATTGAGATTATTATAAAACAATATAAATATAAAAATATAAAAATATTTTAAAAAGATTGATAAAAGTTGGGATTATTCATATCAATTTTTCTTTAACAAAAAAATATTACTGCCGAAATGGAAAAATTAGATGATAGGGGGATATAAATGCAAACCATTGACCAGGATAAAAATAACAGCTACGGATTCATTTAGCTTTGATGACAACATAGGACCAATGACCATGCCTGGGTTTATAGCAACCAAGTCAAGTTCGTTCTCTTTAGCAAATTTCCATGCAGCCTCTTCAGCTAATATCTTTGACGTAACATACCACTTCTGCAAATTAAAACTCAAAAGTATCACTTTGAATCATGTAGTAACGTCTTAATGCTTGCAAGAAGTGGCTCAGGGTATTTCCGAGGTCTCTGATTAAGCATTGTAAATTTGTAATTGTCAATTTAATATTGTAACGGATAGTATGGCCAAGGCATATAGGGCCACTAATATGGCGTGTATTGTGACTAGGATTTTCCCCACGCCCCTTAGTTATTGTATGGAACAATTAACGTTGGATTGTAATAGCTTGAACGATTAGTAGTAATGAATGAAAGTCCTTATTTACCAAAAAAAAAAAAAAAAAGAATCATGTAGTAACCAAGCATGTACAACCACTCCTTTGTTTGATAACATTAATAAACAGACATTTCAACCTTGTTAATTATATGTATTGAATATTAGCTATCTGGTTAGAACTAGATCGAGGTAGCCCATTATATTAGCATTGAGACTTAGGTTAGAATTAGAGGTGACCAATGAGTTGAGTTAGCCCGAGTCCACTTGGTCTAATCTAACTCGAACCAAGTAATCGGTCATAGCTTGCCCGACTCATAATTAGTTAATTTGAGAAAAATAGAATGACAAAAATGTTGCATTCCCCATATTAGGCCAACTTGATTGCTTCACCATTCACGAGTTGGTTATGGTTCAACACGCATCCGTTACTTGCCCAGTTCCAAACCCCGGCTAATCTCACTTGATTGGATTATTGATCTAGTTGCCACTTTTATTTAACCACCTAACACACAATAAATCTACAATGTAATTAAATTGTCCTAAAAACTACGGACATCATCTAACTTAGTTGATAAAGTCTTGTGTGAATAGTAGTACTCAAGATCTGGAATCGAATCTGGTCTACATCATTGCGCATAGTCGCTCATTTACACACACAAAAATTGTCAAAAGTTGATATTTGGAATCTTTTTGCATCGAGACGAATTTAACAAGATCTCACTTGAATATGTTTTCTTATACATAATGTTGAGAAAAGCTTATCAAAGTTGGTTGATTAATTGTGCCGAATTGTCAAATTATAAAAACAAAGCAGGTTATCCAATTAGAAGAACACATACCATCTCAGGGTACACATCGCTGAACTGTGTTTTAGAAAACCAAGTTTCATCAACCACCACATCGGGAGCTACAGGGATACCACTGAACAGAACTGTTGCTACTGAAGATGTGTAAACTACTCTTTTTACAGTTTGAGCTCTTTTACAGGCAGTAAGAACATTGATTGTTCCCTTTATTGCAGGATCAAGTACTTGATCAGCCTACAATTACAATTACAATTAAGATTGAATGATTGATTGCATCTGAAAAAAATTGAACCTTAAAATTGCAATTGGTTTCTTTTGCTACTTTATGTTATAGTATAAAAACTAGGAAAAGCAAATAAGCTAAAGGTATGAATTCATAGAAAATTATTGTATGAGATGGCAAAAAAATTATCACAAACCCGGGTGTACAATGAGCATGATATACTTAAGGTTATTTTTTTCCTCATTGCTCATTGAAATCATCCAAATGAGTAAAATGTACTAAAAAAAGAAGATTTCAAATGAGCAAATTAGCAATAATTAGTTTTGAGTGTACCATGCACATAATACACTCGAGTGTATAATGAATGAACTCATGAGTTGGTTAGACCGTCAGACTAGACTAAATATAAATTAAACAAAAAATATACTAGAATTTTTTTTAAAAAACATTATCAGAGTTAAAATACTACAATAAAATACTGATAGGCGTTTAATAAAACACTTTTAAGTTGTTTATGATCCTCCCCTCAAAAAAAAAAAAAAGTTGTTTATGATCCAAATGCTAAGAAGAAACAAAATTAGAAGTCACTTACGTACCAAATATACTAATAGGCGTTTGATAAAATAGTTTTAAATTGTTTATGATCCAAACACAAATAATAAACAAAATTAGAAGTCATTTACGTACCAAACATAGATAATATATTAAAGGTGTTCATAACAAAGTTTGTGTGTCACGTGGCACTCCTGTAAGGATAGTGTGTAGTTACAAGGAATTGATCACTTGACCTTTGAAATGAAAAGTGGAAGCTTAACCATCAATCCAACAGAACACTGTTGTTTAGTATTTTAAAATAAAATATATCATAAAGTCTTATTAATATATCTCGTTAAAAGATTTGCACAAGTAGTTAGATAGCTAACATTTTTATGATAACAACAAGAGACTATTATAGACATAAACTCCTACTTCAATTCCTTGTAGAAAGTTAAGTTATTGCTTTCATCCACAAACTTTTAAGGGTTTATTTTCAAAAATCATACAATTACTTATCATGTCATTACGTCAAATTTTCCTAACTTGACAAAAAAAGTTACAAAAAGCAACAACCCAGAGCATCGCCTGGGACATTCACTAGTGAATTCTTAAATGAAGGTAATTATTATTAGAGAGGAGAAAATAGAGTATATGAAGTTGAACCTGTGGATCTTTGACGTTGAATATCACAGGAGAAGCAGTATGAAAAACGCCATAACACCCATCAATAGCAGAGTCAAAAGATCCTTCCTCTAACAGATCTGCTTTAAATAGGTGCAGCCTCTCCTTTGCTCCCTCTAATGCCATCAAATGCTCTACTTTTTCCGGGTCATCTACAAGCAAATTCATTAGGAATTACTAATTTACTATCATTACATTATTCTTAATTTGCTAACGGACGTTTCGGAACATTGGATAAGCATTAAATATATTTTCTGAAATGATATAAATTTTGGTATGCGTTGCAAATCACGCGTCAATTGGTATAATTGATGTTTAGATTCATTTAATATTTACAATTTTTAGTTATCTTATCTGACGCTTTAGGGGAGCTTGTTATCATCAAAATAAATAGATCGTTATACTTGAACCCGGGACCATAGATGGTACTACTATTTTTCATAGAGACATACATTATTTAGGCAATGACATAAGACTACATATGTTAATAGGTAGACCGTAGACTCGTGTAGCCATATGGAGTCTAAGAGTATCGACGCTTATGGTTTTCCATATTTTCTGTTTTCTCATCTCATTCTTTCACATCACTTTTTACTAACTTTTCAATCTATTCTTCTCGTTTTGCAATTTCATACCTATATTAAATGGAGACTATCCTTTTGCTAAGGGGTTTCACATTAATGGGAAGGTCCAATGATTGTGACATAAGGAGGTTAGAACCCATGATTGTCGATGCTTTAGATAACGATAACTTCAAGTCGGTGATTTAGGAGGAAGTTGGAATAATTGAAGTGGGGTATTGTGTTAATATATACTTACTCCGTTTCTTTTTACTTGTAGTGGTTTGACTTTTACATTATTCACCAATTCTAGTTTATCTTTAGTAATTTATAGTTAAGGAAAAACATTTTCACGTGGGATCTTCTTAGATTCGTCTCAATATATATTTTCCGAATATATAATTTTTATAAACTTTAATTATCCATAATTTAAAATATTAATAGTTAAAGTTATGCATTGACAAGCGTGAAAGTCAAACGGTTGCAAGTAAAAAGAAACATAGGAAGTATGTTAAAATAAGGAAATAAAAAGTTGTTTATTGTGAGTGGTCGTATGTACGGGTATAGTATATCTTTTTTCCTATAGAAGTGTTGTATTAATTTTGGAATAGAGGAAGTATATATGTAATCTGAGATTGATCACCAAATCATATAAAAAAGTCTTGGGTGGATCGGATTCAGAATAATTTAATTTATTGTTCACTCAAACCGACTTCATCACACAAAAAATGACTACATTATTAGAAACAAACCGACTATATCATATGAAAGCGAATTATATCAGAAAATTGACTATATCATACAAAAATGACTACATAATGGTGATTATATCATATAAAAACTGACTATACCAAACGAAAATTGACTATATCAAATGAAAACTAACTATATATATCAAATGAAAACTGACTACATATAGTTTTCGGTGCACAATTAGTTATTATGAACTCGGTCCATTCAAGTTTTTTTTTGAAATCATATTAGATAAAGAATCAAGATCGCCCTAGTTAGCTAGAAGCTATCCTTCCATTTATGTGAGAGAAGTTCGGTTTTTCTCCTTGCAAACCGAGATCCCTAATAATACCCCCCTACAAAAGATCTTCATCTGCGTTTATACACAATTGATCTATTATACACCCTTCTTTTTCTTTTATTGTTACTATTTATAATCTTTTAATTGTAACAAATTGATCAAACTAGAAAAAACTTTGGAAAACTGATGAAGTATACATTTGACTTAGTATTACGACTCAAAACTTTGTAAAACCCTTTTCACACCAAGCCCCACCCTTGCTACTCATACTGTTGGAATATACAGTTTTAGTTATTGTAGTTACTTAGTGTTAGTTTTATTACTAATTGTAAATAGTATAAATAAGATAGGTTGTACTATTCTACTTACTTTTATCAAGATAATACAATGTAGTCTTTAGTTTTCTCTCCTATTATCCTTCTCTCACCTCTTCTCCTCTCTCTACTGTTTCTTCCATTTCTTTGTCTAAACTCCATTAATGGAGTTCAACCACAAAAGTTAACATGGTATCAGAGCGGGATGCGTATCCTGAATCATTTTGTTCTTCATCAAACTTCCGCAATTTTTTTTTTTACATTTTTCCCCAAATTTTTCGATCAATTTTTGATCAAATTTTTCTCAAATTCCTGGGTCGATTTCGTGGTTGTTTGTTGTGCGATTGATTGTCTTTGATTAATTGCTCCTTCATTCAAGTTTCGAGCTCATTTCCGCGAAGATTTCTTTGTCAAATTCATTTCAATTTTGACCTAATTGTTCGATTTTCACTCGAAAATTTGTTCACCATTTTTCCAGCAAATTTTTCGACCAGTTCTGGCGATTTTGGTATTAAGCTTCTGGTTTCTTTTGCATTTCGAACTTAGAAGGTGATTTGGGTTTCATTTCGAACAATGGGTGTCATTTCTAGGGTTTTCAAATTATCGATAATCCTCAAATTAAAATCAGAAGATGCGATTAGTTCACCATTAAGAAGCATAATCTGCCCAGTTCTTGATTTCTTGTATCATGGCCGGTGAGGAAGCCAATAATCCGACGTCGTGTTTAGTGATGTAGAGGAGGAGGAACTTTCGCTGGAGGAAATCAAACTCGCCGGAAAACCATCGGATTCCGGAATTTTCGTGGAGAAATTCAATGAATTACTCGGCGAATTCGATCGCGAGAAGGAAAGCAAGAATTGCGGCAGAAAACTCGAAATCGAAAAAAAAAAAAAAAAGCACTCGCTCATGAGGCGAATACAGAGAGAGAAGAGACTGTTAGAGAAAATGAGAAGCTGAGTAATGAGTTGATGGAAGTGAACAAGGCGAAAGAAGAGGTTTCGAAGCGATTCTTTGATATTCTAGGTGATTGTTGCGTTTTCACTATTTTTTGCTGCGAGTAATGTTTGATAGTTTGGTGCTAATTGGTGAATTTGGGATGCTGAGTTTTCTTGAATGTTGTAGTTGTGTTGGGTGTGTTGTTGCTGTGATGATGATGGGATTATTTTTTTTGTTGTGTTGGGTTTCTTGCTGTTGTTGTGATGATGATTAATGGTTGTTCTTGGTGGTTAAGAATTGATGCTCATGGTAATTGTTTGTGTTTCATTGTTGTTGATGATGATGTCTTGCTGTGCACAAATTTCCTGCCATTTTTTTCTTGTGACCCATACAAATTCTCTTTTCTTTTTCTGTCCATAGAGGCATGTTTTGTGACCCATAGTTGGTCAATTTCGCCCATAGAGGCTTCTTTCTAAGACCCATAGTTGGTCATTTTGCCCATAGAGGCTTGTTGCCCATAGTGGCTTATTTTGTGCCCATAGTGGCCTTTGTTGTGATCCATAGTGATCTTTTGTGACCCATTAGAGGTCTTTCTTGATGATCCATTGTGATCTTGTTTTGACCCAATAGATGGTCATTTTGACACACATAGTTGTGATTCTTTCAAGCCCGAAGTGGTCGTTTTCACTCTCATTTCTCATTCTCTTTCTTCTTTTGTCTTCTTATTTCATCTTGGAGTTGTGGGTTTATGGCATATGGTTGTTGTACTGGTTGTTTTGATTGTTGGATTTTGAAGTGGTGCTTGATGTTTGTTTGGGGTACTTTCGCACAAGCAGGAGCGTTGGTTGGTTGTTCCAATTTCTAATTTTGTGGATAATTTGTAATGCTCCTGACTCATGGTGGATCAGCTGCTACACATCCATTTATAACCCATTATCCATCACAATGAAGTGAATGAACTGAATATGACGTGAGTTTGGTTGTTGTTGCTGCACTAGTTATGGATTGTTCAAGCTTGAAAGGGGTTCTTCTACTTCTTCACAACTTGGCAGTTGGAATGTCTAAAAGTCTTTCTATACTTGAGTAGCGCATCTTCGAGATCTCGAGTTGGCATGTTAGAGCAACGTTGATTGGTAGATCTCAGTTCACGTCGCATTGTATGATATCATAATACTTCCCACTTCAAACTGGAAATACTTTTCACCATTTCCAGTTTGAGGGGGGGTGTTGGAATATACAGTTTTAGTTATTGTAGTTACTTAGTGTTAGTTTTATTACTAATTGTAAATAGTATAAATAAGATAGGTTGTACTATTCTACTTACTTTTATCAAGATAATACAATGTAGTCTTTAGTTTTCTCTCCTATTATCCTTCTCTCACCTCTTCTCCTCTCTCTACTGTTTCTTCCATTTCTTTGTCTAAACTCCATTAATGGAGTTCAACCACAAAAGTTAACACATACTAAGCTGATCCCAAGATCTCGGGAATATGAAAGGAGACTTCATGGATGAAGTCAAACTTGGTTGTGGAGGGGGCTAGTTTAACAGAGAATTCTAAACATGATTGTTGAGGGAGACCAATTTACCTATAAAACAAGATATAACCATTAATTACTATTGATTTTCTTCAAAGCTATGTTGGGGCTGCAAGGGTCATACCCCTCTTAGGTCCCAACATAACTTCACCCCTAAGAGGAGTTGCTAACAAACTTTACTCCACTTGATGTCTTATTGATTCACATATGGAGTGTGACAGTCATGTGTACATAAACTTTTGCTTCTTATATTTTTTAACTTAATTATGCAAATCATAAGACCTAAGTCAAGTAAAAATAAGTTGAACAGAACAATAACGAGCTCGGATAAAGTATAGCCAAAAGAGTGTTTACATACTTAGGTCACGAACCGTGGCATGGACAGTGTATCCATGGTTGAGCAAAAGCTTAACTAGCCATGAAGCTATATACCCAGATGCTCCTGTTACACACACCACCTTTTTGCCTTTTCCTGCGCTACTCATCTTTATTGTCTCGTCTCTCAAGTCTCAATCTTTGTTTGTTTTCTCTGAGAATAAGTGCCTTATCAAACAAAGTAACAACTATTATTAGTATATGTAATATGTATCATTATGTACGTGTGACTGTGCATGGGCCAAGCAGGATTATTTCTTTAATTTTGAAGTCAATGTTAATTGAATAATTGTCATTATCTTGGTAAAATAAAATGGCCATTACTACCTAATGATGTTAAATTAAACATATAAGTCGGCCATTATTGGAAAAAAAAAAACATACTTCCTCCGTTCCGTTTTAAATGAAACGTTTGCTTTTTCACGTAACCCAACGCGCTTCTTTAGTCATTAATATCTTTAGTTGTGTAAACGTAAAAAATATAAAAAAGTTATAATTTATAGTATACATCGAGACGAATCTAACAAGATCCCATTGGCTATGTTTTTCTTTATATAATAGCGATAAATTGGAGTTAAAATTGATTAGTGAATAGTGTCATTTCATCCAATGTTTCATTTAAAACAGAACGGAGGAAGTATTTTTTTTGGCAGTCTAACTAAGACAAACTTATCCTTAAAATAGTGCATGCAGGAAATTTTTTCTTTGTCTTGAAGTGCTAATGTGGTCCTGCTATCCTAATTTTTCAATATCATTTTCACATCATCCATCCAAGTCATTTTCGGTTTCCTTTGACTTCTCCTAGACTATTAATTCCCACAATCGTGTTCAAACTATTATATGACGTATAAAGATGTGAAGTATATTAACTGAACTGAACTAAAATTAGCGAGTAATTGTTTACAATCACCAAGTAGTATTTGCTTAGTGGTTTGGTTTGTATCTCGATTACAATTTTGAGGTTGTGGGATCAAATTTCACTGGAGACACTTTGAGGGTGGGGAATTTCCTTTACCATTCCCCTACTCCCAATAGGTCTTGCCTGCAAACTCAAACCGGATTAACATGTGTGAGATTCTGGTCCGGCAACCTTAAAAAAAAATATTTAGAATCACTAATCCGACTGAAATCTTTGATAGATTGAGCCATAGTCCAACTATTATAAGAGTCTTTGATTGATTATGTGTCCTACTCCCTCCGTTTCATAATATAAGGTATGCACGATGTTCGAGGTCGAACTTTGATTGTTAATTACTCTCAATTTATGTTGATAGAAAATTTTAAAAAATAATATTATTATACTATTTTTCAAGACGAATCCAATGGTGTAGTTTTTATTTATCATATTTGAGAGATATTTGTGGTCAAAGCAAATTTTTGAAAAGCGTAAATGTCTTATATTTTGAAACAAAGGGAGTAATAAAAAACATGCATGCTTCTCTAAAAATTTACTTTCACTAGTAATATTTCTATGATATGACGTAGAAAGAAAAGTTATAGGAATTATTCCATTAGGTTTATCTTAAACAATATTTTTACATAATATTAATTTCTTATTTTATTTATCAATTGGTATAAGTAATAACAATAAAACTCCGACCTCTAGTCAGCATTATAATTTTATAGTACTTGTAGTGTTGTACCTTGTAATTCATGCAACACTTGTACTTTTATGGTCAAAATTTATAAACTTTGACCACGAATTCTCGCTATTATATAATTAAAAGATAGTCATGTTGAATCTTATTAAATTCATCTCAATTTGTAGTTTTTATTATCAAAATCTTCTTACACTCAATGTACTCTCTTAGAGTCGATGGTTATATTGATAATAAATTTTCATATTATAATTTACTAAGTAGAAAATAAAGAAATAGTGTGCGCTAGCTGAAAAGGGAGGGGATGCGCCTCGTGTATAGGCTCGCTGCTTTGAAAACCTGTGCCAGCCGGGAAAAAAAAAGTCTTGTTTTTTTCTAGTCAGCATTAGTAGTACAGGTCCATCCTGAAAGATCATTTCCTAAGCACAATCAACTCTTATAACTCGTTTTTTCCCACATCTTTCAAGTGTTTGATTTGATTTACTTAAAACTTCATTCACATTGATAAACGATCAGAGACATCACGCAGACCAACAACTATTTCACGTCCTACAAATTATACAAAATTCTTGGCTTTCAAACTTTCAACAGTGTCCCTAAGGCTTACTTCAAAAGGAGTATACTCGATACCCAAACTTTTAGCTTTAGATTTTGAAACTTGGTAACATATTTTTGGTAGAGGCCCAACATCCACGCACCTGAAAAATAAAATTCCAAATTATAGACATTTCATTTCATATGATGTAGGGTAATTAGAGGTGAAAGTTCGATGTACGGTTTGGATTACGGCTTAATCTAATTTGATCTGAACAAAATTTGGATTTCAAATTTCCCATATGAATCCTAACCGATTAGAGTTTGAATCTGATCCAATCCAATCCGATTTTTGATACTCTAGATTGGATCCGATTGGAAAATCCGATTTTTTTAAAACTCTAGTTTTTTGATAAAATAAATTAAGCATAACAGCAGTCTAATAAATTTAGAAAATGAGGAATTAAGTGTTGTTAGAGTTTTAGGGAAACTGTTGAAGTGATACGCCTATTGGGCTATGGACTAAGCTTTTCTTAAAAAAATCCAGTTTACTACTTAAGCACAATCTAGATACATAACACAATGTATATGGCTATTCAGTTATATTGGATTTTTGGATCCAATTACCCTCAATCCAATCCAATATGAAAATCCTATTTTTCAAAAATCTCAATCCGGATCCAATTAAAATAGTTCGATACTAATTTGGATTGAATTTTGAATTTTGGATTTTATCCGAATAACTTTCACCCTTAAGAGTAATTTCGTTAAATAATTGATTAATTATATATCGAGATAGAACTCACTTATTAGGAAGCTTGAAAGACGGATAAATCTGATGCAATATCTTCAAAACATCGGAAAAATGTAACACTCGTTCAGCTAAAATATATCGTCCAGCAGCTGAAGGGATCTCAAATGCTCGTATATGAGCTTCCACTACATCTTTAACATGTACCCATGGACAAACTAAGTCTGGATAAGATTCAGACCCTGTTAATGACAAAAAATTGACATTAAATTGAATTGCAAAACTATATAACATGTAAGTTGTAACCATGCATAATATTCAAATCATATTACTACTTATCGTCGTTCTCTTTACCAAAAAAAAAAATCTAAGAGTATATAGGTGTAAACATAAGATAAAATTAGATTTATAAAGTTCAAATCAGATAAGTTTAGATGAAGTAAACACAACTTTAGTCGCAAAAAGAATAGAACGTACACACCATTAATCAAGTTCAATATGGAAGCTACACTGTCATTAACAGTTGATTGCAACATCGGACCTATGACCATAGAAGGGTTGATTGACACCATGTCGATATCATTCTCTTTGGCAAATTTCCAAGCTGCTTCTTCAGCTAATACTTTTGAGAGAGCATAAGACATCTGTAAAAGTGTAACAATCTTTGAAAAACGGAGCTATCTCTATTATCCTACCTCCGTTTTCTATTATTTGCAACGATTAGATATTCTCACTCTTTCCTTTATGTCAAATAGTTGCACATGATAAAAAACGGAGGTAGTAAACCCTTTTATATCCTTAAGTAATAAAATGCAAATTCACCATCTTTTACCATTATACCCTCAATTAACAAAATATTTACATCATCCTTGATTTATTAGTTTTCAAAAAACAGAAGAAAAATATACAATGAACTTTATGAGCAATTTTTCGTATATATTATCAGGCAATTGACGTTTGTTTTCGCACGCATTGCATACATACAAGACTCGTAGTATATAGCATAAGTCCAATCAAGACATTAAAGGCATTTTCGTAATTCTGTCGAAATTCGATAACACCAAATCATTAGTGTGTTGAATATATGGAATTGCTTCCTTTTCTGAGCTTGAATCCCAACTAAATTACAAAATTTGACCTCGTTATTAGTACTAGAACAACCACATAAAGAGACAAATTCAACCCGATTTATATCATGTTGATGTTTTTTTCTTTAGCAGTAAAATAAAAAAGACTAAAATACACTCAAATTTTGTGAAGTTTGACACCAAATAATGTTAATAATTGAAAATTACTTTGTACTATCATAGTGATTGTATAAACCAGATTGAACATATATTATGATCAATTGCAATCAATTAACTAAAGCTTTAAATAAGAAATATCTATGATGAATGAAAATTTTAATTTTGTTGGAAACCCCTTTCTAATGACATACCATATTTGAGCCCTTACAGATTTCAGGATCAGAAAACCAAGTTTCATCAACCATCACATCAGGAGCCAAAGTTGTACCAGTAAATATAGATGTAGCAGTGGACGAAGTTAAAATCACCCGTCTTATAGTGGGAAACTTCTTACAAGACACAAGAACATTGAGTGTTCCTTTAACCGCAGGATCTAGTAAATCAACCTAAATCGTATAATAAGCAATATCAGCAAGATTACATAAAACGATCAATAAGTTAAAACATGAAATTGAAGGGACTTGCGCGCTCGCGCACACACAAAAAGCACGATATGAGTGTACGAGCACAGGGCAAGAACGATATACTTCCTCCGTTTCTTTTTACTCGCTACACTTCTCATCTCACGGATTCCTAAGCAATTTTTGGAGAAGAGAGAGGTAGAGAGTAAAAAGAAAAGGGACCCATATGGGAGGAGAGAGATAGAGAGAATTTATTGCCCAAAAAAGAAGTGTAGCAAGTAATGTGAAACTTCCCATAATGAAAAGCGTAGCGAGTAAAAAGAAACGGAGGAAGTATGAGTATATGACAATGTATTATTGTCCTGTGCATGCTAGGACGTACTATGAATGCAAAATGTGTCCTAGACATGATCAAATAACCAACATAAAATGTATCCGACCAAATGTGCATGGTACGGTACAAGTTATGCTTTAGAATGAAAGACAATTCCGAATCAAACGAACAAGGAAGCTATAAGTAACGCAACTATAAATCTAATTCGATCAAACACAATACTAATTAATATCCGATATCAAAGAAAAAATTATGGCGAAATTTGAACCTGAGGATCTTTGGCGTCGAAATTCACAGGAGAAGCTGTGTGAAAAACACCTTCACATCCAGCAACAGCAGCATCAAAGGAGCCTTCATCCATTAAATCTGCTTTATACAGATGAAGTCTTTCCTTTGCTCCCTTTAGTCCCAACAAATGCTCTGTTTTTCTAGAATCATCTGCAAATGTTCAAAATGTTCTTCAATATTATTCAATGAATTGGGTACAAAGAGCAATTCTTTAGATTGTAAATACCTTATTGTTTGATGAATTGGGTTAGAAGAGCAATTCCTTTAGATTTTATTGGTGTACTCAATCTTATCTATTATTAGTGTGCACAATCTTGTAAGTTGTCTTACGTATATACTTCATCCATTCTTTATTAATCGTTACACATAAGAGATACACGTTAAAGAATAAGAGAAAGACAGAAATACATAAAAAAATGACCCATGTAGACGACATATTACTAGAGGGTAGATGAGGGTGTGCAAGGAGCTCAACCACACAAGATGACAAGGGCCAAAATTATAAGGGCCTAATATACATTATTCAAACAAATTTACTTCATATTTTGAAGAACTCACACTCGTTTTCCACCCTCAAAAAAAATTCTTAACGATTAATTTTGAAAATTTCAACTTTTCATCTTTAATATTCTAATCTTCATTATTTTTTATAAATTTGGGAGCTTAATCTTCATATTAGAATAGGGCCCCAAAATCTTCAAGACGACCCTGCATAATACCAAGCATATTACCAAAAATGGATGTGCAGTGATTAGTATGAAACTTAAATAAGAGAAAAGTAGCGATTAATAAAGAACGGAGGAAGTATATACTCAAAAGTCGAACATTTAGTTAGAATTTAAAGAAAGATATAGGAAGGAAGACAGACATGGGTCACGAACAGTAGCATTAACAGTATAACCACGTTGAAGCAAGAAGTTGACGAGCCATGAAGCTATGTAACCAGATGCACCTGTTACACACACTTTCTTCCCATTTCTTTCTGCAGTTTTTTCCATCTTTCTTTCTCTATTTTCTGATGTGCAAATCTAAGTTTTTAAGAGAGGAGAAGAGAGAGAAGTATCAAATTGTAATGATAATCAACCATATCCACAAGATTGTGGTCCAAAACGGTGGCTACTTCTTTTTTTTGATAAATAACGGTGACTACTTCACTACAACACTGCAATTATAGAGACACGAAAGCGAAAGCCTATTGGGTGGTTTATGTTAGTGGATGACTAGCACTGAAAATCGTCTTTAAATTGGATGGTTAGTGCTTTGATGATCTCTATCTTTTAATTATTATATATGCCTGAGTGTATCATGAATATGATATATTAAAGGTTTTATTTTTGCTTATTTCTTTTAAAATAAGGAAGAGATCTAAATAAGCAAATGAGTAAAAAATAATCTTAGGCGTATTATGTAGATGGTGCACCCAAATGTATGATAAATGTGCGTGTCAATTTGTCTTTGCACAAGGCCTAATACAAAACCTATGATTTATGTGGTAGAGATTAAAATAGTTATTAGTGTTCATAGTTTCATACTCTAACCCATATTATAATGGTGGTTTAATAGTCTTATAAAATAATCATTTTAATCCCTGTCAAAAAAAAAAATTATTTTAATCTTAGAAGTATCCTATGGTATACTTCCTCCGTTTCATTTTAATTGTTACACTTTGATATTTTACACTAATAATAAATTTCACTTTAACCATCATTTGTAATTTATACGCGAATGAAAATATAGTCATGTGAAATCTTGTTAGATTTATCATAACCTGTATTTTATTAATATTTACTTTTTATGATTTTTTACAAATACAAAACTAAAAAAATATATATGCTCAAAATTTTGCGTGGAAAGTATAAGTGTGTAGATTAAAATGAAACGAAGGGAGTACAGTATAGTTATTACAATGATTATATAGTTTAATCTTACGCTATGGTATATAATTGAAAAAATATATTGATGATTACCATTGTTGGCATTAGAGTGAGACAAGTTCAAAGAACAATATCTGAAGTCTGAACTCGCACAAATTAATGTAGTACACAGGCAAAACTCACACTCAGAATTGAAGTTGAACCATTAACTACAAATATTACTCAAAGCCTCTTATTTAACTAGTTAATACTGATCTTCAAGTGAGACTCATAACTCAAAAGCTCACAAACCCCTTCTCCTTCAAGCTTTCACCAGTCTCCTTCAAGCTTGTTTTAAGAGGAATATAGTCGATGCCCAAACTTTGAGTTTTCTCTTTCGAGACCTGGTAGACTGGCACGAAAGGCTTGTCATCCGCACACCTGATAAAAATTGGAAGCCGGGAAGATTAGAACATAGAAACGGCTAGATTTCAACAAATAAAAGTAGGGCACCTAAAAGAAGCACATAATGAGGACAGAAACAACTTACTTTTCAGGGAGTGGGGCGTTAGGGTAGAGCTCTTTCAAAATCTTCGCAACATCTGCATAATGGGCAACGCTTTCAACTAAACAATACCTTCCTTTAGCTGAAGGGACCTCGAATGCCAAGATATGTGCCATGGCAACATCTTTAACATGGACCCAGCCTAAAGCGACATTACCATAACTTTCTGATCCTGCATAAATGGGAGAGAAAACAAAGCATAACAATCAGAATACAT
This sequence comes from Beta vulgaris subsp. vulgaris, assembly GCF_026745355.1. Taxonomy (NCBI): domain Eukaryota; kingdom Viridiplantae; phylum Streptophyta; class Magnoliopsida; order Caryophyllales; family Amaranthaceae; genus Beta; species Beta vulgaris. The sequence continues at coordinate 63,738,296 of NC_079205.1, read as the reverse complement.
GTTATCTTTGGTGTAGTTTAAATAATTCAGCTGGCCTTGAATTGCTTCTCGCATGATGCATACCGTTTAACAATTTTGCTATTGCAGCTGCACTTGTGTTAAGTGTTGGCTGTAACAATGGTCCTATAACCATAGCTGGATTTATAGTCACCATGTCAATACCTTTCTCTTTCACAAAATTCCATGCAGCTTCTTCGGCCAATGTTTTAGAAAGAACATACCACATCTGTAAAGACTCGCAATATTCGTAAATTTGAAGATGAACACGTTGTTAAAATAACAAGAACATACTCTCGCAGGTTACTGTTTTCCGCCAATAATCACAAAAAGAAATTTCTGACATCCTATAGAAGCTAAGTCACATCTTCCAAGGTTATTTAAGCAAACTCTATCATAATTTCTCTGACTTGGATTCATATGAGATCACCAATTTATTTGGCCAAATATGAGATTAAAGAAAATAATCAGCTGCTGACAGATACTTCGACTATGAGAGTAATTATCATCAAACAATGAACAGATTGGAAGAGGTATGAATCAGATTCTGAACAATTACATCTCCGCATTAATGAACGGATCTTATCCTCTACCAAGAAGATAAAAGTAGATTTTATTAGTATTACTAAAGACATAGAACATCGGATAAAGATTTTAATTAGTTGATAAACAGATCAGATTATGCACAATACATCTCTGCATTAATAAACAGATCTTATCAGACCAAGCAAATGGATTTTTTTTGGTTTTGTACTGGCTAAGGAAACGAGCACTATCGGTATTACTCCCTCGGTCCACCCGTTTTTTATTCATTACTCGATTTAACTTTTCTGCAGTGACCATTAATATCTTTTACATTTAGTTTAAGAAAACATCTTGACATTTTGAAAATATACGCCATCATGAATCTAACAAGACACCAGAGTTTGTGAATTTACTCATGTTTTAGTTGTTTAGTTTTGGGAGAGAATCAGGCCTCTCGAATACTTTTATCTTAAAATTCTGCCTTTGCAATTTATCAGTCAAAAGTTTTATCTTCTTCTTTCAATCTCCATCTTTGAGTTTCCAAATCATCATCGTAACCTACTTCTACAGTAAACCCTTCTCGTCACTTGAAGCAGTGAAGAAAGTAAAGAACTAACTTGACTACATGTCCAAGTAATAACGCACCTGTGATTCCCTAGCAAGATTTGGATCCGTAAACCAACTTTCATCAACTACCACCTCAGGAGTTCGAGGTTTTCCATTGTATGCAACTGCTGCCATTGAAGATGTAAGAACCACTCTTTTGATTGATGGGACTTTTGCACAGGCACTGAGAACATTAAGAGTTCCCTTCACCGCAGGATCAAGCAGCTCAGCCTGATAAAGAAAACCAGTTAATAAAAAAATTTATTGGATATAAACCAAAGAAACACAAACATCACTGCTTAACATCATAAACATCTGAATAGAAGTTGATGCCAACATTGTTCCATTTTACCAAACTGGAATCAGACTGGAAGAGTTGGCTTGTACTAACTAGGTTACAATATAATAGAAACATTACAGATTCAGCATCGACAAAGCCAAAAGGTAGACAAGTACAGACATGGCTCACCACAGCAATGATACCCATACCATCTGGACAGCTAAACAAAAATACTAGTTGGACTCATCTTGTAGTTGCTAATTGTTATTTCATGTACCCCTCTCTACAACAATAACCACCCCATAAGCCACTATTTGCAGGGTTCAGGTATGTCCAATTCCAAATGAGAAGGCTTAAAAAGAACTAGTCTAAACAGGTACAATCCTTAGTATTTAGTAGAATACAAAACAGAAGAAACAGCGAAAATGCAAGGAAAACTTGAACCTGTGGGTCTTTAACATCATGATAAAAGGGGGAAGCAGTGTGGAAAACACCTTCACACCCCTCCACAGCGTCATCAAAAGAGCCCTCCGCCAAGAGGTTTGCAGGAACCAAGTGAAGACGATCCTCCGCTCCATCTAGAGAGCGCAAGTGCTCTACTTTCTTTGGATCATCTGCAACAATATACAACTTCTTCATAAAAGAGCTATACAAATTCAGTCATAGAAACCAACTAAAGTTTGTAATATCGAGTTAATATACATATAGAGAATGAAGAAGAGACTTGCATCTTTTATATCAAACAGTGAAGAAAACTCTAAACAAATCTGCAATACTTGTGAGTTGTGACCATGTAATATGCATATTATACCTCCATAAAACTAATGGCATTTCACTCCATTTGTTATTAATTAATATACAGATCATTAGACTCAATCTCTGAACCTCATTCTCCACCATCCAGCACCTCCCACCATAACTGATTCTATCTCAGACAAAGGTCAAGTACATCAAACATTTCATGGGCTACCTAGATGGTTTAAAATCCCTATGCATGTAGCAAAAGACTGGAGGAGAAACAGAAAGAAATATAGAACAAGTAATGCCAGGAGAAAGAATGACGAAGAGAACCACATCATCCAAGGTAAAACAGAGCACATTGACCTACGCTGTTAATGGCCACCACATGTATATTCACTTCCCAAAAGCGAACACTTTGCATACGACTTATGTCATTCAATACTTACATCCACGAACAATCAATGATTTGCAGACACTTCTATTTGCATTTCCTGCACATTGACACCATAAGTATTCACATACTATTTCCCAGTGCCACGAACCCAAACAATTACAAGTAAATAGGAATATACTTCTTTTTCCAAATCCTGTTAAGCTACTAGAGAGCTGATGAGATACTAATCATCCTACAAAATGAACGTCAACAAGGTTCACTAGAAGAGTCAGAAAAGAGAACAGAATCAACAAAAAGTTGTACAAAGGGATAATTTGAAGAAGGTGGAGGAAGGATAATAACAGTAAGGGGACGCAACTCAGTGGAAGCACATTTGGCCGTTTGAGAATGGCCATTGATAGACTGAAGGGCTACCGCCTTAGGGGGGCATACCGCGTGCGTAGGTGGAAGGAGGTTGGGAATGGTCATTGAGAGAGTGGAGGACTGATACACCTATCTCTGTCCACTCTTAGGGGTGCCTGCATAAATAGAGGTATACAAAGGTGCATTTTAGGAACACCATAACTAATAGAGGGTATTTGGAAAGAAAAAACAATGAGGGTGGACCTTTAGAGATGGATAATCCTTCCTCTAGGAGATTAATGGTGGTAAGTTGGTGACATTTTGGTAGCAACAGAAAGGAATCGTTGATGCTACATCAATCCACAGGAGCATGGACTGAGGATTATCAAAAAAAGGACTTTGAACTGAAGTCCTTCAAAAAAAATGTAGAAAAGGATGGAAAATCATAATTCCCACAAAGCCGATCCGTTTAAGTTAAGTTTCCAGGTTGCTCTTTGAAAACTTCAAACATCACATAAGATCAAGAGCACGTTTGGTTCATTATTTTTGGGCTCCAAGCTACATAATCAATTACCAATTCTCTTTTTCTTGTTTGCTCAAATTCTCATCAATCCATTACAATTACATTGGTAACAAACTCCCTCGATTTGTTACCTTTCCCTCCCCCTCAAATTACAAAAACCATTACTTTAGTGTAACAGTCACCATTCTCTTTCCATTCTATAACTTCAACCAAAACACCCAATAAAAGTAGTCATTTTTGTTACCATCCCTCCCCCCCTCTACTTGTGTCCATTCCCTTTCCATTCCATATCTTGAACCAAACGACCCCTGAAGATAATTGCGCAAGACACTAATCGATTGAATCGGACTAACCTCAAGTCAATCAAGTTCATGTCTATTTTCTATCAATAGTTTACTTCAAGGTTCAGTAAAAAATTAACATCTCTATACAAGCCAAAATGAGCATATAAAAACCACCTCTCAACTCTCAAAAACCCAAAAAAGTTAAAAATAATACTCTAATTACAGAAAAATTATCCATAAAGCAACTTACCCAAAATTACAGTGCACAATAATAACAAATTCTAGAGAATTTATTCACATTACGTAAAATTAACAAAAAAACATGGAACCTAGTCACAATCAAAAAACCCAAAATAGCAAAAACACGGATTTAACCCGCAATTCAGAGAGAATAATATAATATATACTTCACCTCAATCAAATCATTAACTATACATAGTAGACAAACAAACCAAAAATGTAAAAACAACAATATAACATACTTCCTCTATATGCATCTAAATAAGTGAAATATTTCTCGTAAAAAACTCGAATATATAAAAGAGAAAAGCGTTTCACTTATATATAATACGGAGAAAGAAACATACTGGGATCACGAACGGTAGCTTTAACAGTGTAACCGCGCTGAAGAAGGAGTTTGACGAGCCATGAAGCGATGTAACCTGATGCTCCGGTAACACACACTGTCTTCCCTGTTCCCATCATTTTCTCTCTCCTCACACTTGGGATTTGCTGCTTCTTGTTAAGTTGTTTCACCTTTCTGATTATCTGATTGTATTAAATAATGGTGTTGGATTGTTGGTCAAATGGGCCGCTTTTAATTGTCAAAAAGCACAAAGAAGAAAGAACAGTACATCATTGGTGACGTAATGAGTTTGTGTTATACCAAAGATGTCTTGGCCGAATGGTCAAGAGTGAGATGTTATGAAAGATAGGCCACAGCTCACAGGTTTTCTCTCCTTCGGTTCTTTTTTTGGTCGTAATTTAATTTCAGTTAAGCAAAAATAAGTTAAAAGAACAAGGTCTTCGTGCACCAGATTTTTATGTTACTTCTATAGATGGGGAATTGGGGATGTGTGTGGATAAACAAAGTTAAAGAAGAATTTTTTTTTTTTGAGGGGAAGTTAAAGAAGAATAAAACTCCATTAGCATTTAGTTAATAAGACTAGTAATCTGGTAATTGCCAAAAACAGCAGGGTTTAATGGGCCAGGCACTTGAGAGTAAGCGGGAAGTGTAAGGGAAATCACTGCCCTCAAAGTGCCTCCAGTGGGGGATTGAATTCACAACCTCAAGATTAGAAGGGTGCTCTCCTTACACTAGACCAAGTACTATTTGGTCCGCCAAATACGTTATATGGTAATCACTAATCATCAATGACGTAAATAAGGTGTATATTGACTTTTCTATGATAGGGCTATGTGTGACTAATGACATGGATTTACAAAGCTTACAGAAAGAAAGAGAAAAGTGGCACTACAACTGAAAAAATCTAGCTAATATGTTGTACACTTGACTAGTGCTTGCAATTTATGTCAGTGGATCGTGTTCGTGTTTGATTTCGTGTCAATTTCGGATTGGCTCCCAAATGTATCAAAAATGTTATGAAAAGTGGAATAGTTCCATATTATAATAAATATAATTCATCGGGTTAACTTCGTGTCATTCGTGTTCGTGTTTTTCTCATTATTTTCAGGTCGAGTTCGTGTCGTGTTATCATGTCGTGTCAGGGATTGTCAGCCCTACACTTGGCTTACATACGTTCACAAATTACACGAGGGGCATGTGAGCCTCAAACATGGCGCATATAATGCATTAGCTACCTTGGTCATGATCAGGCGTAGGGTTGCTTACTGTTCAAGCCGAGCCCGAACTATGGTCTGCTCGACTTGTGTTCGTTTAAGATTACTCGAGTTGAAATTTGACTAAATTTAAATGAACTGGGTCATAACTGTTCACGAACAAACTTGACTCTTTATCAGTTATCACCCCTGGTTTTTACATATTTTCTTTATCTTTTTCTTCTTTAATATTTGAGATTTATAGATTTTCTTTTAGACAATAAAACTATTAGCGTATAATTGTGTAATATCTAGGTTGATATATTTTGCAGGCCCGGCTAATAACATGTACAACCGGTGCATCAGAACAGGGCCTCCAATACAATGGGGCCCCAAAAACTGAAAACTTATGTATACAATTTGCTGCGATATACATGGAGATAATTGAATATAGTGTGGTGGTTTAGCATATTGGTATTAGTAGTTTTGTTAAACTAAAAGAGTACAGGAGTTCGAATCTAGTATTGCCCAAATCTTTTTTTTTCTTTTCCAGAGTCAATGCTGCTATATTTATGACACTGTGGGTTTCACCTTTTTCCTAGTAAGTACAGTTGAACTAATTTGGCAAAAATCAATAAAACTCTTTACAATTTATTGCATTAAATATCTAACATTACCTAGTAAATAGCAATTAACATTAATGTGGATGCCATCTAGTTTTGATAGTAAACTTTTGTGGGAGTCGTATCCAATTACAAGTGCATCTGGTCTTAGTCGGTCTCTGACTCCAAAAGAAATTATACTTTGATAGTGATACTACTCCCTCCGTCCCATAATATAGTGCTTGCATTCCTCTTTGGGTGTCCCAAAATGTTGTGCCTATTTCTTTTTTATCAATTAATTTGGACTAAATTATCCTTCATTTCTACATAAAACTTTCCAAAACCCCTACTTTCTTTTAAAATATGTGCCCTTATTTATTGTTTTACACCATTCCAAGGTATATTTATTGCTCTTTCATTTTATTTTAAAGGAAAAAGAAACAAAAACTAGTTCCAAGACAAAAACACCCAATAAACATTTACTTACATATATATTTTTGTGAATTCCTAAAACTCTTTCCATTTTCCTTAATTCTTGTGAAAAATGAGAAGTGAGCACTATATTATGGGACGGAGGGAGTAATATATTTATAAATAAAAAAAGATAGAAGAAGGAGCTTCTCCACGTCATCTGATTCAATGATGAGATAACGTTTCAGGCTTAGTAAAATGCATTCAAAAAATTACTTCCTCCGTTTCTTTTTACTTGCAACGGTTTGACTTTTACACTATTCACTAACTCTACTTAGTTTACGTTTGGTGATTTATAGTTAAGGAAAAACATATTCATGTGGGATCTTGTTAGATTTGTCTGAATGTATATTTTCCGAATATATACTTTTTATAATTTTTATTTATCGATAATTAAACTTATTGATGGTTGAAATTATGCATTGGCAAACGTGAAAGTCAAACTGTTGCAAGTAAAAAGAAACAGAGGAAGTAATAAGTAATTAATTATGAATGAAAAAAACAACCATCAGGAGAAAATAGTATTACAAATTAAGGGCCCCATTTTATATTAGTTGCACAGGGCCTCCATAATGATTGAGACGGCTCTGATATTTTGTATATATGTAAATATATTATTTTTCTATATAAATGTATAATCGAGCCGGTTCACGAGTTTTCAAGCCGAGATTTGCCTAGCTCGACTACGCTCGTTAAAGTCTTGAGCCGAGTCCAAAGCTGAGCTGAACCACCATGAGCCAAGCTTTGACCGAGCCTATCCCAAACTGTTCGCGAATAGGCCATGCTTATTATCACTCCTAGTCAGGTGTACCCAACCCAAAGTGTGTATATCAGATATTAGTCATATTACCGGCAAAGAAGGAAGAAAATTTGGAGCAGAGGACCTTTGGCATATGCAAACCTGAAATTTTTTCTTTACCAACAATTATACTCAATCATACAATTACAGAAATCACCAACTCATAGAAAGAAGAAAGAAATTACTCTCAAGTACAACATAGGAACTAGAACTGGCCATCAAAAAGAGGGCTGGAACTGACCAACAGTCCAACACATACCACCATGAAATTCATCTATGAGTATCATGCATGAATAACAGCATAACTTGACGCATTCAATTGAGCTCGAACAAATTTGATCTTCAAGCGACACTCAAAAGCGAATAAACCTCTTTTCCTTTAGGCATTCAACTGTCTCCTTGAGACTTGTTTCAAGAGGTATAAAATCGATGCCCAAACTTCTAGCTTTGTTCTTCGAAACCTTGTATGATGGCTTCAAAGGATTATCATCAGCACACCTGCAAGAAGTTTGTAGGCTCAGATAATCACCTGACAAACACACAGCTAATAACCAAAAGTGTATATCTATCATGACGAACAAGTACTTATAGCTTACTTCTCTGGGAGCGCGGCATTAGGATAAAGCTCTCTTAATATCTTCACAATCTCTGAAAAGGGGGTGACAGTTTCAACTAGACAATACCTTCCGTTAGCTGAAGGAACCTCAAGTGCTAGGATATGTGCAGTGGCAACATCTTTGACATGGATCCAACCAAAAGTTAGATTTGGATAAGTTTCTGACCCTGCACATTTCGAAGAAGAACATCATCGATTCTCAAAATTGTTAAATGATCTTCGTTATAGATTGAGATGATTTGATGAAAGGAGTCTGAGATATGATCCATACCATTCAATAAGTTTGCTATTGAAGCTGCGCTAGTGTTGAGCGTTGGCTGTAACAATGGTCCAATAACCATTGCTGGATTTATTGTCACCATGTCAATACCATTCTCCTTCGCAAACTTCCAAGCAGCCTCCTCGGCCAAAGTTTTGGATAGAACATACCACATCTATGTAGTTCATAAGATAATGTAAATTTCTAGAGGCCAAATGTAGGAATAGCAATAATCAGAGCATACTGCCACGCGATAACTCTTATTCTTGGCATTGTTATTTGTAAGTCGGATCTCATCTGCCTAATGTCCGGTAAAGACAGTAACATATACGTCATCTAACTTAGCTTCTAATACACCAAGAAGTTAAGTAGTATGCATGTAAAACTTAAACTTAATAACAGATGTAGCACCATTAAACGAGTTTGCTACAGCAAAAGACATGGCAAACAACTGCTATAAGTTGCTTCTCTTATAGTAGTTCATTTTACCATTTCACTTGAAACGGTGAATAAAGTGAGCAGAAAAAAGTTGAACGATAAATCACACACCTTGGAGTTCCTACAGAAATCTGGATCAGAAAACCAACTTTCATCAACCAGCACCTCAAGATTAAGAGATTTACCATTGCGTACAACTGCTGTGATTGAAGATGTCAGAACCACTCTTTTTATAGATGAAAATTTTGCACATGAGTTGAGAACGTTAAGTGTTCCCTTGACAGCAGGATCAAGCAACTCGGCCTGATATCACGAAAAGAAATCAAAACTTTAAGGAAGACTGAAAAGAATGAGGGTAGTTTTCTGCAGCTATTAACCACAGAAACACAGATACCATAAACAAGTACTTTACGAAACATAGCAATTAGCGCCCTATCTTCTGCTAACACTATTTCATGAATTTACTGGTATACAACATCAAAGATCCAACCCTTACTGATGAGGTTAAAATAAACAGCCTTGTCAATAGCAAGTCTAAAAAGATCATTAGAGTCAACCATTGCTTAGATTCTACACTCAGGAGCATGAAGCGCATCTTGCTGGTACATGTTTTTGTTGAACCTGGCTGTATATTTTATCGTCACAAATGTATGTCTTTTCATTATACATGTATGTTGAAATGAAGGAAACATAAAGGCATCACAGAAAACATACAAGTGCAACAGAAAGAACATTTAAGTACATTGATTAAACGAAATGAACTGATAAAAACCCGGAGCATGATACAGATTACGATCCTGAATCAAGGATCTAAATTTGTGACAAATCATAATAGAGTTTCTAAAGATAGCAGTTTGACACATATGGTTTACAGAGACATGAGAATTAAGGAAAACTTGAACCTGTGGATCTTTTACATCATGATAAAAGGGGGATGCTGTGTGGAAAACCCCTGCACACCCTTCCACAGCAGCGTCAAAAGAACCTTCCTCCAACAAATTTGCGTGCAACAAGTGAAGCCGCTCTGTAGCTCCATCTAGACAACGCAAGTGCTCTACTTTCTTTGGATCATCTGCAGTCATACACAACTGTAAAAAAAGTATATCTTCTCCGAAGTTCTATACATACAAAGAGTGTATATACTTCCAAAGGAGAAGGGAAAAGAAAGGCTGTGTTTTGCTCATATCGAAACAACAGTCTCACTGAATTACTAGTACTAGTGATTAGTGAACATGGTATGTGCAACTTATTTACCATAAGATCAATCAGAATTCAGAATGCATCCTATAATACTATAATTTTCTTATGAGTGCTTGACCATAAATTGTCAAGAAACTCAAATAAAGGCCTCACTTATTAGTTGATGACAACCTTAACTATGATTTATGGAGTAGTAACTAATTAATATAAGCCAAAAGAAAAACCTTTTAAATCTCAAAAACCCTTGCATTTTTAGCTTGGTAGAGTATGCAGAAATTGTCCAAACTCTGGTTCAATGAGAGACACTAGCTAATAGCCTACCAAAACCTATATGGTACACCCGGCCAGGGTACTGTAGCATCGTACACCCAAAGCTATGTTTTTGCTCATTGCTCATTTTAAGATCATCTGGAGATCTACGAACGAGCAATGAGCAAAGGAATATCTTGAATGCACGGTACACCCAGGCATATGCTATTGCATTCATTAGACAAAGTTACTCCATATTCCATAATGCACATATAAAAATTATTTGTTAGAATCTAGAGCTGATCATTTTGGCCCGCCCCGATTTTGGATCAGGCTTTGGGTAGAATTTTTCGGCCCGCGGTCAGGCGCGACTCGGCCCGGCCCATTTTTTTTTAGCTTTGGGCGAGCTAAAAACAACTTTCTAGTCTATTTTTTGGCCCGGCTCGTTTTTTGCCTGAAAAGTCCGCTAATTTTGGCCCGAAATAGCGGGATTTGGGCACAAAAAATCGACCCGAATTTTGGCTCGGCTCGACCAATGGGTAAATTTTTTTGCCGCGACCCGGCTCATGATCACCGCTATTAGAATCTATTATAAGTGGTATTAAACTTAGAATAAACCTTATTCGAACTTATTGGAACTTATTACTCAAAACTGAAATCATCAACTTTAAAAAAGAATAGGAGAGAGAAACAAACTGAGATCACGAACGGTGGCTTTGACAATATAACCACGTTGAAGAAGAAGCTTCACAAGCCATGAAGCTATGTAACCTGATGCCCCTGTCACACACACTACCTTTCTCTCCTCTTCTTTGCTCATTTTCTTATTTCTCCTTCTTTCATTTCTTCCATTTTTGACATTCTGTTGTATAAATATTTTAATTCACATAACAAATGATATAATTGCAGATAAATTAATTTATTTGACGTGCCATGTTCAAGCGAGTACTATGAGTTGTAGTGATGTGAATTGTAATGTCCTACTCCAACTAGCCAGGGGACCAGTTGCTTTCAATTTTTTTATGATGATCTAAATTCTTTTGAAAATTTATCGTATTACTTACCTACTCTATCTATTATCAATTGATTTTAGGATGATGTCTTCTTCAACGCGAACATGGGTGACATACTGACAGCGTGACAAGGTGAGCTTTAATTGTTCTTCTTATGGATCAAATAATTAATCAAATAGAAATATATAATGAATTCGATGGAGGATGAAAGGATACAAAATCTTACACAAAGTCGGACATACAATAACTTATTATTGTAGGAGTGCGTAATTTTTGTGAGAGAAATTGATAGAATTATGGTATTACACTTAGTTTGATAGATATCAACAGACCTTCATCAAGATCAAGTGATCAATAGATCTTATAGCTTCATACATTGATACATTTCCTACGAAATTCGACTTTTTACACACAACTAAGTAATCAGAAGTACAATTTCACATGAATTGCAACATAAAATTAAACGAACATACATTATTACTTTGATCATCCGATTAACAGCACACGTAAATCTTCAAAAGAAACTCACATGCTGATAAAACCCTTTTCTTTCAAGCTTTCAACTGTCTCCTGCAGACTTGTTCTAAAAGGAATATAGTCAATTCCCAGACTTTGAGATTTCTCCTTGGATACCTGGTATGACGCTTTTAAAAGATTGTTATCGATGGCGCACCTGAAAATATTTGGAACGTCAGAAAATGACCGAAAGATGAACTCACTGTTGAATCAATATCGAAGAAAAAACAACTTACTTTTCTGGGAGTGAAGCATTAGGGTAAAGCTCTTTCAATATCTTCACAATCTCTGCATAAGAGGTGACAGTTTCAACTAAACAATACCTTCCTTCAGCTGAAGGAACCTCAAATGACAGGATATGTGCTGTGGCAACATCTTTAACATGAACCCAAGCGAAAGTCATATTTGGATAGGTTTCTGAACCTGCACAAATTGAGGAAAGACAAAGCATAGCGAATTAGTAAAACGTCTTCCTATCGATAGTCTAAATGGTTCAGTTGGCCTAGCAAAGAACGACAGCGGTTCTTTGTAGTGTAGGTGGCTAGGGAACCGAGTCACCTGGCTCAGGTCCCGCCTTGACCTGGGTACAAACTGGTCCATCTAGTGGCTGGGTCATGTGTCAAGTTTCTAACTAACCAATCTAGTATGACAGGGCACACCCAGGGGCCAGGACTAAGACCCAGATATGTTCTTCAATTCTCAACATACAAAAAAAGTAAGTTAAGTTCAGCAAAATAAGATAAGTTGAGCAAATTTAAGTACAGTAGGGCAAGAATAAGTTGATCAGAACAGACGCTCTAGTCTGGTTAACCAGTCCAACTAGAATTGGCACGTGACCCACTATAGCTAAGGATGCAGTCTAGTATCAATTCACCCAATTCCTTCCATCCCTCAGCCCATCTCTTGACCCAGCCCACCTACCCAGTGGCTGACTTTAGTGTCAAATGATCCTCATTGGAACAAGTCTTGGAGCATACAACTCGAAAGTATCTAATGGAAGGAGACGAAGGAGTCTCATATGCGAGGCATACCACTGAATAAGCTGGCTATGGTAGCTGCACTTGTGTTGAGTGTTGGCTGCAACAATGGTCCAATAACCATTCCAGGATTTATTGTCACCAAGTCAATACCCTTCTCTTTTGCCAACTTCCAGGCAGCTTCCTCAGCCAAAGTTTTGGAGAGAACATACCACATCTGTACAGATTTGTAAATACAATGTAAAATTTGTCGAAGACAGAAAATTTGAGATAACAGAGCACACAGTATGATGCTGACTCTGATTAAAGACAATTATCTCTGTATCAACATAAATATTATTATTTCTGTAATCTCATTTTCTATGTTCCTGAGAGCAGTGAAGCTTGCGTAAAGGTCAATCTTGAGTTTTGACTATAGGTTGAACCAACTAACCAAGTCACCCACCTTAAATTTCCTACAAAACTCGGGATCAGAAAACCAACTTTCATCAACCACCACTTCAGGACTTAGAGGCCTGCCATTGCATACGACTGCAGCCGTTGAAGATGTCAGAACCACTCTCTTTATAGATGGAACTTTTGCACAGGAGTTGAGAACATTAAGTGTTCCCTTCAATGCAGGAACAAGCAATTCTGCCTGATAAGAGGAATAAGGGAAATAATTCAGTTATTAGATGAAATCTGCAGAAAATGAATGAAAAACATCATGCCATTACGAGACATATACGACATACACTACATGTGCCACTTCCTAGCTCCGTCCATCTAGTAAAGCAAGCAAAAGGAAGCAAGAGCTCTATATAAAGTTGCAATCTGCCAGTTATCAAACTTATCATGGTTGGTACATCATTGCTTCCCCTCAGCCAATAACTATTAGCACCAGGGGCGGCTTTTAGCATGTTCAACATGTTCCATGGAACAGGGCCCCTTAATTGTGAGGGCCCCAAAATAGAGAAAGTTCAAGTAATAAAAAGAAAAAGTTTATCTACTTATTTGGACTACTTTTTTTCATAATATGATTATGTGAAGTATAAATGAGCTATGACATTATTGAATTCTTCAAATACAAGATCGCACAGGGCCTCATTATAGTTCGAGACGGGCCTGATTAGCACTACAGATCAGCATTGACAGAGTTTGCATAGGGTCGCATAGGTAGGAAAAGGGCTAAATGGAGAACGCAATTTTTCAGAGAACAGAGAGGAGTCCGTGTGGTGCTTACACCAAGTGGATTTACCAATATAACCAATCTAGGTCTGCAGAAAGCTCTAGTTGTTAACAAGTAGCATAGTTCTAAATAGAATATTATGTGAAAATTGAAAAGCTAATCGGTTTAGACGCATGTATATAACAAGAAAAATGCAAGAAAAGGAAAACCCATAACGCAAAATTTCAAACCTCTGGGTCTTTAGTATCATTAAAGAAGGGTGACGCCGTGTGAAAAACACCTTCACACCCTTCAACAGCAGCATCAAAAGAACCCTCCTCCAGCAGATTTGCAGGTAACAAGTGGAGTCGCTCCTTAGCTCCATCTAGAGAGCGCAAGTGATCTACTTTCTTTGGATCATCTGCAGTGATATATAAGTTCTTCAGAAACGAGCTAATGCAGCCATAAAAGTTCCGATTGAAAAAATAAAGTAATGCTATCAATTTGTATGTTCTGGTTTACATATAACATCAACTCAGCTAATAGAGTATATAGTACTTGTAACATGGCATATGCATCCTAAATCGATCTGTCATAATAGCCAAATCACTCAATACTTTCTCAAGAGCAACCATACTATATTCGATCTCAAGCACTTCCCTCCACCACCTAATCTGAACTCACAAAACTGTTAGCAACTTCAAATGATATAAAAGCTATTCTGAATATCTTATAAGCCTCAATATGAATGGAATCATATATATCATCATTCAACCAAGTAAAAGAATAGGACATTGGCCTAAAATGCTACACTCTAACTATATTCATGCCATTCCAATATATCACAAGTATATATTCACTTCCTCAAGGTTACATATATCATGACCTCCCTTATCTTAGTCTTTTCCATTCCATCCTCATTATGTATTCTAATTTCTTACATATTCCCATAGCACTTTTTGAGATAAGTGCGGATTTGCCTCACATGAACTTCGCCTCACATCAAGGTTGACCTAGTGGTTGTAATGTCCTCCTTTCACCTCTGTGACAGGGTTTCATTCTTACTCCTTGCAAGAAGGATCCCCAATTCCCCCTCCTTGCAAGGGAATTTTTCTTACCTCTAAAAAAAAACTTGATAGTACAACTAATTTCATTAAAATTGGTTTCGGAATGGAATCTCAATTAGACCTATATGCATTAATCAGCCCATTAGGATATTAACATGCTATCTTATTCCCTCTCACTAGTGTCCAATGTTGGGCTTTATATTAGCTCACATGAATTATATGAATAAGCTTCACTCTTCAGGTTGAAGCTAGTGAGTCGATGATGAAATTTGATTACCTTTATGGTGCAAAATACTTGGCCTCAAGGCCATGAAATTGTGCCAACTTTTTTCATAGTTACAACGAATAATTGGATAAGCTTTAGAGTGGACGTCAACTAACTTAGCTAAAATCTCAAAAGGGTGGTACACGCTCAAGAATCATTTGATGTTTTCTTCACTTGATATTAAGTAGTGTTTTTGTTCAATATTCTTAAGATCTGGCCTGGTCTAGTCTGAATCTTTCTAATATCGCGTCGCCTACTAGTCTCATCATTAAGTTTCCAAAATGAATGAAACATCACGTGGCCTTACATCAGTCAAATGTGCTCACTTGATTTAGCCATTTTGGTACTACTAGCAAACTTCAACAACACCCACAACTAAAGACAACTTAGAAATACACAAACATATACTTCAGGTGCATAGAAATTTTGATTCTTTCATGAAATTCCACAAAGCAACGCGTTGACCTAACGACTAACAACAAAAGATGGCAAAAAAAATTGAACACATTGATACTCTATATTAGGAATATATTATAAATTTGCCCAACTACCAAACACTACCCAAAATTATTCTCTTGGAAAGTGAACCCAGAAAAAAAGAAGCAAAATGTCACACCAACTATTTTCTAAGCTATGTGGATCAGTGGATGTGATCTATTTTAGTGGGTAAAGTCTTTCAAGGTAGTACCCAACAAAATTTTGAAAATCGAATCTCGTCTACACTATTCCGCTTATTTGCTCTTTAACCCAAAATTATTTTCTAGCCTATTTCTGCTTTAGGAAATTTCAATTTAGTTGTGACGCTTTCATTTTGGTAATAACTTCTCCATATCGCTCTCCTATCACATGAGACCCTTTTTATTTTCTTTCTCTATCTCTCTCCTCTCCAAAAATTGCCTAAAAGTCCGTGATTTTAAAAGTATCCCAACTAAATTGAAACGGAAAAAGTAGTTATATTTTTCTTGGGTGCTAAGTGGTGACCACCACAAGTCCTGAGATCGGATCTCGACTACATCATTATTGTGGTTATTCGCTCTCTAACACCAAAACTATTCTCTAGATATATATGATGAAATCAAAAATAATAAAACAACAATAATTGGAAAAAAAAGTCAAATTAGTGAATGACACAAAATAAAAAGAGGAGAGAGAAAAACAAACTGGGATCACGAACGGTGGCTTTAACAGTGTAACCTCGTTGAAGAAGAAGCTTGACTAGCCATGATGCAATGTAACCAGATGCTCCGGTCACACAAACAACCTTCCCTTCACCACTCATTTTCTCTCTCTTACTACAGTGAGAATTTTCCAACAACTGGGTGCTTTACTCAATTACTCAACCTCCTTAAATAGTTAAACTAATGAATTTATTATGATCAAATACAAAGTGTCGTAATTAACGTGATTAAAATATATAGTATGATAGTGACCTCACTAATAATGCTGGGGATAAGGATTGAACTCCTGACCTCAAGGATTAGAAGAGAGTGCTCTACCACATGAGCTAGCTCATCATCCTTAAAGCACATGATAATGACTGACTTATGCAGTGCCTGAGAACTGAATTGTGAGAAATTAAACTGAACAGTAAGAAAGTCAATACAAAAGAGTAACTGAATTGAACTTAAAATAAGTCTAATAGAAACGAGCCTCAAGTCTAAAGTGTCTAACTTGTCAACTCGATTGGGTTGACTTATAAAAAATTTCGGTCTAATGCTCTCTCTGTCACAGAATATATTACTCACTTCTTATTTTTCACTGGGAATTAAAGAAAATGGAAGGAGTTATAGAATTTTCCAAAAATATATATAGTGCTTTTTTGGGTATTTTTGTCTTGGAACTTGTTTAATCTTTAAAATAAAATTAAGAAGCAATAAATATTTCTTGGAAAAATGTAAAACAATAAATAGAGGCACGTCTTTTGAAAGAAGATAAGGTGATTTTGGAAAGTTTATGTAGAAATGAAGCATAATTTAATCCAAATAAATAGATAAAAAAGAAAACAGACATAATATATTGGAATATCCGAAAAAAAATGTGATCACTATATCATAAAACCGATGGAATTAATAAACCTTTCAACTTACCTACTAAAAAAAGTATTGCATATCTCGTTGTAATTTTTATATGGTTGAGCAACTAATCAATATAACTAATACAATAAATACGAATGAGATAAGTAGTTTCAAACTTTCAAGTTTCAACTACTACTATTACTCCCTCCGTCCCATAATATAGTGCCTATTTCATTTTTGGTGGGTCAAACTTTAAAATCTTTGACCGAATATTCTCATTTGTATATATAAAAAAACATATTCATGTGGGATCTTGTTAGATTCGTCTTAATGTGTAGTTTTATAATATCAACTTTTTATATTTTTTATTAATACGAAATTGAAGATATTAAAGGTCAAAGTTACGTCTTGAAGACCGTGTAAAAAAGAAACAAGCACTATATTATGGGACGGAGGGAGTACTTCTTTTTTAAAGGGAAAAAAGCTAGCTGGCATTAATTTAAGGACGGATTGTCCATCAACTACTACTATTACTTATTTATATCGATTTATCAAAATAAGTACCCTTGGTATGAAAAGTACAATTGAATTATTATTTCCTCTATTTTCATTTATTCTTTTTTTTTTTTACTTTTGACATTATCATCCACTTTACTTTAACCATTTGTAAATACATGTTTTGTATCTTTAATATCTTTAATTACATATTGCTAAAACAGTAAAACTCATAAAAGTTTGATTTTCTTAATATATAATGCCCAAATTAGAAATGAGAAATTTTTTAAGGGATTGAGAGAGTATAATAAAATTAATAGTTATGTGGGATTTCCTTAAACTTATCTCAAGTCTCAACATATATCTTCAATATATATAGCATTTTGATAATTACATAATCAAAGATATCGAAAATTTGAGTACCCTTTTTACAAATTTATCAAGTCAAAATGGAACAACTAAAAACAACAGAATACAAATATATATGTCCTTATACCTAAAAGTGAAAACCTCTTGTAGATCAATCCGGCTTAAATAACGAGGTTGACACATTGAGAATGGAAGGAAAAGGAAAGAGAAATCTCCTATTTTATAGGGCCTGTTCTCCCCAGCTTATTTTCAGTTCAGTTCAGTTCAGTTCAGCTCTAATAAGTTCAGTTCAGTTCAGTTCAGCTCCAATAAGTTCAGTTCAGTTCAGTTCAGCTCCAATAAGTTCAGTTCAGTTCAGTTCAGATCAGTTCAGTTCAGTTCAGTTCAGTTCAGCTCTATTCTTTTATAACCATTTTGTTAAATATTATTATTATTATGTTGATATAATTTATTTTACTAATTACTATTATTATTATTATTATTATTTAAATATATATCATTACTATTAAGTATTATTATTATTATTATTGTTTCTATATATTTTTTTTATTGTAGCTTTACTAATTATTATTACTATTATTATTAGGAGGAACATGGTTTAGGTCAAAGCACAAATAAACCCACTTTTTTTAGCCCATAAACCAATCAAATCGCGTCAAGACGGTTTATTGTATAATTTTCGCGGTCCAACGCAATCATTATTTTTATTACTAAATATTTTAAGTTATTAAATATAATTATTAAAATAGTATATTAATTTACTTCTTAGATATTATTGTTATTATATATCATCGTCAAGTATTAATATATTAATACAAATAATATAAAATAATTATTATTAATTATCATTACTATCATTAATTATTATTATTATTAATTTATGATTATTAATATTATTTATTTATAACTATCATTTAAAAATATTTAAAATACAACTATTATATTATTCATTATTATTACTTATCATTATAATTATTATTTAATATTCATATTATTATTGTTTAAAATAATATTTATATATTTATTACATTCAATTTATTTCAATGTAATATAATTCAATTCAATTCAATTCAATTCAATTCAGTTCAGTTCAGTTCAGTTCAGTTCAGTTCAGTTCAGTTCAGTTCAGCTCTGATAAGTTCAGTTCAGTTCAGTTCAGCTCCGATAAGTTCAGTTCAGTTCAGTTCAGCTTTGATAAGTTCAGTTCAGTTCAGTTCAGCTGTTTTATGCCGAAAAGAACAGGCCCATAGTACCCTAACGAAGATTAAACTCTTAGCCCTAAAATGGGAAGGTATAATTTTTTTATTAGCAAGGCAAGCTTAACTAATATCTATGCTACCAAACTGACAAATTCTATTAATGAACGAATTTAATATACTCATTATTATGTCCTTATATTTTACCCATCAAACCTAACTACCGACTACCTCATCTCATGATTTTGTACATAAAGAGTTCTTCGGAAGCCTAGCTTTTTCTAACGGTTAGAACTTTGAGCTCTTCAATCTTACACCTTCACCTACCCTATCCAT
Organism: Beta vulgaris subsp. vulgaris; assembly: GCF_026745355.1. Taxonomy (NCBI): domain Eukaryota; kingdom Viridiplantae; phylum Streptophyta; class Magnoliopsida; order Caryophyllales; family Amaranthaceae; genus Beta; species Beta vulgaris. The sequence goes on along the minus strand of NC_079205.1, from coordinate 63,718,795 downwards.
CTTGTGATATTCTTTATAATTCCCTTTGAGTATTCACTTTTCTTTCCTTTTTCTAAGATTTAGGCCCCATTCTTTTAAATCGAGAGAAACTGAATTGGAATGAACTAAATTGAATTGCAACCGGTGCATATTATTCTTCCTCCAACCTGTAAAGTAGAATTAGGCTTTGTGAAATATTTTGTGTATGTGTACATATTTTTATTTAAAAAAAAAATGGTAAGAAAAATTCCTCTGGGTTGTCCTCGTACAGGATCCTCATCGAGAGGCTTATTACAAGTCAGACACTCCCAACCCCCCTCCCTCCTTAAGTTCCAAACAAACAATGCTTGGAGTAGGAATTGAACCCTAAACCTTGCTAAAGAATATATAGGAAAGCTCGCCATTTGAGCCAACTCCAATTCTTTGTGTACGTGCACATATAATATATATTTGTGAATATATAATATGTATAAGTATATGTACATGTATCGGAATTCATATATGTACATATAGAGTATATGTATAAGTATTTGTGAATATATAACCTTCAATTTTGACCGGTTTAGGGCACCTCTCGGTCCGGTCATATTTTTCGTCGAAAACCTTCATATGGGTGCGGCACGACTTATAATGCATCCTGGGTGTTTCGCACTATCTGAATTGCCCAGAATGCCACCAAACCACCCATTTATTATTTTGTGGTGCAGCCACGGAATGACCCCGAAACGGTAGTAAAAGTTTTTCTTATGCCCTTTCAAATTCGTAAAGTCTTTAATATATCATCCCATATCCCTCGAGGAATCCCACGCCATTCGGTGCACGGGTCCCGGCGACGTCTAAAATCGTAACTTATATCCTTCAATTTTGACCGCTTTAGGACTACTCCGGGTCCGGTCATATTTATCGCCGAAAACCTTCCTATGGGGTGCGACAAGACGTATAATGCATTCCGGGAGCTTCGCACCATATGAATTTTCCTAGAATGCCACCAAACCACACATTTATGATTTTATGGTGCACCCACGGAATGACGCATAAACAGTCTTAAAAGTTGTTCTTATGCCCTTTCAATGTCTTGGAATTCCTTAATATACCATCATATGTCCCATCGACGCATCCCACATCATTTGGTGCACGGGTCTCGGGGACGTCAAAAACAGTGACTTTAGCCTTCAATTTTGACTGTTTCATGGCTTCTACGGACCCGATAATATTTTTCGACGAAAACCTTCCTATCGGGTGCGACACGACTTATAATGCATCTCGGGAGCTTCGCACCATATGAATTGTCCCAGTATAACACCAAACCACCCATTTATGATTCTATGGTGCACCCACGGAACGACCCCGAAACGGTCGTAAAAGTTATTTTTATGCCTGTTCAAAGTCGTGGAATTCCTTAATAGACCAACCCATGACCCCTCGAGGCATCCCAAGAAATCCGGTGCACGAGTCCCCTAGACGTCTAAACCTGTGACTTATAGCCTTCAATTTTGAACCGTTTAAGGACTTCTCCAGTCCCGATCATATTTTTTGCCGGTAACCTTCCTATAGGGTGCAGCAAAACTTATAATGCATATCGGGTGCTTTGGTACATATAAATTTCCCTAGAATGCCATCAAACCTCCCATTTATGATATTGTGGTGCAACCACGAAATGGCCCCGAAACGGTCGTAAAAGTTGTTCGTGTGCTCGTTCAAAGTCGTGGAAGTCCTTAATATACTATATCTTGTCCTCTCAAGGAATTTCACGGCATTCGGTGCACGGGTCCCGAGGACGTCTAAAACCGTGACTTATAGCCTTCAATTTTGACCGTTTATGGCTTCTCTGGGTCCGGTCATATTTATCGCCGAAAACCTTCTTATCGGGTGCGACACGACTTATAATGCATCATGGGTGCTTTGCACCACATGAATTGCGCTAGAATGCCACCAAATCACCCATTTATGATTTTATGGTTCACCCACGGAATGACCCTGAAACCGTCGTAAAAGTTATTTTAATGCCTGTTCAAAGTTTTGGAAGTCCTTAATATACAATCCCCTATCCCCTCTAGGCATCCCACAACATTCCGTACACGGGTCCCGGGGAAGTCTAAAATTGTGACTTATAGCCTTCAATTTTGACCTGTTGAGGGCTTCTCCGGGCCCGATCATATTTTTCGCCAAAAACCTTCCTATTAGGTGCGACACGACTTATAATGCATCCCGGGTGCTTCACACCATATGTATTGTCGCAGAATGGAACCAAACCATCCATTTATGATTTTATGGTGCATCCACGGAATGACCCCAAAACGATCGTAAAAGTTGTTCTTATTCCCGTTTAAAGTCGTGGAAGTCCTTAATATACAATCCCTTTTTCCCCTCGAGGCATCCCACGATATTCGGTGCACGGGTTCCTTGGACGTCTAAAATCGTGACTTATAACCTTTAATTTCGACCGTTTTTAGACTACTCCTCTTGGCCCGGTCATATTTTTCGTCGAAAACCTTCCCTTGGGTGCGGCATGACTCATAATGCATCCCGGTTGCTACACAGCATATGTTTGCCCTAGAATGCTACCAAACCACCCATTTATGATTTTATGATGCTGCCACGGAATGACCCTGAAACGGTCATAAAAGTTGTTCGTATGTCCTTTGAAAGTCGCGGAAGTCTTTAATATACCATCCCCTGTCCTCTCGAGGCATCCCATGGCATTCGTCGCAGGGTCCTAGGGACGTCTAAAAACGTGATTTATATGTACATATATTATGCACTATTTAGTAAGTATGATTAATTAGCAAATATTAAGAAAAATAAGAAGAATGAAACGAAATGACTGGGCTATTTTTGGCCTCAAATAAACTCCACCCTATTAAATTATTTTATTAATTCATTTCTTTTAAAACCTAATTTTCTCTCCCCCCCCCACATTTCCCCTCTTCATCAATGATGAGATGTATGGATGATTTCATACGTAATAAGCCCCTTTTTCCTCTCTTATTTTCAGCTTCTTTTGCTGAATAAGTTAGTTTCTCTTTATAAGAGTTTCTAGTGCGTTGTTATGGGAAGTTTAGTCTTCTCTATCGTGGAGGTATCCTTTTGTGAAGTTGGGAATCAAGTTGTTTGTTTGTAAGTATGATAATCTGTTATCATTGGTTGAAGTTGAAGACTATCAACATGAAGGTATTGGAACCTTAGATGTAATCAATATGGTCAGATCAAGAATGTTTTTCTCCAAACTATGTCATAATGATAGATGGTTCTATTAATAACTACTTTATTCCGCAAATACAAAAGGTATGCGTCACATCATTCGATCTATTTAATTGTAGTTTTATCGAAGGAAAAATTAATCTGATCTTATTTGATTGTATTATGTTTTTCTTTAATAACTATTGTAGATACCGTTTGACCTTCATGAAATTTCACTTTAAAAATACTCATCACGTCATAAAGAGAACTCCACAAGGAAAGAATTCATGCAAATAAAGGCAACAAATAATGAACCAAACAATTATTATGGCTACAAAAAAGGCAAGATGTAGAAAAATCCAATTGGCTAATGCCTTGCGCTTTCACACACAAGGATGGAAAATAATCACAAGTAACGGTTGATTTTTGATCCATTCATACATGCATGATACATACATCCACCTCATAAGTCATAATCTAGGGTATCTATTAATCAGCATATACGTTACTCTTAAACACTCAAAACAAGTGAAGTGCATATGTGCAAGTGCAACACACAAGAAGAAAAAAAAGGTAGTGTAATTTGAAAACATGAACCAATCAAAAGACGTGAATGTGATAATGTGGGTGACAATGTTGGTAATGATAATGGTGCACGGAGCAATCGCACGGCGAGTATATGTGGGAGGAAATCAAGGATGGAATAAAGACATCAATTACACTCTTTGGGCCTCTCAAGAGAATTTTTACATTGGAGATTGGCTATGTATTTCTTTTTCTCTCTACTTTTTCTTTGTGTTTCTTCTATTTTCTCTATTGATTTAACTTGGTTTTTTTAAAAAAAGATAAGAAAAAACCTTGATAAATTGAGGGGAATGAAGGAAATCCCGACTTGTCAAGGGTGAGAATCGATCCCATAATTTCCTGAAACCCGGAAGGAAGCTCTAACCACTAGACTATCCTCACTCTCATTTAACTTGGGTTTCTTACTTCCAAACAAAACAAAACAAAACAAAACAAAAATTGGTTTCAATAGATGTTGATCAATTAAAAAATTAAATACTTTGGTCCGGTAAATTTTAGGTCAAAAAACTCTAGCGAAAAGTTTTGTTCCTTTTTCAATTTTTTTTTATGTTATTTAAATATTCGGTAACTTTTTCTTAAACAATTTATTTACGCTTTTTCTGTTCGATTAGCTTTTAAACCATTTTTCGAAAAAGTAAGAAAAACTTTTGAATATGTGAAGTATCTATAATTGATTTATGTATGCAATTAAAGTGATCCAAATGAGAAAGGTTTTAATTTGAATATAGATATTTCATATAGTCAAATGGACATCCAATAATGTGTGATTGATTACAGAGGGTGTAATTATAAATAGGGGGGCAATTGTGTTTGTATTTATTTATACATATAAGATAAGAAATTATATTTTTTAAAGGTGGTTTATTTAGTGTTTTAATGACTTAATTAGTAGGCTAGAAGAATAATGAAGGTAAGAAAAGACGTCAAATCTTGCCTTGCGAAATAAAAAAAGGATATTTTTTTAAAAAAGACGTCAAATCTTGCATACTTTTAAAAAAATGTTAAACCTTGCCTTGTAAAATAAAAAAAAATATTTATTTCATACTTCTGAGTATGTATATATAATAACTACTGATTAGAACTTGCTTTTACTAAATACATTTAGCAACATGTTACCTATCTTGTCAAATTAAAAAAAAAAAAACATGTCACCTAACTAAATGCTTTTTAAAAATAGTTCCTTCATGATAAGCTCTGAAAAGAAAAATGCTTGTATTGGCGTTACAATGTCTCACTAAACTTTTTGGTATTTACATATGGAATGAAATCCCGTAAAAAATTAAAATTTTCTAGAAAACTAATATAATGTATCCAACCCATCAACCATTAAAATGATTAATCCAGGATTACTTCCTATTATTTTACAATAATGTGTATTCCTTAGATTTCGCCTTTTGATATTATAGATGTCATACGACTTACAATTGATGAATCAATTTTAGTTACAAAAAATACAAATTGAATGTACTCTCCCTTTGAACAACTTCTTTCTTCTATGTTCAGATTTCAGATTTGACAAGAACTATTTTGATGTACTAGAAGTGAACCAAACAAACTACGAGAACTGCAACCCTAATAATTTCATAGCAAATATAACCAAAGGTGGTAGAGATGTTTACGAGCTCAAAGAAGCTAGATCATATTACTTCATTTGCAGCAAAGGTTATTGTTATGGTGGCATGAAACTCGCTATAAACGTCAAGAACTCGTCTCCTCTTCCTGCTCCTCCTCCTCAAGGAAACAATGCCATTGCTTCATTATATTCAGGGAGCATGATCAATATCATGCCTATTTTTATTCTTGCAATGTCAGTTTTTGTTCTTTTTTTTGCTTAAAGTTTGCTATTAATTAAATCATCAGCTTGTGCTTAGATAATTACTTTCTAATTATAACAATGGTGATTGGTGGACTGACCTGGAATATATGAGCTCATCATTCTCAGTAATCAGGATTTTTATTTTATTTTGTATCAAGACTTTTGCAGCTTGTTATCAGGATTATATTGGCAATCTGATTCGGTAATTTATTGGTCCAAGCAGGTTCGGCCCTTATGAGTTAGGAGGTAAGAAGGGGATCCCAACTCATAAAGAAACTCCCAGAGATTGAAAAGTGGAGATTTATACCTAGAAGTAAATATCCACACACACACCCTATATATAAGATTGATGAGAATAGAACTCCAGTTTCCAGATCATGAGGGTGGGAGGTAGAAGCTCCAATCATTGGGCTCCCGCATTATTCTCCTTATTGATACACAACATGTTACACGCATAATACCTAGGAAGGGTCATTAATATATAATGCTATACAAATTACAAAGATAAGCAATCAATTAACATTGTCCTTTTATTTATTTATAATTGCATAGAACAGCAAGCATGTGGGAGCAAGAATACTAGTACTCCTACTGTTTCGTCAGCTGTCATATGTCAATTATCATCTTCTGTTGCATCAGCTAATAGTACTAGTAGCAGGGGAACATGGTTAATTAGATCAATCTTATATACTCCCTCCGTCTTGAATTGCTCGCTACACTTTGAAAATTCCACTATTTATTAATGAGATGTGACCATGCATTATTTACTACTTCCTCCGTTTCTAAATAAGTGCAACATTTGCATAGTGTTTACTATTCACAGTTTAAACTTTAATTAGCTTTGGTGATTTAGGGTTTAGGAAAAACATAGTCATGTGGGATCTTGTTAGATTCGTCTGAATGTGAATTTTTTTAATATCAACTTTTTATAATTTTTACTTATTGATAATTGAAGATATTAATGGTTAAAATAATGCATTGGCAAACGTGAAAACAAGAAGTGTTGCACTTATTTAGAAACGGAGGAAGTATTAGATAAAATCAAATGTTATAATATTGTTGGATTCGTCTCAATGTATATTTTCAGAAAATTTGATTTTTATATTTTACTCTAATACATAATTAAAGACATTAATGATCAAAGTAGTGCATCGGCAAACGTAAAAATCAAAGTGTAGCGAGTAATTTGAAACGGAGGAAGTACTTCGTTCCTTCGTTTTTCTATAACTCGCAATGTTTTCTATTATAATTGACAAGTTTTCTATTACTTGCTATGTTAACATTTTTGACAATTTATTTCTCTTTCTTTCTCGTAGCACATGGGACCTGTCGCGAGTATTAAAAAATGGAGGATATTATCCTCCTGATTTTAGGGAATTCATTGGATCATGGAGTTGATGTTGAAAATTGTTACCTTTAGGTATATGCATGTATGTATATCTAAAATTTACTTGGTTAATTAGCTTTGACATGGATACATCATACACCCATTAGGCCATTATACATCTATTGTGGCACAAGCATAACCATCTAGGAAAGCTTGTGCGTCAATTCGTATATGAATTATGAAGGGATTTCAGTAACTTCAAAAAAGGTTGTGCATCTAGAGCTTAGAAAATTTTGAATCGTCAAAACTTATACTCTCTCCGTCCCAAAATATAGTTCCCATTTCCATTTTTGTGTCCCAAAATATAGTTCCCGTTTCTATATTTAGTTCCACATTTTTCCGTAATTTATCTAGAAAAAACCGTGTCCCATCTTTTATTTGCTTCTTGAATTTTGTTTTTTCCTTTGTTTATTCAACCAAAATGTTACAATTAATGCTCTTTCACCAATTATTCTCCATTCTCTCTCCTAAAATCATCTTTTTCCATACAACATTTATTTAAATAAATAAAAAATCTTCATTATATCTCTTAGATTCTACTTGAATAAATTACCGTGAAAAAAGGAAAATGAAAACTATATTTTAGGACGGAGGGAGTATAATTTATCGTTTCTCACAGATCAATCTTAATTTAGGCGTTACTTACTTTATTTTATTATATATACTGATATCGGGAAATTTTGAAGTATAAAGAAAATAAACAGACACTGAGGACCCACTAATGATAGCGCCACTTGCTAGCCTTGGCGAATCCTTGACTTGACAACAAATCTTAAAAACACAATCATTAGAGCAAGAGCAAACTGAACTAACATGTTTTTCCTATTCCCTGATATGAAATAATAGATCCGACGAAGGTGGAGCATTACTTCTCCGCTTAGATCCGACTTGATTATATCTTCTTTAGATCAGTTGAGCAAAATTCTTCTTTATAGTACACAGAAATTTCCACCGTGAGTTCGTGACCATATAGAGTTGAGTAAGCAAACTAGGAGTTAAGCTTGAAAATGAAGGATGTACTAGTACATATGGGACCATTTTTGTGGGACAATAGGCAGCAGTATTAACCATGTGAAGACTGGAAAGGACTGTTTGGAGGACTATATTGTTTGGCCGGCAGCAATGGAGAAGAGGACTTAATTGACCATGTGGGGTTCGTTGTATGTGTAGATGATAAATTCACGTCTATAGTGCTTGTTTCTTTTTACACTGTCTTCAAGACGGACATTTGATCTTCGATATTTTCAATTCTTTATTAATGAAAAATATAAAAAGTTGATATTATGAAATTAAATACTGAGGGGAATCTAACAAGATCCCATATAGGTTTTCTCCTCTATATATTAGTGAAAATATTTGGTCAAGATTTTAAAATTTGAGCCACCTAAAATAAAACAAACACTATATTATGGGACGGAGGGAGTATTATCATCTCCTTGATAATGTTCCCATGCATCTGTTGTAATCTAGAATATGTTGTTGATTTTTTTTTAAAAAAAAAAAATCCTTAACAATTACAAATTTTAAAAAATTTACTTAATTTTTCACCTAATTATTTGGTGTGACGAATTATTGTTCAATTTGTACATGAGTCCTTTTGTGTGTCTAATTAGCTTGTTTGTTGGTAATTTTTTTTGTTGTGCCTTACCAAATATAAAAATCTAGATGAGTCTCTGATTGCAAATAAATTAAGAACTAAAGAAGTATTTATGTATCTTCTTAGGTCTAAATTCCGTGTAAGAAGTTGACATATTTCACATGAGGACCACGTTTTAATTTGCTAAAACACCTTTTGTTGGAATCATGCATATGTGTAGTTTTTTTTTCTTTGGCAACCATGAATATAATTTCATATTTCACCTCTTGAAGTTATTTTATTGTTTTCGCCCTTCCATGAAGATAGTTCTCTACAGAATATTATTAATATTGCATACAATGTCACTACCGTAATATTGCACTCCTTAACTAAGAAGTAATACTAGCACGTTAAGCGTTTATCAAACCCCATTATCGAATACTAGTAAGCCCCAAAGGTACCAAATGTTCAAATAGGGGCGGGGGTAAATATGAGCAAAAAATAATGAAGGTTCTGTATAATTTTCTTAATTTAGCCTTTTATTTGTCATTCAAAAAAAATAAAAGTATAAGATTTATATTTATAGTTGGTTAATGGCGACTATCTTCAAAAGTTTAAATTACAAAACTTTGATGGATTTCATGTTCTCATTATTTCTTCCCTTATACTTTTACTACTGATCCAAATGTTAAGGATCGGTGGATTTTCGGCTTAGTGGGATCAACTGGCCCAACTTAAAAACAAAAATTTTGGTTTTTTTCTTTATACAATTTGAGTTTTTTGGATATTTTATGATAAAATTAATTGTTTGAATCCTTTAAAAATTAATAATTTTATTTTGAATCCACTAATACATATTTTTGGATCCGCCACTGCCTTAAGATACATATACTTATAGGGGTCGTTTGGTTGAAGTTGGGAAGTATAGTTTCTCTTGAATTTGCATTGCCCATGAAATTTCATTTCCTAAGAAGTACATTTTTTGTTTGGTTGAACATGAGAAATTCTATTTCCCATGGAATTTCCACTTACCGGCCTAGGGGGCCTAGGTAAGTTATTTCCTCCATTTTGTAGGAAATAGAACTTCTTAAAAAGTTCTACTTCCCATTTTTTTGTCAACCAAACAACGACACACATACCTACTTTCTAAGAATTCTAATTTCCCATACATTTAAAGGTTAACCAAACAAGCTCTTTATCTTTTCTCTCATCGTGGAACACATGTTCTTGAGAGTATTATCTATGTGAATAATCTGTACGGATTTACCCTAGTACCTTGAGATACTACTTTATGAGTTAAGTTACAATTATGGAGATATTTGCCGTGTAACTTCTAGACTCTTCTGTTGCTTACAGAATTCATATCACAATCTATGACCTAATACAAAGCATGTAGACCACTTGTTATTGCTATAAAACATGTGGTATATGTCTTTCCAATCATATTATATAATAGATGCAATAGTAGCTCTAAGAACTATAAAAAAAAGTTAACATTTTATTTCATCTCATAAACAACAATCTACTTACCTTTTAGTTTCCTCAAAAAAAAACTTTTCCCAAGTTAATTAGTACATATACATTTGCCACTTTTTATTCTTCATGGCTTCTCTATTATTTTCTCCTAACGTTCCTAATGTCACGTTAGTAGAACAACCTTCCCTCCAACACTTCTCTCAAACATTTTCAAGTAAATCATTTCGTACATCTAAGTCGAGTCGGTAACACCAAGCGCGTTAGTGCATAGATCGTCACCTTTGGTGACGACTATGGGGGAAGAGAGAGAAAATGAATTTTTAATTCGAGAGCAGAAGCCGGAACCTCAAGAGGATCCGAGGCTTCTGCGAGAAATATGGAGGGATATTCAAGGACGTAACGATTGGGAAGGGTTGTTAGACCCTATGAACTCTCATCTTAGACGTGAAGTGCTCCGATATGGGGAGTTTGCTCAATCATGTTACGACTCTTTTGATTTTGATCCTCACTCTAGGTATTGTGGGTCTTGCAAGTATCCTCGTGCTGAATTCTTTGAGAAGATGGATATGTCGCACTATGGCTATGATATTTGCCGGTATGTGTCATGTCAAAATTAAGACTCTTTTCTAACATACAAAGGGTTGTATATATACATTATGCACAAAAACAAATAACATTAATTTTTTAAAATTATAGACTTTAAAAATGATAAAATGACGTAGCGTAGTTTAGAAAACGGTGCACCATGCTCTACATGCACTTGGGTGCATGTACTTATCTGCGCATCATACACACCGCCCTTTGTCCTTTTGATAGTTGCTCTTTTCATTCTAAGAAAGTCGAACTGACTCCACAAAATTTGACCATATGGCAATTATGTACTTCCTTCGTTTCAAAATAGTTGCACTGTTTTTGCTATTTCACGTTTGTCAAAGACGCTTTTTTGAACGTGAATATCTCTAATTGCATAAAAGTAAAAATTATAAAGAGTTGATATTTAAAATCCTCGTATTAAGACGAATTTAACAAGATCTCACTTGACTATGTTTATTCTTATATAATGAAGGCTTGCCAAAGTTGGTTCACGAACAGTGACCAAATGCCAAATGGTGCAACTATTTCTAAACGTAGGAAGTATATACTAAGCTATATAACATGGTGATCCGCGATATTATTGGATCTGTCTTAGCGTGTACACTCAGTCTTTGTATGGTTTTATTAATATGTAATCGAAATATTATCAGTTAAAGATGTGTTTGAAAAACTGAAAACAGAAAACAAATGATAGACCTTTCGACGCATAGAAAAGGTTATTATTACTTAATACCAATATGATCATTTTCTAATAGATATCATATATATTAATTCTAAACTCTTTTGACAAATTTTCAAACAGATACCTCTATGCAACCTCAAACATCAACCTAGAGAAATTCTTCCAAAAATCATCAAGCATTAGAAGCATATGGAGCCCTCATGCAAATTGGATGGGCTATGTTGCAGTCACAAGTGATGAAGAAGAGATCAAAAGACTTGGAAGAAGAGACATACTCATAACATGGCGAGGAACAGTCACATACTTAGAATGGATACATGACCTTAAGAACATACTTCGACCAGCACATTTTAGAGATAATCCTCACATCCAAATTGAATCAGGTTTCTATGATCTATACACCACCAAAGAAGAAAATTGCAAGTATTGCTCATTTTCAGCTAGAGAGCAAGTCTTAGCTGAGGTTAAACGACTAGTAGAACGATTCAAAGGCGAAAAATTAAGCATAACAGTTACAGGCCACAGCTTAGGGGGCGCGCTTGCGCTCTTATGTGCCTATGACATAGCCGAGATGAGCCTTAATATAGGTCGAGATGAAAAGAATCACCTCAAAAAATTACCTATTACAGTATTTTCTTTTGCAAGTCCTAGAGTTGGAAATCTTAAGTTTAAGGAAAGATGTGATGAATTAGGAGTTAAACAATTGGAGGATTATTAATGTTCATGATAGAATCCCAACTATGCCTGGACTTATAGCAAATGAGAAGAACAAATTGCAAAAGTATCTTGAAGATAAGGTTCATTTTCCTTGGAGTTATGCACATGTTGGTAATGAACTTGCATTGAATCATACACATTCACCTTTTCTTAAGCCAGCAACAGATTTAAGTTGTGCACATAATCTTGAGGCTCATTTACATCTTATTGATGGTTATCATGGAAAAGGAAGAAAATTTAGTTTGGTTACTAAGAGGGATATTGCATTAGTTAATAAGGACTCTAATTTTTTGAAGAATGAGTATGAGGTACCTCCTAGATGGAGGCAAGACTATAATAAGGGAATGGTGCGCAATAGTGAAGGTCGATGGGTGGTGCCTGATCGTGCTAGGGTTGAGCACCACCCACCGGATACAGCCCACCATTTCGCGCTTGCGATGAAGGTGGCTCATGATCCACATTCAATCGTCGAGGGCTAGGAAATGGTGGTATGTACAACATAGTGTACAATGGGAGAAGCTAGATGAAGAACCTTTCCAAGGGTGTGTGTATATATATATCGTTGTATTTCAGGTTTTGATGATGTCAAATAATTAGATAGTAATAATATGATTTTATTTTAGAAAATTGTAAAAACACTTGAAATAATGTAATGTTTATTGACTATATCTTGTAGAGAAAGATTTTATAATTTAATTTACTTTGCGTTTTATTATAAAGTATGTTTTAATGATCTATTAACTTAAAATCTTTGTTTCAAAGATTCTTAAAGTTATTAGATATTGTTGTTATTTTTGTAGGTCGTAAAGATAGGAACAATATATATCACTAGTAAAATGTTCTCTATTTAGCTTTTCCTCTGTGTTTTTAATCCATATATTTAGCTTTTCCTCTGTGTTTTTTAATCCATATGAGCCACAAAAACAGTACAAAGAAGGGGAGAGGAGATTCGAACATGTTACCTATCGTTCACAGTACCTCAATCTTAACCACTAAGCCAAGACATCCTTGATAGTAATTAGTAAAGTAATGTGGTTCTCACTTCTCACCTTAGGTATTGCACGAAAAATTCATAAGCTAAGAATTAAGATAATGGACTAAAACAAATAGGAATACCTAGCTATGAATGGACAAACCATGATTGTGATATAAAGTTAGTAATAGTACAACGTTGTCAAGTTGCAAACTTGCGATACGTGGTAAATATTACTGGGTTGGGAACCTTGGTATGTAACGTCAACTTCTTTGGAACAATGCACATGTATTTAAGTGAAATGTAGAGATTCTTAAGCTCTCTTAGTCAGTAGGGTAGAATGGTATATATTCTATAAATAGCAATTTATGTGAAATGCTAACGTATATTTCCGTGTATAGTATAATTTTCGCATTAATTTTTGGGTGTCTTGGATATAATATATTGCACCGAGAAAGTATAGTCCCATACTCGGTATGGGACAACTTTTCCCATATTAGTTACTTGATATGATTAGATGTAGCTCAGATATGATTTAATAGCGAACTAATATAATTTGATGTAGCCCAGATATGATTTAAGATTTCAACTAACAAGCCCCAAAAAAAAAATATGAAAAAAAAAATTATAATTTTATAATATCACTTTTGTTATAAAAATTACATAAATGTCATGGTATTGGCACATACTCGGTATGGGAATATCATTGCTCGCACCGTAATTTATTCATGTGGAACATACGTAATGACATACATGTGATGATGTGATCTCAATACCTCATCAAAAATGACATGGAGTATATATCAAATAATGACATAAATTTAAAGCCATTTTATTATTATATCATGTCACTTGAGTTTTTTTTTAAAAGGTAAGATGAAGTCCCTTGTAAAGAAAGGGGGAAGGGGATCCCTCCTTGCAAGAGGTGAGACTGACCCGTGACCTATGGGATCGAAGGTGATGCCAATACCACTAGGTTATCACCTGCTCAGGTGTTACTCGTTACACCATAATTTATGGTGTAATAATTACATCAATTTTTTTTTTTCTTGAGGATTCTAGTTTCCTAACAGTTTAAAGTTATGTTTTTTTTTTTAGGGGAAAAGTTATGTTTTATTGGTTGCATTGCTTATTTTTTAACTTCAAAGTATTTCAATTTAGTTGCAACATTAAATTTGCTTTCATTATCTCTTTGTTTCTTTTCGGTTTTGAGGTGGGCTTTGAGTATCTCTTATTATAATATGATAAATAACATAATAATGAAATTATATTATTAAAAGTTTAGAAGTATATGGTTTAAATCCTACTTCAAGCATTTGTTTGAGATTAGCGAAATTAGAAATGTATCAATGTATGATTGTAAGGAGCCCATGGGTATATGCGAAGGCAACCTAATAGGATTATTCAGTATTAAGATATTATAGTAATTAATAATTCGATATGATGACGTCTTCTAATAGACGTGTGCAAATTCTTCAAAAATTCAAAAGTAAAAACAATTAAATAGTCTATTTTGCATGTGTGGGATACATTGAATTATTGATTCCATATCTTCCTTCTTGAAAAAGTTTCTAAATTCTTTGCCATTGTTATCACAATTCACAAATGTCTCTATTGAATCTAAAACAATTCTCTTGCCAAGAAAAAGATGACAAAAATTCAACTTTCAATTTCATTTCACGATAAATTGGCTTGTAGCTTGTACCAATATGCCAATGTTGGCGACTTGTCAAGTGTCAACTATGGAGCAAAAACTGAACAAAAATATATGTATTCTTTTTTTTCCCTTAAAGGTAGGGAGAATTCTCTTGTAACGAAGGGAGAAATTGTGAGTCCCTCTTGTAAGGGGTGAGAATCGAACCCCTGTCATAGAAATGGAAGGAGGGTCTTACAACCACTAGACAACCTTGATTCTCAACAATATCTGTACCGGGTGTAGATAGAATATAAGTACTTAATACGTATTGGTTATTTAGTCGTATTTCTTTTTTCCTTTACGTTAAATTTCTTAATATTTTGATCAACATTTGTAGATGGCACATGAACGAAGGAAAAGGAGAACAAGAGACCGTGAAAATAAGGTTTTGAAATATCAATCTAATATTGCACAGCTTATTGGTTAGAACTTTAAAATAAATTTTCTTTGTGTAAATGATTTTCCTTGAAAAACATCTTTAGTTGAAAGTGTTTTACACCCTACTAAAGGGAACATTAAAAAAAATTCCATCAAGTGGGTTAGAAGGATCACAAGAAAAATAGAATTTCTTGTCTATAACTTATTTATATAGCAAATAACAATGGGCTAATATCTAATTTGTACATAAAACAAAATTCTCACTTTAAAAGATATTACAGTTATTCCGATGAATTCTCTGGTTTTTCTAGACAATCTGTTGCATCACCAGTTCAGCATTATCAAACACTTTACTTCCTCCATTCTAAAAAACGCTTCCCTTTTATGAAAGACTTTTTGACAACAGTGTTTCATTTATTTCAAAACGTAAGAAGTATAATACAATCATTTGACTATTCGACTCCTAGCACCATTTCAAGTCTTTGGGTACTCTAAAAAATGTAAAGGGGTCCTTTGTAGAAATCTGGACTAGTATGTTCCATAGATTTCTCCTCTACCTCAAATGAGTAAGTTCCAGAACAAAATTGCTGCATCACTAATCTATGCCATATGTTAATATGACTTTGCAACTACAAATTACATCTCCTATTTATGCTAGTATTACAAACAAATGAGACATACAGAGAAAGTATAAAGCTCCAACACAAGCATTCATACACATGAGTCATCATTAACAGAAAACAGCACGAAAGGGCGCTCGTTCTACATGAAGTTACAGCTACACAAGTCATCCTCAGTGATGCAATTACTCCAGCTCATGTTCCACCATATTTCGGCCAACATGACAGGCAACCGTTAAAGAAGACACGATATCTCTTTGCAGATCTTTGTACCTTATTGCTAATTGCACATCCAATTCTCATTTTTCCTTACAGAAGGCAAGACATCAAGCTTTAGGTTCACATGTCAATGTTAAAATATGTGCATTAAACAGTCTCACTGAAAACTTACCGGTCATCCAATGCTGAGTCGCCGAGGTTGTCCATCATGTTATCAAAAATCGCTAAAAGGTCCTTCAGAACTTCCTTCTCAATTTCCAAGTTTTCTTTCAGCTGATATAATAAACAAGCCAAAAGTCAGTATCCAATTGTGAGATCCTGACAGCATTGAACAGCACAAAATACAAACCAATAATGATTTCAACTAGTTCAATTTACTGATCTGCACGATTCGCAATATACCATACTACAATTACTTGCTATGATTCAGTTCTAGACAAATCTTTAGGAGATGTATGCAATGATGGTACGGACCACATGTCAAAAAAAATGTAACAAGTAATTTGGAACTTACGGTATTATAACCAGTATTTGGCACATTCATATATGTATACTACTACTATGTAGCATGTAAAAAAGGCGGAGGGACTGAGAGAGTATATCGCATGAGTTGCACTCAAATTCTAACAATACACTTCTACCATAAAATTTGTCTGAAGTTTCCATATCACGTGTGCTATTGATAATCAAAACCATACAGGAGCGAGATGTACCAGTGTCATTGTCCGCAAGCCTGGACTCCGAGCACTCCGTAAATGCTCCAATAGTAGTGATGGCAATCCATAGTAGAAGATTTCTTGGTTGGGTGAAAGCCATGTACCCCGAACCATGTGTGTAATGTCAGATGCAGAACGAACATCCTCAGAAGAGCTTTCTGGGGCTGCTTCAATATCTACAGCACAACCACAACCAATGAATGATTTCCGTAAAGAAGTGAGATCATCCCAAAAAGGGAAAGAACAATATGTTAAAAAAATTCAAGAAACAACTCTGACTACCCCAATTGTAGCAAAAGGAAGAAAGTAAATGAAACCCACCTAAAGGGATGACATCAAAAGGGTTTGGTGGTTGTGGTATGAAACCATAGAAGGTGAGCAGATGAGAACTAGACAAATTTCCATAGCTCAGGTAGCATTGCTCCCCCTTCTTGCAAGGTCTTGACAAAGGGAATTTGAGAGTGTTTGTCGTAGCATCCACTCTGCCATAATGCAAAATATGTGGGCAAACCTGTAGAATGTAGAAATGTAGAGAGACAACACCATATCAAAAATAGTATTCAACAAATATTTAAAAGGAGATACTGGGTGAGCTTGTTTCTCAGAGTCATGATGGAAGAGACAAAGAGGCATTAGATTAACAATTTTTGGCTATAAAGAGGAGTAATATAATTATTAAATCTTCTATCCATATAGAAGAAAGAGAACTTCTTTCATTCATATTTTGACACATTTTAAATATTTGTAAGAAAAATGGTAGAATATTGTATGTCTTGATATGAATATTGCAATCAGGTTCTAAACACATTTTCACTCTAGCAGCTTAGGTAAGTGGGAAGTTGACCATAAATAAAAAGAACCAATATGGGTGAGCTTGCGCTTTTTCTACAACATGAGGATGTAAGATTAAGCGTTAATGAGTTTCAGCAGTAGGATTTGGCTACCGAATATTCTATCAACAACAAAAAAAACCAGTGAAAGAAGACAAGAAAACGTACCGAATGGTTTAGAAAGCCTGCAATAGGGACCAAACATGTCCTCAGCTTTCCATCAGGAAACATTATCTTCATCGAATTTGAGTACCATAACTCACATGCCCATTGATACTGCTCCCATGTGTAGAACTCAGATGCGAATATATCAGGAGAACTGATGGAGAGTGCAGGAAACAACTCATCATATCCAGACCGCAAGTGCTGCAACATGCATATATCAGCTATATAAGAACCAGTAAAAGTATGTTATTTTAATAAAAACCCTTTCAGTGTCAAAGATAATATCCTCATAAATTAATTTATCTCATTAATAGATGATAATTACCAATCTTCCCTATTCCAACTATACTAGTACACAATTGGTTCAATCATGCATTTATTCATACTCATTATGTACCCACAATATCTATGAAAGTTTCCTACGACATTATCTTTGGAAACAAAGGGATTTACATTAATTAAGGTAGGTTTATTTTCTGAAAAAGACAGGTCAAGAAAATCCTTTGCTTTCATTGATGCAGGTCATTTTTCAATAGAACTCTAGGACCATTCAACTGTACGACCAGTTACTTTTGTGTCCCAAGTATGATGAAGCATAAATGCTGCTATCATCTTTCTAGGGGTGTTAGTGGGTTGGTTCAGCGTCGTTTGGGACATTACCCAAACCAAGCCGCAAATAACGCTTTGGCATTTTTCCATACGAAACCACAGCGCACTTTGCCCCAAACAGCACTAAACCACACCATGTAAAACGGTTTGGTGTAGTGTGGTTTGTAGTTTAACCACAGCGCACCCGCCACGTCCATTGCTTTCAGAAATATGCACACCAAACCAACAACTTTATAATGTGCCACTAATAATCTTCAGCACATTAGATGGTTTATGGTACGGTTTTGGTTTTTTAGAAATCCAAACCAAACCCAAACCGCAAAGTGCAGTTTGGTCAAAATCCCAAACTAACCCATATTTTTGAAATTGCAAACAGCCCAAACCGCGATAGATTGATTTTGTTTGCGGTTTGGAGCAGCCCAGACCATACTCTAAACAGCCCTAGCTATATATCATAACTATGATACGAGCTTGGATTTTACTCCATATACATCCCATTATGAAGAATTTCTTTAACCATAATCAGCAAATATATGATTGCTAATATATGATAAACAGAATAAACATTTCTATTACCTCCTTAGCTTGGGATACTTCTTCAAGAGCCAAGGTCCCATCCAAAGCTATCATTGCATCCAGACCAAAACTCAATCCTATTTCAAACAAATCACAGAATTTTAGCGAGAACATGTTCAACATTGTCAGAGGCTTGTTTATGAGGTTCTGGTGATAAAGTAGCCAGAACACAGAAAGCAAGCTGTTAAAAGGTGATTTCCCCAAATAATAATCACAGTACAGGTATATAGAGTTGCTAGATGATCAATACGAGTTATATCAAAAAGACACTAGTGAGCAGGACAAACCCGTGTTAAATTTTTCAGGCAGTGTATCAAAGTAGGATTTGTACTTTGAATCCACATTGTGTCTCTCCCTCATGCTCCACAACAACAACATAGTTTCAGCTGAAATGCCATCTATCTTCTTCAAAGCATCAACCTGAATTAATAAAGAGTACAGAGAAATTCAATACTTCCCCTCGTCTACACAACAATAACCCATTATGTATCCTGCTATATGGAAGAAAGATGTGTACAGTCCCTGCACCTAACAGAACTCATAAGATGCTGATGCACTCAGGTCAGATTGATAAATCTAATTTATGCATATAATAACCTTTCCCCAGATGAATCATACCATGTCTGAGTCATATACAAGGTCTTCTGAGATAATAACAGAAATCGGAATCTCCAGTGCAACGTCTCCAACCCCAAGATCTTCTGCTGCCAGAGCTCCTCTCCCAGCTCCTTCAACATCTAGATTGTGCACATTATGTAAACATCAATACTAGAAAAGCATCTTAAGCAAATTTTCGCAAGGATAGCCACAGTGGTGATTTAAACAAGTTAAAAGAAGCAGATTTTATAACGACTTCTGACATACAAGCTATCTGCAGCTTAGATTTTAGACCACAGCTTTCAGCCCACTCCATAAGATGCTTCTCACTGTCACATGCTTCCTTTACAATCCTTGTTTTCAATTTATTTTTTTCACCAAAATTGTAAAGTCTTCTAATAATTGCATCTCGTAATACTTTCAGTGAAGCATTATTTCCTTACTTTTTTCACTGTAGAGATCAACAAGAGAGAGGATAAAATTGAGAGCCTCTAACTCATTCCGAGAACTGTACAATTCTTCTGCGGGATCCACATGCATTAGACCAAAATAAAGCTCAATCTGCAACAGGAAGAGGCAACTTATCATAATTGTTGGCACGATAGTTTCAGATTTTAAGTTCTCTGATAAGTTAATCACCTTGTATCGTAGCCAAAATACTATAGAGGGACAAACGGACAATATGTATATAATGCAGACTAGATGTAACATGAAGGGAACCATTTCCCAAGCTAATCTAAACTACAAATCAGCCTACTGCATAAAGTAGATGTAAAATGTACCATATCTTCAAAACCACTTACATCGTTCAACTTAATTATTCGAGCTCTCTGGAGTAAGGCATTCAGCTCAACATTTGCAAATTCAGAAACTAAAGTTTTATGGAAGTATACACGGTCATTTGAACCAAAGCCCTTATCTGCGAGCAATTTCTGTAATAAAAGAGAAAAAAAATTCTTAGCAGTTAGCACAATCCAGCAAAACATGTTTATTTATGACTAAACAGCAGAACAGTTCTCTAGATATCTTGTAAGCCTAAAACAGAAAACTACGCTAATGCAAACATTAGTCGAATACATAGAACCAAGTGCTTTGAATTCATTGCTTCTGGAAAAACACAAATCTCACTCATTTGAAGACCCTGAAACGCTCTATAAGAGCTAAACATAATTACTTGAATAGATGGATACATAAACAACCATATCACTGGTTTGAATAGTTTAGCATTCATCGGAACAAACCATTCCGTCAAATATTGGATTTCCATCCAAGCTAAATCGCCGACAATTAATTGAACTGTTATGGATCAAACTGTTCAACACTTCAAAAGACATCACAGTTCATACATGTTACCAGTCTTACCAAACAATTACACAGCTGGATGATTAAATTACCTACAAGTAATCCACTAATCCATAAACCCTAATGAAAAAAAGTAAAGCTATAATAGTACTCACTATCTTCTTTTCATACAAAGGATCATCTTCAGCCAATTTCAGGACCAAGAAACAATCATCATCCGTTACACCACCTACATTACTCGATGTAGAAGGCTGAAAGTAAGCAAATATCACAGTTAGAAAACACCCAACAAAAATACAAGAATAAAGATTCATATCACGCAAATCCCAGAAATATTACAAACTTCAAATACCCAAAAACCCAAAAATATATATATATATATATACTTCCTCCGTTCCAAATTACTTGTGACACTTCTAAAATCACGGACTTCTAAAATTACGGACTCCTCAGCAATTCTTGGAAATGAATAAGAACCCACATTCAACAAGCAAATCCCAGAAATATTTCAAACTGTAACTCATACAACCCATCATCTGTTTGATGAAAGTACCTACATTCCTAAAGCAACAACTACAATGAGAACTCTACTGAAATGAGAAAAAGTGTAAGTAATTATAATAATTTTGCTTACCATATTCTTCATTAACTTCCCAAATGATGAACACTTTAGTAATTAAAAGTGTTATTAAGCAGAGTACATGAAATTTTCTCAATCTTTATAAACTCTCTCTCATGAATATCATATGGGTGATTAATTTATAAGCCGATTACAAGTTAATTAATCAAACAATTGTTAATAATAAGGAAATATTCAACATTTAGGGAGAAAAGAAAATGCAGTATACTGGAAAAAAGAAAGTGCAAGAAATGAGTATGAAGTTTTACCTGGTTATCTTTGGTAGAATTCTCCATTGTTATTTGTTGCTATTCTTTTCTTGTAAGCTTCAAGTTTAGCTGCTCTCAACTTAAGGCAAATTCAGAAATTATGTAACTACTTTCTTTTGTGTGTAGAATCGTAACAACTTTTTTGTGCGTCTAACTGTATTTATAAGTAGTGGAGTGGAAGAATCACACGATGAAAAAAGAACAAAGAGAGGTAAATTAAAGTCAAGTGCTAACTAAGCACATGTGAGTCAACGTCGGAAAATAGAGTTAACCCATTAGAATTTGACCATTATCATTTTCTTGGCACAAAAAAAAATTAAGTAATTTTGTGTCTCATTTTTTATTAGGTAGTTTCTTGCAAAAAAAATATTTTATGAGATAATTTCGCCAAATTATCCTTCTTAAAAATATATTTCATCTCTGTACTAAAAAAAATCTCATTTAAAAAGTGTGATAATTAAATATTACGATATCGTATAAAGTTTTATTATTAGAGATGACAAAATTGACAAAAGCCAACAACTCAACTCAAAAATTTAACAATTGAAAGTAGCCTCGATTAATAAATTGTCGTATATCAAGGTTGAGAGTAGTCAATTTAATTAATAAATAAGTCGATTTAAATTGAGAGGGAATCAACCGGTTAATTTGTAAACCCGAAATATAATCAACATAACCTGTTTAGCTAATTCTTTGACTTTCAATTTTCTATGTACATAGTTGATAAGGCCCGGTAATTCTCTACATGTAATTTATATTATACATTTCTCTTGTATGTTGATGACATAGTTTTCGTTGGTAGGAGTTCTAATTTTGTCTGAAAATTCATTTCCGTTCTTTCTTTTTAGTTTGCTATGAAGAATTTAGGGGATCTTCATTACTTCTTAGGTCTTCAGGTTGTGCATACTCCATCTAGTTTATTTCTGTCTCAAAATAAGTATGCTTCTGATTTGCTTCGAAAATTTCATCTCCATACTGATAAGCCAGTTCCAACTCATGTTGTCTCTAAAGTTACTTTGTCTCTTCTTGATGTTGATCCCACTGATTATCGTAGCATGGTTGGTGCTTTGCAATATTTAACTATGACTCTTTCAGATATTGTTTGTGTTGTAATATGGCGTCTCAGTTTATGCATGCTCCTCGTACTACTCACCTTCATGATGTGAAAAGAATTTTCAAATATCTGCAAGGCATTTTGACTTTTAGTATGTTCTTACCTATATAGCAGCAGTTTTTCTACTATTGCTATTAAGTATTACCTACTCTGATGCAGATTGGGCGGTTTCTACTAATACTCGTCGTTCTACTACTGGTTATGTTGTTCTCCTTGGGAATAATTTGATTTCCTGGCACTCAACAAAGCAACACGTTGTTTCCAATCCTCCACTAAAGCTGGATATAGGGTTGTTGGGTATACTGCTGCATAAACTACTCCCTCCGTTTCCTAAAGATCTTCCTTCTTTCCGTTTAAGTGCGTTTCCAAAAGATCTTATTTCTTTTACTTTTCCTTATTTGGATTTTTTTCTCCTTTTTACCCTCTCATGTCCCTATCATATGGTCCACCATTACATTATTAATTCAATTTTACTCCCTTTCTCTCCTACTTTAACCCCTTTTTATTTGTTTATTTATCTTAACGCATTTCTCTCTCCTACTTTACCCATCCCACACCCACACAAGTGGATTATCCTTGGTATCTGTAGGAACAGTAACAAGGAAGATCTTTAGGAAACAGAGGGAGTATTTGGCTACGACAACTTCTTCCTGGCCTTGGTTATTTTCTTCGACGACCTGCGGCATTGTATTGTGATAATGTTTCTACTACTTATCTCACTGCTAATCCAGATCATCATGATCAAAGCAAACACACTGATGTTGATTATCATTTTGTTTAATTTGTGAAATGGTTGGCAAAGGAGGTCTTATGTTTCTTCATGTTCCTACTTAGTCGCAAGTTGCTGAATTTTTTACTAAATGACTATCTATTCTCCCTGCATAATTAGATCTCTCCTCCAGTTGTCTATCGAAAATCCACCTGTGGAATCGGTAAAATATACTATTAGCTAGAGACTTATATACTTGACCCCAAATGTGAATCAGGATAAAAAAATAATTGAGAATTAAGGGAGTTATCTTATAACATGCTACATAAAAGTATGTAGATTAGGAAACCCAACATACGAGGATTTCCTAATGCATCATTTACAAGTTTAAAATATAAAGCGGATTTTTAGAAGGATTTATACAAAAACGTTGTCAATTCAATTGGCTACTCTGTTTATCTTTCGAGCTATGTTCTGCATCCCACGTTGTGGCCCATGTTATCAACAAAACAAACCAGTGAATGTCCCGGGCGATGCTCCGATTTGTTACTTTTTGTAATTTTTTGTCACGTAAAATTGATGTAATGACATAAAATAAACCCTTAAAGTTTGGGGATGAAGCAATAGCTTAACTAACTTTCTGAGTAAGAGTTTATATCTATAATAGGCTTGTTATTATCATAAAAAAAATTAGGTATCTAACGACTTGTCCAAATCTTTTAACGATATATAATTATAAAACATTATGATATTTCATCTTGAAATACTAAACAACGATGTTATATTGGACTAATGGTTAAACTTTTACTTTTCATTTCAAAGGTTAAGTGTTTGATACCTTGTAACTACACACCATTATTCTTTTTAATTGAAGGTTTGACTTAAAAATAAAACATTAGCATTAAAGCTTTAGAGGAGAGTGGCACGTGATATCATAACTTTCATAGAAACGTCTTTTAATATACCAGTATAGATGTTATTTATTTTGATTCATATGACATTCTTGGGTCTATATTAAGTGAATGTGGAATAAAGTACATAAAAGTTATATATTAATATTTTTGTTTACACGGTTTCAAAAATAAACATTTGACATTCGATATCTTCAATTTCGTATTAATAAAAAAAATATAAAAAGTTGATATTATGAAACTACTAATTGAGACAAATCTAATACAATTCCACATGAATATTTTTTTTTATATATATAAATAAAAATATTTGATCAAAAAATTTAAAGTTTGACCAATATAGGGCATTGTTAAACATCGCCCATTATTTCATTAAAATCGCCCAAATTTATATATGAATGGACGATTATGTCCTTATGTGTTTTAACCAATATTATTTTTTACTATATCTTCCAAATTTTTACTGTAATGCAAAATTTAACTTTCACTTCTCTCCAAACTCTAAAATAACCGGCGGCACTCACCAACATTCATTGAAATTAACTCTAAAATTTACGGCACTCACCCGCAGTCATTGAAATTAACGATCTCCAGCGAACGCCATTAATTAATATAGAAATAATGTCGTCTTCGGATCAGGTATTTTTTTTTTCGCTTCGAAAACAACGAACGTGTAGCCAGAACGATCGCCCTATGGATCAAACGTCTGGCCAGGACGTTAGATCCATAGGGCTAACGTTCAGGCCAAACGTTCGACCCATGGACATAACGTCCTGGCCAGACGTTGGGCCCATGGGTCGAACGTCCTGGCCACACGTTAGACCCATGGGTCCAACGTCCTGGCCGGACGTTGGTTCTGGGAACGCCAACCCTATTTTTTTTTAGGAAAAAGCTGGAGGAACATTTAACCTAATGAGTTATTAAATGTTCAATATTCTATTTTTTATATTTGTTTGGAATATTCTTAATTTTTTATTTGGCTTGAATATTTTATTTTTTTTTAATTAACAATAATTTATTTGTTTTTTTTTCCAGGAGCTTGTTAATAATGGGATTAATTATAATCGTTATTTTGACAATTCTCCTCAATTTAATAATCGTGATGATGCTGTCGAATGGTGTAGAAAGATTGCTCTTGAATTCGGTTTTTTTTTGGTGATAACCAGTCACAAAAAGAATTGTCAATATCTAGATTGTGAACGTGGTAAGAAAAAAGAACTTCGTGATTTCAGTTCAGCAATCAGGAGAAAAACGAAAAGAAAAGCATGTGGTTGTCCATTTCGGTTGTTTCTTGTCCCAATGGAAAACTATTCGTATTGGGTTGTCAAGACTAAGGCAGAACATGGGTTTCATAATCACCCAATGATGTTATACCCAGAGGGTCATCGACAGATTAGCGGTCTCAGTCCCGGTGCGAAGAAGTTTGTTGGAGAACTAATGCAGCCCATGTGAAACCACGACACATCATAAAAGCCATTACAAGTGCATTTCCGTCAGTGAAACCTAACATGGGGCACATTTATAATTGTAAAGATTTGTTAAGAAGAGAGAGATCAGAAGGCAGAAATGCAGCTCAGGAGTTTCTTCATCAGGCTGTTCAAAGCAATTATCTGTTTTGGCTTGATTCAGACGAGATGGGTAGGGTGACACATACATTCATTGCACACCGGACGTCCGTGAACTTAGTCCGTACATATCCGCATGTGCTTCACATTGATGCAACGTACAAGACAAACAAGTACTTGTATCCTTTGGTAGAGATTGTTGGTGTCACACCAACCAACAAGAATTTTCTTGTTGCATGGGCTTTGCTGCAACATGAGGATGCTGAGAGTTACCGCTGGATGTTGTCGGCACTGAAAAACCTCATTGGTTGTGTGGCGCCAAATGCCATTGTGAGTGATCGAGATCTGGCTTTATGCAAATATATCTCGGACGTTTTTCCCACATCTGCGCATCTACTTTGCACAATTGCACGTGGCATATTAACAATGATGTGGAGGCATGGGTAGCGAGGAAGTGTGGTGGGATAAAGCAGATCGGGATTATGTTCGGCCGAGGGGCTTGGGCTAGGGTAATAATAGTAGTAATAATAATAATAATAATAGTAATAATAATAATAATAGTAATAATAATAATAATAATAATAATAATAGTAATAATAATAATAATAATAATAATAATAAAGTAATAATATAATAATAATAATATTAATAATAATAGTAATAATAATAGTAATAATATAATAATAATAGTAATAGTAATAATGATAATAGTAGTAATAATAATAATAATATAATAATAATAATAATAATAGTAATATAATAATAATAATAATAATAATAATAATAGTAGTAGTAATAATAATAACAGTAATAATAATATAATAATAATAATAATAATAATTTCAATAATAATAATAATAATAATAATATTAGTATTTTTACCTGTCGGGAACGAGGACCATGATGACTCACAGTAGACAGGAGAAGATTGCACAACATACTTTCCCTTGCTAGGCCTAGATGCAGACTCTGGAGCAATAACAGGAACAGGTACAATCTGCATACGACCTAACTGCCGCAAACATCGATCAGGCATATAGGGCTCGACGACTCCCCGATATCGAATGGTACCCCTGTATAATGTTCTCGAGATGGTGGTCGGATCAAAATCATGACCATAAGGCAACCAATCCACCTGCAATTTTTACAAATATCAGCAACCTTACTTAATGACTTCAAGTATAAAAAAAACTCATAATAATAGTACATAAAAATTAACTTACATCCTCTGCTGTGAGAGTGTCCAGCTGTCTCCTGATGGAACAAAGACGGTCATGAGACCTCTTCTCCGGGTACACAGTCCAACTCTGCGCTCGTGGACCTCCCCCACCACTAATATGCTGTGCGCGTGGCCTGAAGCATGGAAAGTACTCATAAATCCATGCTTGGAGTAAAGTCAAACATCCAGTGATCCCAACTGTGGAGGTCCGACTAGCCTCACCCAACTGACGATACAAGTACGCAAGTGTAGCCGACCCCCAGGAGAACGTCTGAATGCTATCTGGAGAACTGGCCTCAACAAGGTCAAATGGTCTCAACCTCGATCCACTCTTATCTGTGAACAAACAACACCCTAAAATCAACCATATAATACCCGTCAGCTGTCTCTCCAATGGAGCAGGTGGCTCTTCTGACAGAATCTCAGCAACCCCCTGTGCACTAATAGCACCATTATCCCAAAATGGACTCCCAAGGTCTGCAACTGTCCTACCGATCAAGTCAGCAACCAAACCCCTAAGAGCACCAGATGAAGTGGTGTCATGAACCAGACACCCCTCAACTGGAAGATGCAATATATGCACTACATCATGCATCATGATCGTCATCTCCCCAAACGGTAGGTGAAAAGAACTCGTATCGGGTTGCCACCGCTCGACAAATGCTGAAATCAAGGGTGCATCAATGTGTGTGAACATAGTAAAAGGGATATGGTACAGAGACGTCCTACGAAGACGAGCCTGTATCGGTGGAGGCAATGTCCTAACCCATGTCCTCAAACGTGCACAAATCCTCTCTCGGGTCTGACACTTCAGGGGAATTCTATCCCACCCTCCCCAAATCTCCATAGCTACGTGTCCACCAAAACTAGGGATAACTGACCCAACCGTAGGTCCTCCTGCAACTGGACCTGTGACCTTCCAGCTAAGGTCATCAACATCTTTCCCCTTTCCTTTTCGACTCTCAACAGCCGATGAACTCCCCTCTCCCTGAATAAATCGCCCACCCCTACCCTTACGAACATTCCAACGATCATCAACTGTAGGATCTACATCTCTCTCAAACTCATGCAAAACTGACTCATGAACATCATCACCGTAAAGAACATCCCCCCCTCATCTACATCATGATGCTCCATTGCATCGTACGCCGCACCACCCTCATCGTGTAACTAAAGCTGACGTCGCGGCTCAGTCGGGTTCATCCGCGTCCTTCTAACGGAAGCGGAAACACCACGTGAATGCGGATGACGCGGTCCTGAATCCTCGTACTGCGCAACTCGAAATCCGGGAATCGTCTTACCAGCAAATTGTTGAAACCCAGATGGCTAGTTCACCAACAATTACTTTAATAAAATATTTCAATAATAATAATAACAATTATAAAAATAACAACAACAAAATTATTAACCATAATAATAATAATAATAAATATAAATATAATAATAATAAATATAAATATAATAGTAATAATAATAACAATATTAATAATAATAACAATAATGATAATAAATATAATAATAATAACAATATTAATAATAATAATAACAATATTAATAATAATAATAACATAACCTAAGAAATCACGCCATCCGTTAAAAATAAAAAACAAAAAAAAATCCATGGAATCGTCTGTCCAGGACGATCCTTCCATGATGCGATCGTTTGCCCAGGACGATCCTCCCATGGAAGGATCGTCTGTCCTGGACGATACTTCCATGGGAGGATCGTCCTGGGCAAACGATCGCCTCATGGAAGGATCGTCCTGGACAGACGATCCTCGTCCTGGACAGACGATCCTTCCATGGGAAATCGTCCTGGGCAAACGTTGGCGTGAAATTTGTGTAAAAAAAAATTACCTGAGATGACGCTGCCGGTTCCTCGGCGTCCATTTCCTCTGCTGCCGCAAGCTCCGCCGCCTAAGCCGCCGCTTCCGCCTCCTCTAGATGTCGTCTTGCCTCTGCCGCTCTTGCAAGTGCAATTTCTGTTGCAGGACGAAGGATAATTTTTTTCTTCTTGTTTGGATTTTCCTCAGACATTTTTTTACAAGCTGAGTAAATGGTGGAAGAGTGAAGGAAGAAGAAGGAAGAAGATGAAGCGTGAAGGAAGAAGATGAAAAAGTAGATACGTGGGAGGGGAGAGGGTAAAAAAATCAGAAAAATAAATAAGGGTAATATAGTCTATTTGTGTGTAAATTTGGGCGATTTTAGTAAATAATGGGCGACGTATAGAAGTTCAGTATACAACGGAGGAAATCAGGAAATATAATCAGACAGATAGCAGAAAGAAAATTGGTGCCATGTCGGGTCACATACTGTCATAGTCCACGGGTGGACCAAATCTAGTGGGGCCCGCCAACATTGCGCGTGAATTACACGCAATAAACTAATGTTTCTTTCAACGGAATCTCCGAAAACTTTATTCTATACTTTTTTAGGATTTCACGCGCTATCATTCAAGTTGTATGTTCACTCCTTGTTTCTTACTTTTTTTAGGTCTTTCTAGTTTCCACCTCTTCTTCATCAACTTCAAAGTTCAAACTTGCCTTAGGTAATTCTTAGCTACTACAGTAATGGAATATATTAACAAGTAAGAATACTATGAAGTGGTTTGTTTGGTAAAATTCTTAAGAATATAGTGTTTAAGGATTAGAAATATTTATATCTCTCTTATTATAAATTTTCGGTGGTTTCCTGTACAAAGAAAATAGTAAAAAATTCATACTTTTCACTAGGGTATGTGTTTTACGAAAACTTATAGGGTAACCTCATTGTTTTAAAAATGTAGAATTGCATTTTGAGATTTTGAAGAATGTGTGACTTTAACTTGCCGTCAAGTTTTTGTTAACTACTACCTCCGTTTCCTAAAGATCTTCTATCTTTCCGTTTAAGTGTGTTTCCAAAAGATTTTTCCTCTTTTACTATATTCTTTATTCTCATGTCCCTATCATATGATCCACCATTACATTATTAATTCAATTTTACTCCCTTTCTCTCTCCTACTTCAACCTCTTTTTATTTGTTTATTTATTTAACCTCATTCTCTCTCCTACTTTACCGACCACACACCCCAGACAAATTAATTCTCATTGGTATCTATAATAACAATATCAAGGAAGATCTTTAGGAAACGAAGGTAGTATCATATATAAAAAATTTGAAATCAACGAAATTCCACCTCATCCATTTGAAACCCCCATCAACCCACCACCAAAACCACCCCCTCCCAGGCCCCACCCTTGCACTATGGAGCGACCCCAGCCTATGAACGATTTGGAATTCTTTTACATTTGTGCTTAAGTATTTGGGTTAAAGTTAGAGGTTTCAGATTCGAAATTTTGGACAATTCCGACCATCATGGGCTTGAATGTGGGTATTGTGTACAAGTGGTGTATGGGTATGCATTCATTTTTCCTCTTATGGGAGAAGAAATCAAATTAAAGCATACCAATGGTGGATATAGTATTACAATAAAGATCTTACATTTGAAAAATTGGAGTAACGATGTGATGAATTTTTATAATTGTAGTCCATATTTATAAAGACAATTGGTATATTAGGCACTGCAAAATATTTTACGTCAATTAAAAGAGAGCGAGAGAGAAAAGGTTTGTTCTTGCAATAATACGATCATTCGTCAAATTTATATTTGCCAAACGTTCACGGATAAATGTAGTCAAATTTGTGCAATTTTGAAGCTCTTCATTGTCAAAATTTCCAAAGGTAAAGGAGAGGGGTGGTAGTTGTGCAGTTTTCATGGGTGGAGAAGCGGAGGGGGTTGTTTTCGATGGCGGGGTGGTAGGCAAGGTGGTTTTCAAGGGCGGGGAAGGGAAGGAAGTAGGGGTGACGGTGGCTGGGTGTGGGTGGCTAAGCAGGGGTTGGGGCCGTGAAGAAATTTGCTCTTGGTTCACACACAAAGGAGGCTCAGAATTCTAGGCTCTCAAAGACCTAGTATCATACCTTTGTAATATATATACTAGGAAGAAAACAATCAGATGGTGACAGCACACCATAATACAAAGGACAAAATACATGATCACATAGGACAAAATAACGAGCAAAAAAGCTACTGGCTAGTTAACAAAACTGCCATCCACTACCATATATACTAACTGCAATGACTGCTAAGATAACAGAAAGAAATATTCCTAATCTTAATTAATCACCCGTGGTTCTATATCCCCTCCGCAAGTTGGACTTGATCTAAACAGACAAGACTTGAAGATAAGAAAAGATGTTGAACAGCTGAGAGAGACTTTGTAAGAATATCTGCCAATTGAAGGGAAGATTTCACATGAGCAGTTTTGAGAAGACCTGCTTCAATGTTTTCTCGAATGTAGTAACAATCAAGCTTAAGGTGCTTGGTGCGTTCATGGAACACATCATTATGAGCAATATGTTCAGCTGAAATATTATCACAGAATAGAGTAATTGGGAGAGAAAATTGCTGATGCAAATCTTCAAATAGGCCAGTGAGCCAAGCAAGTTCAGCAGTAGTCATTGACATACTTCTGAGTTCAGCTTCACAAGAAGACTTAGAGATAACCTTTTGCTTCTTGGTTTTCCAGGAGACTAAACATCCTCCTATGAATATGCAATACCCAGTTAAGGACCTTCCACTGAATGGACAAGATCCCCAGTCTGCATCTGAGTAGGCCATGAAAGTTTCCCCACCTTCTTTGGGGTAGTACAAGCCATAGTTAACAGTGCCTTTCAAGTACCTTAGAACATGCAGTGCAACTTGGAGGTGAGGTTTTCTAGGAAGGCTCATGAACTGACTGAGCTGTTGAACAGCAAAAGTGATATCAGGTCTGGACAAGTTAAGATAAAGTAGTCTACCAATGAGACTTCTGTAAGATTCAGGGTCTTCAAGTGGCTCTCCCTGACCAGTACTCAATTTGATACCCTTTGGAAAAGGGAATTTTGTGGAAGTGCAATCATGAAATCCAGTATCATGTAGTAAATCCTGAGTGTACTTCCTTTGATTAATCACGGTTCCTTGGGTATTTCTAGCTATTTCTATCCCAAGGAAATATCTTAACTGACCCAAGTCTTTGATAGTGAAAGTGCTATCAAGACTGTGCTTGAGTTGAGTGATGCCTACCTCATCATCACCAGTGAGTAACAGATCATCAACATAGACTAGAGCTATGCTGATGTGACCTCCATTCTTCTTAAAGAAGACTGAACCATCCCTGGCACATTGAGTGTAACCAAGCTGCTTGAGAAATTTTCTTAGCTCTATGTTCCACTGCCTAGATGCTTGTTTTAGGCCATAAAGACTCTTCCTCAACCTACAAACTTGCCCTTGAGTGTGAAGATAGACCAGTGTATCCATTTGGAATCTTTAAATACACTTCTTCTTCTAAATGCCCATGAAGAAAAGCATTATTTATATCAAGTTGGTGCAGTTTCCAATCCCTCTTTGTAGCAAGGGCTATCATGGTTCTCACTGTGGCAAACTTTGCAACAGGTGAGAATGTAGCCTTATAGTCCTTACCCTTCACCTGTTTATCACCCCTGGCCACTAATCTGGCCTTATATCTCTCTACTTCACCATTGGGTTTAAATTTCACCTTGTAAACCCATTTGTTGTCCAATGCTTGCATGCCTTCTGGAAGAGTAGCTAACTCCCAGGTTCCTTTTTTTCCAAAGCTACAAGCTCTTCTTCCATAGCCTTCCTCCATTTTGCATCCTGTGAAGCTTCCTTAAAAGAGGTAGGCTCCCTTATTTTCAGCACATTGTTAAGAGATATAACATATTCTGGTGAATAGTAGTCCTTGTTATGCAATGTAGCCATGACAAAATTGGCTCCCGAGGCTTCTACTCTCTGATCAGCTTCATTGCTTTTGCTTGATGCCCTGAGATTGGTCACATAATCATCAAATTTGACTGGGATCTTCCTCTCTCTGTCTGATCTTCTCAAAGAAACTTCATTTTCAGTGAATACAGTGTGTTCTTCCTGAGTATCATGCAGAATATCATCAGGGGAAAATGATTGTCCTGGTGCTGCAGCAATTGATGGAATATCATGATTATCAGGTGGCTCATTATAATCCCCACCTTCTGCATCAATTGAGAAAGTGTCTGTATCTGCATCCTGAAAGAAGGAGAAAGAAAAGAACTGGCTGGTGTTTGTTGAGGAGAATCTTTAAAAGGAAAATTATCTTCCTTAAAGACCACATCTCTACATATTAGAATCTTATGAGATTCTAAATCATACACCCTATAAGCTTTCTGCCCACTTGGGTAGCCTAGCATGATGCATCTTCTTCCTTTGGGGGCAAATTTATCCCCTCCTGTATGAGAATTGGTGGCATAACACAAACACCCTATAGTTCTTAAAAGTGTGTAATCAGGAGATTTTTTCATCAACCTTTCAAAAGGGGTTTCCCACTTAATAACAGAGCTAGGAAGCAGATTTATGATATATGTAGCAGCAAGAATACATTTTCCCCAAAATTTATTTGGGAGCCCAGCATGAATCTTCATGGCCCTAGCAGTCTCAGCTAAATGCCTATGCTTCCTTTCAACTCTCCCATTCTGTTGGGGAGTTCTAGGAGCACTTCGTTGGTGAAAAATGCCTTGCTCAGCAAGCATCTTCCCACATTCTCCTTGAACAATTTATGTTCCATTGTCAGTTCTAATGGTTTTGATATTTGCCTTGAAACGATTCTTTACATAGGCAATGAAATTACTCACAACAACCTTTACCTGTTCCTTGTTGTTGATTAAAAAAGTCCAAGTGACCCTAGAATGGTCATCAAGAACAGTGAGAAAGTATCTCCCTCCTATAATGGCTTTGACCCTATAGGGTCCCCATAAATCAATGTGAACCAAATCAAAAATGTTATCAGCAATAGATTTACTGATAGGAAATGGAAGCCTGTGATGCTTAGCCAAACAGCATGTATCACAAAATAATTCATTTAAGCCACTGCAATCACATTGAGGTATATGTTTTAATTTTGACAAAGAAGTATGTCCTAGTCTCTGATGAAACAGCACAATGTTTCCTTTTCTTTTCTTGTTCAAAACTACATTATTACAATCCTTGAAACTACTGACACCTTCATTCTTTTCCCAATTTTCTTCAGACAACTTCAGTTGATATATCCCTCCATATCTTCTTCCTTTTCCTACCACCTCATCATTAGAAGGGTCCTGAAACACACAACTTTCATCAGAGAACATAACCTTCAATTTGTTCTGCTGTATGAGCCTAGCTACAGACAAGAGATTGTGTTTGAACTCAGGTATGTATAATACATTCCTGAGTATGAGTTTAGGGCCCAACTGAATGGAACCTGTTTCTTTCACCTCTCTAAGTGTTCCATCTGGCATCCCAACATGAACACTGTTATCCAATCTCCTTTTTTCAAAGAAAGATTTATCATTATTCACCATGTGTTCTGAAGCACCTGAATCAATAATCCAGGTGTCTCTACCAAGCATCTTATAGTAATATTGAGCACTATTTGAAGAAACAATACCTGCAAAGTTGCTTAGATGAGAGTTGTTTACTGAGCTGCTGCTACCCTTACCTTGCTTGATAGATAAAGCCTTGAGAACTTGCTCAACAAGGTTGTTCACCATGGTGGTGTCTCTCTGATTCCCAAAGTCCAGGGGTTCCTCATGATCCTTGTTGTGTTCACCACTTTCAACATTTGCAGCATAAGACATGCCCCTTTTTCCTTTCTGAACCATGCCCTTAGAACGTTCTGGATATCCATGTAATTTGAAGCATCCCTCCTTAGTGTGACCCTTCATGTTACAGTGATCACAATATGAGTATCCATTTAGCTTAAACAACATCTTTAGTGTGACCTTTTATCTTGCAATGGTCACAAAAGTATTTTCTCATCTTCTCCTCCTTAGTCTCTTTTCTAGGAAAAACTCCCTTTGTGTTCTGAAAGTTCCCTTTACCCTGCTGATTTCCACCAAATACTCATTTGTTGGCAAAAAAAGCACTTGCATCAAACCCAGATTCAATATTCTCTGATATTTCTTTTTGCTTTTCTGCTTGCTGGACAAGTTGAAAAGCTTTGTTTATGGTAGGAATAGGATCCATAGCAAGGATATTACCTCTCAAACCATCATACTTACTGTTGTTTAACCCCATTAGGAAATCAATCAACCTACTTTGTGATTCCCTTTCACGGATTCTTTTGAGATATTTGCACTCACATAAAATTTGCAGAGCTCCACAGCTACATTCTGGAAAACCATCTAAAACATTCAGCTCATCCCAAGCTCTTTTCAACTTTCCATAATACTCAGCCACATTCATCTCATTTTGCATCAATCCTGTAACTTCTTTCTTTTATAGAGTATAACTGAGGAGCACTTGGTTGACCATACCTCTCAACCAAGTCATCCC
Organism: Beta vulgaris subsp. vulgaris; assembly: GCF_026745355.1. Classification (NCBI taxonomy): domain Eukaryota; kingdom Viridiplantae; phylum Streptophyta; class Magnoliopsida; order Caryophyllales; family Amaranthaceae; genus Beta; species Beta vulgaris. The sequence goes on along the minus strand of NC_079205.1, from coordinate 63,683,339 downwards.
AAAATCCCTTTGCAGAATCACTTAGGATCAAGACATCAGCAATCTCAGGTGTTACAGAAGCGAACAGCCAGCACCTGAGCATGTAGTCATTTCTCGTCCATTTACTGTAATCTTCAGAGCTAACATGTGGTTTTGTGATGCTTCCATCAACAAAACCTAGTTTGTTTTTAGCTCCTAGTGCCATTCTAACACTTCTGCTCCAAGGAAGGTAATTATCGCCATTGAAGATGATGTTTGAAATAGGGTTGATAGAATTATCTGAGTTTCCAAGATAGTAGGGATAGAATATGGGATGATTTGTTGTTTTTCACTCATGTTGAAAAGATCTCTTAGCTCAAGGCTAACGTCTAGAGTGTTTCCTTCTATTTCCAGCTTTAAAGAAAGAACAAGAGAATTTTAAGGAAGATAAAAGAAGAAGAAGATTTTTATGTTTTCTGGATCAGCACCTAGTGTGCTCTGATACCATGAAGAAATTTGCTCTTGGTTCACACCAAAGGAAGCTCAAATTCTAGGCTCTCAAAGACCTAGTATCATAACTTTGTAATATATATACTAGGAAGAAAACAATCAGATGGTGACAGCACACCATAATACAAAGGACAAAATACATGATCACATAGGACAAAATAACGAGCAAAAAAGCTACTGGCTAGTTAACAAAACTGCCATCCACTACCATACTAACTGCAATGACTGCTAAGATAACAGAAATAAATATTCCTAATCTTAATTAATCACCCATGGTTCTATAGGCCGTCACTTGCGGAACTTGAGCCTTTCGTTACCCTTCTTTATTACTACACAATATACTTTTCTCTCAAATCAACAAGCATAATAATACTTTCATTGCTTTACTTTAACACCTTTTATTAGGTGACATTCATGGATATTAGACTATTAGCTATTTTTTTAACGTGATTTAAAAACGAATAGGAAATAATGTTGGATTATAAATAGTGAACATGATGCAAGCATGCAACCCTTTCAATTTTTATTTAATTAAAATGGGTCTAAATAACAAGCATATAATAATTTTTTTACTCAATTTTTTTTGAAAACTAGGTTTAGTCTTATTCCTTAAATAATCTACTTAGTTCATGTAATTCATGTACAATAAAAAAATTTAGAAATTGCATAATATAGGTTTTGATCCCATGACCTCAAGTTCATGAACTAAAGTTTTAACCACTAAACCAAGTTGTATTTAGTGCTATCATATCAAAGTACAATATTAATAAATGAAAATTTTCTTATCCAAGGCATATCCCGAGCCTAATAACTAGTTGTAATTATAACATGAGCAAACTACTAACTACTCTCTCTTCCACCTAGTTATGAGTTGCTTACCTACTAATCTAAACAACTATAACGAAATTAGTTTAGGCTATGTTCAGTTCACCTTATTTTTGCTTATTTCAGATCTAATCAGATCAGATCAGATCAGATCAGATCAGATCAGAAAAATAAGTTCAGATCAGATCAGATCAGAAAAAATAAGTTCAGATCAGATCAGATCAGATCAGATCAGCGATCAGATCAGATCAGACAGATCAGATCAGATCAGTTCAGATCATATCATGCTTATATTTAAAAACTTATTATTATTAAATATCTTTCACTACATATTAATAAAAATTATAATAATTGAATATTAATAAAGTACTCATTGAGACGAATCAAACAAGACCCACATGACTATATTTTTTCTTATATATTAAGAAAAATCTAAAAGATTATCTCTAATTGTGAATAGTGTCAAGATTCTAAGTGACAAAGATAAAAAAATACAAAGGGGGTATTATTATTTACTAGTACATTTGTTCAAAAGAATTATTTTTTGTTGTTGTTGTACTTATTAATTATTAATATTGGTAATTATTATTAATCTTGTTGTTACCATTATAAATGTCATTGTATTATTATATTAAGTTATTTTGTTGTTTAAATAATAGAAAATTAAAAGCCACATGTTAAGAACATAAGATTGACGCAAAAATAAGAAATATATAAAATATGATATCTCAAATTCATGACAACGAAACTACTAATTTCGGATTACATTTCAAAATAAGCTAAGTGTGAATACAAATTATAAATTTAGATTCGGTATACCTCTTCTTACCGAATTCCAAATCTCTCTAGCTATTTGAAGTTGCACGATATTTATTATTTTTTTTGCTCAAGTCATAGTTGTTTGTATATCTTGTTCTATTTTATATGGAAAAAAAAGAGTTCAGTTTGCCGACTTCTCAAGTGTGAAACTTTTTTTTAAGGGAAAGTGTGAAACATTGTATAAGTGTGTTTATAAAATAATGACTTGAGTTATATAATTATTTTTAGTAATAATAATAATTATGATTATTATAATTATTGTTTGTTCTTATAATAATGATAATAATAATAATTATTATTAATAATAAAAGTTGTATAAAAGTTGTAATAGAAATAAAATGATAATAATAGTAACACTATAAAGAAGATCTTATAATGTATTGCATAATAATGATTTACAAAGTAATAATATAATAGTAATAATATATTTTATAAAAGATAAGATCTTGTTGAAAAAATAAGTTCAGATCAGATCAGATCAGATCAGATCAGATCAGAAAAAATAAGTTCAGATCAGATCAGATCAGATCAGAAAAAATAAGTTCAGATCAGATCATATCAGATCAGATCAGATAAGTTCAGATCAGAAAATTTCAGGTGAACTGAACATAGCCTTAGTCTTACAAACCTAAACAACAACTTCTCAAAATAGTTGGAGCGTTAACTTCACGACCATCAAACCTCAAGTAAGAAAACAAATTTGACCTCCCAAAATCAAAAAAAGGAAACACAAAAAAAAAGACCTAAAATTCTTCACTTTCTTTAGTGCCAAAAATTCCCCAAAAAAAAAATAACCACTTTCGTTTTCTCCCAAAATTCAAACAACCAAAACAGGTTCAAAAAACTCAAAAATGGCGATCGCCGCCATAGCATTTTCTCTCTCCTCTCCTTCTTTCCCTCTAACTTCAACTCAACCTCAACTTTCACAACAATCATCGTTCTCTCTCTCATCTTCCTCATCCTTTAACCCTAACTTCAACACCAAACCTTTCACTCCTTTTTCTCTCTCCTCAAACCTCAATTCTCGCTCTCCTTCTCTCATTCGCCGACACTTCCTCTCCGATTCTCCGGCGCAAATTCCGTCGGAAATTTCTCCGGCGGTGAAAACATCTCCGGCGAAGGAAACTTCTCCGACGGCGGAAACTTCGGAGGTGGCGATGGAGGCGGTGGAGGTAGACGTGATGATGATCATGATGATGATGAAAATGGCGAGAATAAGAATAAGAAGGATGTGTTTATGGTGTTATCGGAAATCGGAAGATCGTTGGAAACTTTGCCGAAAGATATGGTGAGTGCGATCGAAGAAGGTAAGATTCCTGTGGATGTTGTGAGGAGTATTTAGAGCTTGAGAAATCGCCGTTTTTGCGATGGTTGCTTCAGTTGAGGGTTTAAGGAACGATTATTAGCTGATGATCTGTTTTTGGCTAAAGTTGGTATGGAATTGGCGTGGTATCTTCACTAGGTGTGTTTGTCTTCTTCATATGTTCAAACAATAATTTCGATTAACGCGTGAGTATGTCATAGTGGTTTTAATGGTTATTGTTAGCTGTTAGGGCTGCATATATCGAAACAGTGTAATTTTAGCTACGAGGTGGAGATGTTCTGTTTTTTTAAAGTAAAGTAAAAGGTTATGGTTTAAGAGTTATTGATGACGTTGTGTTAATTTCTGTGGATTTTTTAGTGTAAGTACATTATATGACATTGTTGGGATGAATGGTTGAGGATGGTCATTGGAGGATGATTTAGGAGCAGTGTAACATAATTCGCTTTTTTCAGTTCGCGTTCGTCCAAAATGGGCAAAAAATAGGCCAAACACGACCATAATTGGTTTTTACAGATCGTACTTCGCGGGGGAGATCAGGGAATTATGTTACACTGATTAGGAGCATGGTTTATATGTAATGTTGTGTTTTGGTGCAAGTTATTTTTTCTGGTTTTCTTCCCTGAAAGTTGGAATTGTTTTTCTGTAAATATTGGGGAATAGGTTTCATTTAGAGTATTGTGATATATGCTTTTTTGAGTGTGGAATTATACTTTTTAGAGTGTGATAATATACTACTTTGGGAATATGCTTTTTTTAGTGTGTGAAATGGAGAATTTTTTTTATTTATTTTTGTGAGCATGGAGGTGCTATAGGTATCTTCTATCTTGCTATAGTAGGAAAAAGATCAAGCATGCTTTTTGGGTGAATTATGTGGATGAGTATTTTTCAGAACTGTCTCGGAGGCGTAAATGAGAAAGCGTCTCCAATGCTTATGTCATTAGGGGGGATCACTTTAGAGCAGAGAGTGGCATGAGTTATAGTGGGTGAGTCATTACTCATCCTTGGAATGTCTGGTGATAGTAGATGACATTTACATTATTGCAATTTGCAAAGTGGGAGAAGTGATATCAATTATCATGTGTTGCACATTAGGGAATCCTAGTTGTTCGTTGATTGTCAATTGGATCCGAGTCCAACCATGATCTGCTCATTTGTGCACTAAAACAGAGGAAACGTGATGCTTCATCTGATTGGTCGACATATATTACTACAGAAGAAGCTTTTGATATTAGAGTTAAGGCTTTGTGGCTGCGTATATGTGGAGCATGGTTTCCATGTTGAGTGTTTAGTGTGAATTTGAGATCAATCAGAGATTGTTTTCTTATGGTAAAGCAATAATGTGGACTTTGGTGATGGACAAGTGTGACTTGACTTTTGGTCTTAGTTTCACACTACAAGGCTATGTTCTCCTCACTTTAATTTCAGTTATTTTAGAAAATATTTTCAAATAAGTCAAGTTTAGGGCCAATAAGGTCAGCTTATTCAAGTTCAAAGCCAGAAAGGGCTATCCAGATTTTATTCACAACTACATTAAGCACATAAGTTAAGTTTACGGACAACAAGTTCAGATTGGTTAAGATAGTTTTGAAGGTGACAATCAGGGAAATAATGCACCCTTAATAATGAGTTTAGAGTCTTTGTTGGATTCATCTAATGGGACAACAGTAGAGCATCGTTTGGTTACGCACGCAATGCCTTGTAATGGACCTAAATTGTTTGTATAATAGTGACAAATTAACTACCATTGAGCAGTAATATTTGTGGATAGAACTTTGTGAATTGGTAGCTTCCCTTGATGGTCTTGAGTACTCCAGCTGTCATAATGAGAAGCCATAGTTGTCTTTTATGGTCAAAACTTATGAGCTCCTACTATTAGAGGCTTTCACTTTTTCATAGCAAACACTCTACAATGATGTTTGAAGCAATTATTTTTACCTATGACAATTCAGCAAAATCTATTATTGTTCTGTTCTTTGGGTTTTTTTTAACCTTATGATGCACAATTGATGTAATGAATCAATCCGTGAGGCCTATTTAGCTTTTATGTGGATGGTCTAATTGGTTCATGAATCTTCTGTGATTGTTTTATGATTTATAGCATAATTTAGCTTAAGGATTACTAACTAATGAGGTCATGCCTTTTTTAGATGCTTTTCCTCTGGCTGCCAATTCTTTCTTGTTGCACATGACATTACCTCTAAATCTTCTTCCTTGAAATGCTTTGCTTTGTGTCCCTTGTAAATTACTATGACGTGACATATTTGAACTGTCAATAGTTATTGCTGATAGACATGATCTTTAATGATTTCCTTGTGGTTTAGACTGCTGCAGAATATGAAAAGAGAAGGGAGAATTTCTTCAACGAATTGGAAGTTGTTTTTGCAGATGTGGTATGTAATTGTGCAATACGATATTTTTGGTTGCCTTTATGTTTGCTTTACCATTTATTCACAATGAAATGGCTATGCCTTCAAATGTATGCATCTACATGGTTGATGGTTGTATTGTGTAAGGGTACATTTGGTTGCTGGACCTTAATGATTTAATATTACTACTATGTAACTTACTCATTTCTATTGTTTCTTAGTTGCTTCTTTAGTCGTCTCAAGTAAACTTCCTGATGGTATGTTTAGGAAATAAAACTTGTTTTTGAGATGCCTAGCCTTCTTTCTTGTATGAGTTGTATCCGTAGACGAAATTGCAAAATTCTGCCTAAGGAAAAGATCTGATTAATTATCTCCGACCAGTAAAGCAGGTATGGTACTCTATGGTCCATTTTGATTTATACATTGGAGTAAACTACGGGAATAACATAGTATTACCAGGTCGTAATGAGATCTCATGTTGTACCACTTGTCAACTATAAAAGTATAATGTGGTTAGGTAATTTTTATAGTATTTTAGATGTCTCGAAAAATGTCACATCTATAAAACCAGGAATGGCTTATGATCTGAATTTTTCAATGTCACTAGTTCAATTTAGGCCAGGGGAGTGTAAATATAACACAAAAATTATAAAGTGTAAATCATCTCGTATCCTTAATCCACTATATGACAACTACTTCAGTCTAGCTAGGCTTGTTTATGGATGGCCTTTTTCCACCCAATGTAAAGTGTTGGGCCAAGGCTTGGCTTGTCGTTAGGGTATATGATCAAATGCCAGATGAGAATTCTCAGCTCTTTGGCAAATTGCAGTTACCTAACTGCATGCTCATGGACTCATATATATATGAGTTATGACATTGCATTCTACAGGATTCTTGGTATATTCTAATAGTTTAACTGCTTCTGTGAAAAGGTTATGGCCGTCATTGCAGATTTCATGCTGGTTTATCTTCCTGCCCCAACTTTTGCTCTCCGACAACCTCTTGCATTAAATGCTGGACCTATTTCGAAGTTCTTCCACAATTGTCCTGACAATGCTTTCCAGGTCTTTAACTTAGGGAACTCAGTTTTTGATTTAGTACTTACCGTGTTTCAGATTTGATGCATGCTTTATTTATAAGATCTCTAATGTCTCATATTATGCTTCTGTTTCCAGATTGCTCTTGGTGGCGCTTCTTATTCATTGATGCAGAGGATAGGGGCCATTGTGGTAAGCGCAGTGGTTTTGGTTTCATGGAAAGTCTAATCTTAGTTTAACTTTCCAAGCACTGGGTTATGTAGAAAACGGTGTGTCTTTTGGAACTGTATTTGAAACACTTTGATGTATGTCTTAATACAGCGGAATGGGTCGAAGCTTTTTGCTGTTGGTACTGCATCCTCTTTGGTATGTTATTGATCTTTTCTGCTTATTTCGATAAACCTAGGAAATTCTCTAACTTGCAAAAAATTGCTTGATTTTCAAGATTGAACAATTTATTTATTTATTTAAATGTAAGAAAATGAATCATTGGTAACGTGAGATCATTTACACGTATATAAGAGCTTCACCATCTTCATAGGAAGTACGGAATGGGACTTGGGCTATTTTTAAGCTTCTGTGGCACCTTTGGAACTTCTATATTACCTTTTCAGTTTGAATATTAGACTGCTATTTCCATCATTCTTGACTTGAATGCACGATTCTTTGTAAAGCATGTTGCTGTAGTATTTTCTAAGATGAATGATGATCCAGGTTCTCTTCATCTCTTGTAAACCCTCTCCACCGTCCCCAGCATGTTATTGATCGGGATAGGGAAACATGGTGGTGGTTTTTATTATCTGAAGAGATCATTGAATGTTAGAACTTAGAAGTTACAACAATGACATTTTTCATTTTTGCAGGTTGGTACATCCATAACTAACGCTGTAATTAACGCACGCAAAGCTGTTGATAAGTCAGCAGCTGATGAAGTAGAGACTGTTCCTATACTATCCACCAGTGTGGCTTATGGTGTGTATATGGCAATTTCAAGCAACCTTAGGTATGTCCAAGAATAATTCTAGAACATTTATTTTTGTGCTTGTTTACATATCCCAGTTCCGCTGTGAATGTTTTTTTTACTGTTATTGATTATGCCTCCCTATTGAATTGTCTATTCTATATTCTGATGCTATGAATTGGTGCCATGACAATTTTGGGATTTGCTCTCATGTGTAATATGTTGGTGAGTAGCTCTAGTAAGGTTGGGAAGTAGCTGGTATCTTAATACAACCTATATATGTGCGTCCAAAGGTTAAGCCTAGATCTACTTAGTGAGGTAGCAAGCCTAATCTATCTCTCTCCCTTTCATCGCTCTGAACTCATCAAGTGCTAGTGGCCTAGTCTGCCTGCCTGCTTAGCTTATCTCTTCTATTTCTCATTTGTAAGGCCCTTCCCGTCCCTGGCCCTATCGAACCAGTCACTTCCGAATGAATAAGAGTTCTCTTTCTCGATCGAAAGAACCAACATCGAATGGCCAAGCTAAGAAGAATCGAATCATTGCCCGAAAGAAAGTTTTTAATGCAAGCACTCAGTGAACTACCTTAGTTAAGCGTTGGCTTTTTTTTTCTTAGATGGAGAGAATCCGCAAATAGGAATAAGAGCATGGGGGTTCACTTAAAGAGATCTATGAGGGGAGAATTCCCCATACAGATAGAAGCGCCTATCAAAAAGATACTCCGAAGGCTTCGAGATCGAGGTCTCATTAGCCGAAGAAGACCCTGGCCAATCCACGTGGCCTGCTTGACGAACGTCAGCGACGGAGACATCGTAAATTGGTCCGCGGGCATCGCGATAAGTCCTCTGTCCTACTACAGGTGCCGCGACAACCTTTACCAAGTCCGAACGATTGTCGACTACCAGATCCGCTGGTCTGCAATATTCACCCCAGCCCACAAGCACAAATCCTCAACGCAAAAAATAATCTAACATAACGTATCTAGAGTGAAAGGAACTTAAGGATTGTGTATATGAACTCAAAATAAGGAAATAGAGCGAAAGGAGAACGGAGCAAGAGCAAGCGATCAGTTCATTAAGGTCATAATAGTATGTATAAAGTGATTTCAGAACACTGCTCGAAAAAGTCTTTTTTTTATTTATATTAATATAAGAGCATTGAACACTTTAGACTAGGTGTTCATGCAAACACAACAAAGAAAACCAACTAAAGGAGAAGAAGACCATACATTTATACGAACTACTTTGCGTCTATAGATACTTATTAAAATCTGATAGAAAGAGTTAACAAACTCTTCTATTCTAGTCTTACTGGGGACCGGGGGCGCGGTGGGCGGCGGCCACAATGAGGCCCTGTTCTTCTCGGAGGAGGGCCTGTTTCCTCTCTTCCATAGCCCTAATGCTATCCCGGAGCCGTTGCTTGCGTATATTCGACTCCTCTGGATCGATGGCAGGCAGGTGCTCCCAGAACAGACCCAGCATTTCCTCATATTGGAGCTTCCGGGTTTCTACCCAACGGATTTCTTGCTGAATTGTTGCTAGCCTTTCTGAGGTAGGGATATCTATTTTTTTACTTACAGTTTTCTTCTACGCTCTCTTTGCTTTGTGTTGTATGTAAAAATATAGACTGAAATAAGCTTTTATTTATAGGTCTTTGAAGTCGCTTAACTATTTAAAATTCAGTTTTCGGGGCGCTATCTCATGAATTCTTTTGTCTCAATACGCCTATTCCACCTCTCCTATCTTTTCTTGACACATAGTAGATTGTCTTCTCGGTTAACAAGCCATGATTCCCATGCCTTGCACACTAGCATGTAAAATGCCCTTGTGCTGTAAATCAATTTCGTGAAGGAATATATATGGTTCCATGATTGAATGAAAAGAAGCGACGAGTTTCTATTCCATCATATTGGACGCTTCAAGTTTCTAGATAAATCCAATAATTCTTCTTGATTCTCTAACTTTCCTTATATATGGCTTCTAGCTCGGCTGATCACGTTCATCTTGAGGAATAGGCCACTTACATAATCCTTAACCAACTTAAAGGGTGGTATTGCTGACATCGCCGGTATGACCATCCCTATTTTCCTCATAATTCACGTAACTCACTTGAGAGACGGGTTTTTGCATCACAACTCCATCTTTATGTCACCCGAGATTGTGATTATCCCGTGCGGGGTTGCCATCTTCATGTTCATTTGAATTATGATGAAGCCATGGACGTCCAAACAACAACATGAAAGGAGATTCACATTCTATTACCATGAACTTCACCTGTGGTATAACTCATCTGTTTTTAGAATAATGGCCGTAGATTCGATAATTTCCCGTACTATCTTATCGTAAGCTGTTAATTGTTATGGTTCCAATGGGAGTATCCTCTTTGGAATATGAATACCCAAGTCACTTAAGGGTATTAAGAGGATAAGACATTAATGAAGGCCCCATTATCAACCAACACCCCTTTAATGATTGACTCCATGGTCAACATCAATGTAAAGGGTGCTCTTATGCATCGAATTATTAAGGGAGATCTTTGTTAGTGAACGTTATGGCATGAACAAGTTCAAAATGTTGTGTATTGAAAAGGAGCACAATAAATATCTCCATATGCAATTAGTTGGTCTATTGTCATTTGAACATTACAGAGTTGGACATGAGTTCTGAGGATGAACCACCTCATATTGGAGCTTCTGAGGTGGAATAGGCGTATTCAGACGGAAGAATACATGAGATGGCGCCCGGAAAACTGAATTTTAAATAATTAAGCGACTTGAAAGACCTGTAAATAAAAGCTTATTTCAGTCTATATTTTACATACAACACAAAACAAAGAGAGACGTAGAAGAAAAATTGTAAGTAAAAAAAAAATGGATATCCCTACCTCAGAAAGGCTAGCAACAATTCAGCAAGAAATCCGTTGGGTAGAAACCCGGAAGCTCCAATATGAGGAAATGCTGGGTCTGTTCTGGGAGCACCTGCCTGCCATCGATCCAGAGGAGTCGGGTGTGAGCAAGCAACGGCTCCGGGATTGCATTAGGGCTATGAAAGAGAGGAAATATACCCTTCTTTGAGAAGAACAGGGCCTCATTGTGGCCGCCGCCCACCGCGCCCCCGGTCCCCAGTAAGACTAGAATAGAAGAGTCCGTCGACTCTTTCTATCAGATTGAAATAAGTGTCTGTAGACGCAAAGTAGTTTGTTTTAATGTATGGTCTTCTTCTCCTTTGTTTGGTTTTCTTTGTTGTGTTTGCATGAACACCTAGTCTAAAGTGTTCAATGCTCTTATATTAATATAAATAAAAAAAAGACTTTTTCGAGCAGTGTTCTAAAATCACTTTATATATATATTACAACGTTAATGAACTGGTCGCTTGCTCTTGTTGCATTCTCCTTCACTTTAGATGTTCCTTATTTTGAGTTCAAAAACTAATGTACTTGGCCATATCTCCCCTCCCCCCCCCCAATAGAAGATTCTGTTGACTCTTTCTATCAGATTTAATTAATTTAATTAAGTGTCTGTAGACGCAAAGTAGTTTGTTTTAATGTATGGTCTTCTTCTCCTTTGTTTGGTTTTCTTTGTTGTGTTTGCATGAACACCTAGTCTAAAGTGTTCAATGCTCTTATATTAATATAAATAAAAAAAAGACTTTTTCGAGCAGTGTTCTGAAATCACTTTATATATAATATTACAACGTTAATGAACTGGTCGCTTGCTCTTGTTGGCCATATCTCCCCTCTCCCCCCCCCCCTTCTCCCCTTCTCTCTCATAGATAATCAAGGACCTCTAATAGGTTGTTTTAGCTAGTTTCTTGTCAGGACAAAATTGTATTGGTCAGACCGTTAAGTTTTACCTTTTTCTGAACTTCTTTTGGTGAGACTGCCAAGTTTTTACCCTTTTTTTAAACTTTTTAGTACTTTATGTAACTACTCTTTAGTCTTTACATAAATAATATCCTCTTTACCTATATTTTGCAACTTTTATTGCTTTTGCTAATGGAGATTGTCTTTTACAAGAATTTACCCCTTCTCATAGGGCAGCTAAGTCACAATATATCCTACTGCCCCCTTCTGGTTCATTTCCACAACCTGGGATGCGGAAGGCCAGTGGTACTGCACTATACCTACTAGTACTAGGCCAACCACACTTTCCAGAATTGCAGTAAATATTCTAGAGATGCATAAACCTTTACTAGTTACTGGGCCATACCATTTTTTGGTCTTTATGAGTTAATATGTCATTCTCATTGCTGTATTATTAACGTAATGATAATGTTGGCGCCGTAGAATTATCTTGTGAAATTTTACCTGAGCTGTTACTGATATATTTTTTTCTAAACGCAGATACCAAATTGTGGCTGGTATTATTGAACAACGATTACTAGAACCCATGTTTCACAAGCAGAAACTCTTGTTAAGTGCTTTTTGCTTTGCTGTAAGAACCGGCAACACATTCGTGGGTTCATTACTGTGAGTATTTTCAATGCCTTCATGATTCTCTCCCCTCTTCCTTCACATCCCTACCCTGTATCTTGCCTCTTTCGGCTGCCTCATTTTCTGCCATGTTTACTGTATCTTTTAGGTGGGTTGACTATGCACGATGGATCGGAATTCAAAAGGCTCATGGTGAAGAACATGCTTAGGGAGTAGATTCACGTTGATTTGCCATCACACAAAACGTAGGTCAAATGATTAGTCATACAGGAGGTTTGTGCCTCATGTTACCAAGTTCTGTTTTTTACGCCGTGTTAAAGTGAACGGAAAATTCAGTTGCAAACATTGGTATATGCCTTCTTATGCTATTTTTGTACGTATATTTTTTCCCCAATGATGTCTTGAAAGTGAGGTGTTTGGAAGACGGAATATTTATAAAAATGGGAGTATGGAAATTGCTGAACTATTTGGGGCTTTACAAAGATTTTTATCAGGATTTGAAGTTGTCTCTTTGGTTTCAATTTTAATCAATCCATTGTGCGTTTGGTTGGAGTGAGCATTTTCTCCTCTTTTAGAAATTTTGACTGTTAATCTTTTTTTTTTATTCAGTAATTTACTGGCCCAAACAGGCTCAGTCCTCATGAGTTGGGGTAAGAAGGGGATCTCAATCCATAAAGAAACTTCTAGAAACTAGAAAATTTTGACTGTTAATCCATATGGAATAATGTATGCAAATGTTTAGATGAAATCAATGATATAATGTTTATAATTCTTGTGTAACATAATATAAAAAATATTAGGGGTTCAAAGAAATTCTATAAATATGCGCGCATTATAAAAAGTATTGGAGTATATATTGATTTTGATATCATCTTTTACTATTTCAAACTATTATGTGTACTCCACTCTATATTATTAAAAATATTGGAAAGTTGCCTCCAAAAAAGACAAATTGTGAAAATATTTATAAGCACATAACTATTTTCTATCTCATATAAAATTATTACTCATGGCCAAAGTTTAGCCTAGTATTCTTGGGTAACAAGTGAAAAAGTGATACCATGCAAATATTCCTTTACGATTTATAGCAAGTATTATACGTAATCATTAAAATTTTGTAGTAAAACCCTTCCATTTTTCCAAGATTGCTTTGTGTTCTTTTCAAGGAATCTTATAACCATGAGTTGTTTAAGTTTAACCTTTTCAATCATTAAAATCTATGTTGATTTTGGATACAATGTTTTGTATGGTTGAATTGTCCAATAATACAATATACTCTAAAATTCCAAGCAACTCAGTGAGGTTAAACAATTCTTGTTAGGTTTTACATTTACAACAACAAATAAAACAATTATATAAGACAATAACATGTGTTACTTCATACTTGCACTTTGTGCAAATGGTATACATCATACATGTAAGGTAAAATACATCCTATGTTGGTCCATATTTCATCAACATCAATATTATAGATTACACAACTGCTCACCTACAATTTAGTGGCATGAATACTATATATTCCACCCATTTATACGAAGGAATCTCTGATCTAGATATGTGACATGAAATCAGGCGTCTTTGGTAAACTAAAAACACTTTGTAGATGTGAAGTATCAAGTACCAAGATTAGGACCGTCAAACGACTGCGTCTTTCTTAGATTCCAATGCAGGCCTTCATGAATACTGCGCAAGAAATCGCTGGTGGAATCAACTTGGCATGCAGTTGGCACAGGCCAAGGAGCCATGCTGCATATAAGTGCATCACCAGGAGCCAACTGTTTTCTATCTTTGCCATCAAATGACGCCCATGCAGGGCTTCTGCTGTTGAATGGTACTTGCACTCTCAATGTCACGTGCTCTGGCAATATCAAAGGCCGAAAGGACAGAGAGTGGGGACAGATTGGTGTGAATAAAATTCCAGGAACCTGTTAAAAGAATCTTAGTAAGAAAACTATGCATTGTTGCCATCTTAAGTATCAACAACTTCATTCAGCATATTGATGGCTTTCTACCATCAGTACATGTAATTTTATATAAATAAATCATTAATCACAAGTAGGAAAGAGTGTGAGCCTGTGATGGAAGAGTAAGAGAGTGAAGAAGAGAGAGACAGAGAGAATGTGGGACCAGTGCGCTTCTCAGTCCGAGAACAAAAACAACTAGTTTTGTAACATCAGCTCAAATGTATACCACTTACCTGCACCCATTTGCCTTTTCTGGATCGTATTTCTTAGGAGTAACGAATTAGGTAAAACTAGGAGGAACGTTGGAGAAAGAAATGATTGCTGGTCAGTTACTAAGCCACAAGCTAAAAGCAGATCTTACTTTAGAATGCTCCTCAAGCTCAAAAGTATGAGTTCCTAATGGTGCTGATTCTCAAAAGTACCAACGGAATAACATTCCCTTTCTGATCTAAATTAATTTTGACTACATTTCTATTTTAGGTCATCCCAGAAAAAGAGGCCACTCTCAAAATTGAGTAACTCAAATTTTGCACTTACCCTTAACTAAGAGTTCTGAAGAAAGACAAGATTAATGTGGAGATGTAAAAACTACAATAGTGAAAAATTAAGATATTTTAACTCAATTTCTAAAACAAAGACTCCAAATCAAATGTATTACTCGGATGATATATATAGGCTGCAGCCAGTAGGCATATCAGTATAATGAGCAAAACACATGCACACAGAAACAAGAGAGTGAAGAAGCTTTAGCTGTTGGACACACCTGTGGATGGACCATTGATCCTCCAGCTGCCAATGAGTATGCAGTGCTTCCAGAAGTGGTGGATAAAATTAAACCATCTCCTTGAACACATGTCACAAAGGTGTTGTCACAGTAGCATTCTAGATTTGTGAGATATGACGATATCCCTCGATCAATAGTGACTTATTTAGAACGAGAATTGGCTCCTCCGTATCATATTCATGTTTTGCCGACTCCCTAATTACATGGCACTGCAACCTGTGTCGTAATGTGATACTGATGGGCCCTGAAGCACCGAATCGAGTGATTCCTTATATTGCTCACTATCTAAGGGGAATTAAGGAACAACTCTGATAGTATCAAGGTAAAGTAAAAATATCACTTCAACATTCTAGCATGAAGCAGTTAGTATCACTATATTCATTCGGAATAACTTTGAGAGGAGAGGTTAAGGTAAACCTATTTTACTTGGACTCAAGTACTCGTATTGGACACGGGTACAAATGCCCAACTATGTTATTTTATAAAAACAGTTCATGATTTTAGCCCAAAGTGAAGTATTGAAGTGTCCATGCCCTTTTGGATTGTTGAGACACGGGTACTTGAGGTAAAGTGAAAAGTCTGAAATCTGAATAACATAGAGGTAAATTTGGCAAAAACACTTCAAATGCGTTGTTAGTTTCTTAAGATGACTTGGTTCAAACCCAAAAAATAATGCTCTTTAGACTCGTATCTAGAACTGAGAGCAACTTGGAAATCACAAAGGATACAAAATGGAGTCATGAAGCCCAGGGATCCCATAGAATATGGAACTACAGGAGGAACTGGTCCTTTGAACAACGAAGCAGCCTGCATCAAGAAGCAGGCATTAGTCTCAGGAGGCACAAAAACAGTAACATAAAACGATAATTAGCTGCTACTCTGCTAGCACCAATCTCATCTCCTCAAAGATATATTTGCTGCATACTGAGAATGAAACTTCTTAAGCAATATGGAATGCCCAAAAACTTGAGTGGATCCTGTCAAAGGCCAGGTTAAAATGTTTACAATCTTAACATAACTAAGCCAAAACTAAGGACGCTAATTCTAAAATGGCAGTTTCCAATTTTCCCCTCAAAAAAATAGAAATTCTAAAATGGCAGTGAAGATCATTTCTCAAAAATGGATAGTACTACAAAATGAATAATTGATATATTAAACTGGTCAAAGTCATTAAAACTCTTTGATGCAAACGTTTCATTAGTTGGTAGTCATGAATTCAACTAACAAATTTTACATGGTTAGATAATAATAGTTAAAAATTTCAAGAAGAAATATATTGACTTTAAAGTTTAGACAACTGTGGCAGGTATGAACAAGGGAACAAATGTAAAGCATCCAAAGTCTGTTAAGTGACAACTTACTGTATAAGTTTATCCATCAGGAATTTTCCTCATGTATCTAACATCCACTTGTCCTTTATAATCTAATTCTAAAATGAATACGAAAAGGAACAATAAACATACCCAAAGTACAGTTCCATCTCCACAAGAGTCACGACCAGATCAACTTTTGTATGTAAGAGCAAGACCTCCTCGTCTGTCAATGAGCAAAATATGAGAGAGAGCAGAAGAAAGTAAATATGGACAATTTGGGGTAAACTGCGTTCATATAACCAACACAGGCCAAACGAATAACGTGGCTGCTACACGTTCCTTTAAAAGTTTCTTATAAAGTACATAGAAGTAACAAGTGCTGTTGGGTATGGTATTACTATTATCGCCTTGCGAGCTTCAAAAGCTACTGAAAGTAAAACCTTGATGTTTGAATCTTACCATCCTTCCATGTCTGAACAAAGTTGAAGGAAGATGATTCGTCTAAGAGTTCAGATCGAACTCGTGGTTCCACATATATGTCTAACTTCTTCTGCTCTTTCAACCATCTGCAAGTTATTGTACACACCTGATGTTACTTGAACCTAGAGTAGCTATTCAGATTAAAGGCATCGCCAAGTTGATCGAAGGCTTCAGATTGGATGCAGGCATTAATTAAAAAAAAGACTACTTCAAGGTATAAATAAATTAGTGGCACTTTATAAGTTAGAACTAGTATTTGGGCCCGGGCGTTGCCCCGGGTTAATATTGTTTTCCGAATTTGATATCATTTTTTTCCATTCCTATTAAAATATATTAAGGAAGACTCAACATTTAAAAGGTACATATATAATAATGTGGACACTTAAAACATGATTAAAAGTTGGTTGAGATGGTAATTATGTCATGTATACTATCAAGAGGTCATGGGTTCAAATCCTGTTGCAAGCTAATTTTACTTTTGTTAATTGACATGACTTGTGCACACATTGGACAATTCTAGTGTAGTGACAGAGGTGCCACGTGGCGTGTATACATTGTCATGCACGCCTTTTAATATATTTGTGTATAGTTGTATAGATTGTGTACCTGACAAGTTCAGAGCATAGAAGACGAACAGAAGTCGAATTTGGCTTGGACAAAACAAGAACAGTCTTGGGATCAGTCTCCCACTTGAGAAATATCTGTAAGCATGGAACAACACATCATTCGATTGAGATTTGAGACACAGAGGGGTAAAAAATAGAGGAACAGAATCCCAAAACTAAGTTTTGTAGCTACTAGATAATCTAATACCGAGTATTTGGCATGGAACAACTGATTATTCAAGCATACAAGAAAAGAGAATTCCAAAAAAGTCCCCACAGACCAAAGCTATCAGAGACATGATTGCATGGAATTTTACCATTCAAAGTTAAGTGCACACATACAACAAAGTAGAAAATTGTAGAAGCACAAATACAGCAAGTCCAGTGAAGTCTATAACTAAAACCACGACTTACAGAAAAGAATGCTAAGGCTCAGTCAATCCAAAGTCCAGGAATTGTAATCAATCTTAATCAAGTATTAGTAAGAATTAACTCTCTAGTCTGTGATTATCTAGCAAAGATAATATTATATTGACACATTGTTCGGATAGGAGGAAATGGAGGGAAAGGGAAGAAAGGGAAAGGGAAAGGGAGGGAAACAAGTTCCCTTATTTGGATAAGGGATTGGGGGAAGGAAAGGGAGGGAGAGGGAAGCATTCATTTTCCCTCCCTCTTTAATAAACATCGTCCCTCCTATATTAGAAAGATTTGGAAGGAAAATGGAGCTCCATTGCCCCCTCCCTTCCTCCTCTAACCCTCACCTTCCTTTCCCTCCTATATTGCTATCCATACAATGTGTAAAAGTTTGTAAACAACATAATACAGCCAAGATGAATGTGATCCATTATTACAATTATCATGCATAGTCAATATGTATACCTGCTTGCTACTGCGCTCAGTAGTTGTTATGTTTCCTCTGTCAAAAGAGACTACATCATGCTTATATTGATTTCCATTTGCACCTTCACTATTCCATGAGAGTTTGAATGACGCCTGCATCAGGAAAACGAAAAAATATATTAAAAAAGAATTCTGGAGAGGTTACCACCGGCATAGCCATTTAAATGTGAGTCTTGATAAGGAAAGAAATCTAATACTGATAGTCAACCACTTTTAGACGGATATGACAGTTTATTAAGTGAAATACTGGTCTTTCTAAATAAGATCAATTCTATTAAACTAGAAACGGCCAACCAGATCACAACTCAAAGATGGAGTCAGCTGAAAAACTACCTTCTTCACTATCTTTTTGTTCACAGACTCAGAATCTGATGTTGGTTCCCCATCCCGGAGAACTTCATGATTGCAGATTCCATTTGCCCCGCAGCAATGACCATTTTTCCCGTTTGCTGGGACACACGCATCAGGTTGGTCAGCCAAGTCTGCTGTTCTCTTGTTCGGAAGGTCACAAGAATCGTTCCCAGATGATAGCACTGCCATGAAATCAGCAACTTGTCACAACACTTTCTTTACACATCACATGATTGGAGACTAATCACTAGCAGTAATGTTGAGAATCTCTGTAAGGAAAACTAAAGAAAAAGAAAATGCAACTGAACATATCCTATTCCGAGTAGAAATTTTTTATCATACCCACAGAAATCCTCATCTTAGACCTACCAGGCACCAGCATACCTAATGTAATGGTCACAAGCTTGAATGTCTGAAGGTCCATCGAGTCCTTCAACCTAGTCGTTCTAGAAACTTTGAGTTTTCTAGACCTATGTTATTCCTAGCATCTTTATAATATAGAAGTATATTATATACTATATACAGAGAAGTGCAAAGCTTATTCAAGTAGTGAAACTATATGTAATGAATTAATGGACTGGATAAAAAACAATGACCAGGATAAATTAAGAAGCGGTTGCACTTGAAATGACAGGCTGAGAGAGCTTTATATAAGATGATTTTCAGATTTCTTATCAGTTAAGGTATTACTCATAAAATCGGTCTGAGTAAGGGTAGGAATATTAAGGAAGTCTCTGTTATCTGGACTCTAGAGATCACACAGTATATATGTCATATTTATCCGTTTCAGTTTTCCAATCAGTCGCAACCCTCTTTAAAGTCATCATAAGTAACTGAACTGGATAGCTATTATTACGAACAATTCTTAGCTGGACCTGTCTTTCATAACTCAGCTAATATATACAATTGCATATAAAATATCTACTTATGCTCACAGTTGTTCCTAATGCTAGAAAGATCCCTCATGCACATGCTCTGTATAGCTTCCTTCACTGGGAAACAATTCTATGTTTACTTCATTTGGAAAAAAAGAAAAAAGGAGAGACAAGCACAATCTTCTCTTATCTTTAACTTCAGATCTAGAGCTTGCCCAGAAGAAAGAGGTTGGTGGATTACTTGTCTCAAAAATTCATTCCATGTATAGCGAAATTCCACACAACCGCAACAGGGACAAAAATAAGAAGTAAACAATCAAATCGAAAATGTGGTCTGTGTATATAGAAACCTTTGCGTTCCAGTTGCAGGTTCCTTGACTTCTCCAGCTCAAATTTTCGTTTCCATTCAGTTGCCTCGGCTTGAGCTGAAGCCTTTCCTTCTGCAGCACGCCTCAGTGCCTTTGCAACAGCTAAAGCAGCAGATAATAATATAATCATTTATAAGTTATAATATGGTAAAATAGGATTATTTCCATTCAAAGGAGTACCAGGATTGATAAATCTTACTTCTCATAGCTTCAGAAAACTCTACAAGATGATCATCTCCTTGAAGAGGTTGCTGACTAATCTCTTGTACTGCCTTTTCCGAAAATAGGGAAAGTGAATCTGAAGTTCCATTTTCATGAGGTGAACAGGAAACATTTCCATTTTCCTACATGTAGAAACCCATGAATGATTAGTGAGAGCACTTGAGTAATTTAGATCAGGTATTATTTTACTGTCCACAACAGTTCAAAGATGACTCCCAAAGTATTGAGGATAAAAGAATATACTTTCCAAGGCAAGCCATTCAACAAAAGAAAAAGAAATGCTCCAAAAAGAACAGAGCAGAACAAGTACAACAAGCAAGAAGCTCGCAGAGCGGATCAGTGGAAAGCTACAAATACGAGGCTTAATGCACCAGGATTTCGTCTTGGAACTCAGGACATGGATAAAGACAAGAACTTGATAATGAATACGTGCACTTTGAAAATTTAACGTCCTCAGAGAAGCTTTATTTACTCATGGGGCATCGATTAGCATTACCTCTTCTTATTTAAAGGAGGATCCCTCCTAAATACTAACCCTACAAGGTCAGACCCATCCACCTCACCAGAAGTCAGAAGATCATCCTTGAACTCCTAAAGAGCTAGTAGATATCCATCAAGGTTTGGAACTTGGTCTTGATGATGAAAAAATCATACATTTACTAACTTAACCAACTGAATTGCACCAAGATCTAGGATTAAGTTTTTGATGAAAATGCTAATTCGTTTTCTTGCCAACTATAAACCTGCATCAAGAAAATCCTGGTGCTTTTACGTCATGCAGCATGTTGTGAGGACAACATGAAAATGAGAGAACAGTCAGAACACTATATACCAACCCAACCACTAAGGATCAAAATGCAAAGAATCCCCAAAATCAGAAAGTAGACCACAACCTGCTTAAAGTTCTACTAAAGAAGCTGTGTCGATATGATATAACCCAACATAACAGAAAC